>NW_022103914.1:2731861-2733380 GCF_000313985.2 Echinops telfairi
AGGAAGCTTGGCTGTGAAAGCAGTTAGTGCGAGGGTATGGTACACAGTTTGTGATATTTTATAGGTTTGCTATAGGGTAAGGTGAAATGTGAGCACAAGCCAAACAACTAAACTCACTGCCATTGGGTCAATTCTGACTCACAGTAACCCTGTAGGACAGACTGGCACTGCCTCTGTGGGTCTCCAAGGCTGTGACTCTTCAAAGGACTAAAGAATTGCCTGGGTAGGGATTCCATGTCTATACATCATTGCAGAAGGGCATCACCACATCTACCTCCCCTGACCTGGCTGGCGAGTTCCAACCACCAATCTTTCATTTCATAGCTGAGTACTCACCTACCCACTGCACCACTAAAATTTCTACTTACATCCAAGTTGCCTTTAAATCTCTATCTCCAGTTGATATGAGAGAATCATAAATAAATAAATGACATTCTTATACTTCTAGAAAAAAAAAAAAAGATGACAGCCTAAGAAACCTCCTGGGCAGTTCTGCGCTGCCCCACAGGCGCACCGCGCAGTTGGAGGGACTGGACGCCGCTGCACAACGATAACAGCACATACAGAGATTGTTAATAAAATGTATGGAATCAGTTAATTTTAAGAAAGATAAGCAGAATTCATGTTCCCCAAAAGATCATTGCATCAGATTTTTTAAAAATAAGGACAAGGAAAGAAATAATTTAAATAGTCTGCTACATAGCAAATTTCCTTACTCAGCCCAATAGGAAAGGTAGTCAGGGCATTAGCTCACTGCCATCCAGTCCTTGCTGACCCATAGCTACCCCTTATGGGTTTCCAAGACTTTAACTGTTTATGGGAGTAGAAAGCCCGGTCTTTCTCCTACAGAGCTTCTGGTGGGTTCAAACTGCCAACCATGCTGATCACAGCCAACACATAGCCACTATACTGACTGAAGCCACTATACAGCTTCAGTCAGGACATTAAGGTTAATAAAATATTCTGATTTAATAGTGGGATACAAAATGTATGTTAGTCTGGGTGGAGTTGAGAAACAAATCTAGGGAGACTCATCTATGTGTAAGAAAACGCTTTATATCAAAGAGCAATTGTACATTAAGAAAACATTCCAGCCTAGCCCAGATCAAGTCTCTAAGTCCGATATTAACCCCATGTCGATACTAGTCCATAAATTCCTCTTTAAGCTCATGTAGCCATGCAAATGATGTCAAATGCAGGACCATCACAGGCCAGTGGGTGGAAAATCTTGTGGATCCAGTGGTGGTGGAAGCAGCTCAGTACTAGCATGGGTCTCCACATGGTTCCACCAGCTCCAGGGCTCTGGCCCGATCAGCATAGCACCATGTGGCTTGTCTCTCAGGGAGTGAGTCTTTTTTTTAATCGTTTCATTAGTGGCTCATACAACTCTTACCACAATCCATACATACATCAATTGTGTAAAGCATATCTGTACATTCATTGCCCTCATCATTCTCAAAACATTTGCTCTCAACCTAAGGCCCTGGCATCAGCTCCTCATTTTTTCCCCTCCCTCCCC
>NW_022103914.1:2734205-2740796 GCF_000313985.2 Echinops telfairi
TTCAAGGACTGTTTGTTGTCTTTTAGGAGTGTTTTCCAGTCCAGTCTGTTGGGGCACCATGCCCTGGCCCCAAAGTCCATCTTCAGCATTCCCTGGGGACCTCACCTCTCTGTTCCCTTGCTGTTCTGTTTCACCCCCTTAGTGTTTTGCCTCGGTGTGGCGGAATCTGGCCTCCAGTGAGCTATTTATCTCCGTTTGTGCCTCCCGAGTGAGGTCATCAAACTGCGACCTGATTGACAGGCAAGACTCCACTAGACTCCACCCATTCACTCTTAATAGTCTCAAGTTGGCACCAGATTATGCAACTACCACAATATGGAGCACTGACAAACTATAAATTAAACAACAAAACAAAAAAATGAAGCAACAGAATGTTGGCTTATATCTGGAGAGTTAAGCTGCAGATACATGCCAAACGTATTTATTATTTCTTTCATGGTACATGGACTATTTTTGACTCTGCTGAACTTCATTTCATTAGTGTTGCTCCCAACTCAAATGGGACAATACCTGATTGTACTGGGCAGATATGCTGAAAGGAGGTATTTGGAAAAGTTCTGGAAGCGATGTTAAGAGAAGGGCATGAATGAAGAGAGAAGAGAGAATTTCCCAAAGAGGCCACCTGTGCTAGATTAAGGTATGAGGTTTTCAGATGTGGCTTCTGCCAAGGCAAGTTCCCTTGGTTTTCTGAAGGTAAGTTCTAGAATATGAGAGATGAGGAATGTTTAAGAGAAACGTACTGAAAGCTCATCAAGGTGTACAACGTAAAGCCTTTGATGGGTTAGGAGACTGTGTGCCCTTAATGGAAGTGAATGGGGGACTCACAGGGCTTTCAATACTTGATTTTTCAGAAGTAGAGCATCAGACTAGTCTTCTGAATTGCTGGTGGGTTGATTAGAACCTCCAACCTTTCAGGCGCAGCCAAGTGTGCTGACCATTGATACTACCCAGGGGCTCCACAGAGAAGCAAACTGAAACCAAACTCAGTGTCATTGAGTCTGTTCTACTTTCTAGGGATCTTATGGGACAGAGTAGAACTCTGGGGTTTCTAGACAGTCTCCCCCAGCTGCCCGTGAGAAACCTAGGAGCCAAGAACGCACTCTGGTTGACGGACGCCTGTGGTCAGGGTCTGAGGTGTACTCTCCAACGATTGGTTAGCTTTCATCTCCTTCAGCTACTGTGTCATTTAGCTTCTTTGGAGAGGGGTCTGAAAGGTGGGTGATAGTCTGAGTAGGAAATGGGAGGTGAGTGAGTGAGTGAGTGAGTGAGTGATGGAGGATCAAAGAGCCCATTGACCACTGTGTGAGGTTGATTCTCTCACTGCAGCCCTACAGGGCAGTCTGTAACCACCCTCTAGGATTTCTAAGAGTGCTACCTTTTGTCCCCTTCAAAAGTAATGTTGCTGTTGCGAATATATCCAACAAGACGGTTTTTCGGGTACTGACCCCGATGACATTTTCAAGGTGTGTTTCCATTCTCACCTTCTTCTCTCGGAGTCCATCTTCACTGCCTGTTTGGGGTCCTGACAATCTTTCAGGTTGTCAGCGTCTAGTTCATCCCATGGAAACAGTTCTTAAAGGAGTACAGTGGCCATGGCAGACCTTTGTACTAGTTAAGCGAAGCTAGAGTTTGGCTCTGAAATGACTATGGGGACATGGCTGTCATCTTTATGGAAGTGGTCTGCCCCATCTTTCTCCTGGTGGGTTCAAACTGGCAACCTTTCAGATAACCTCTGGGTGCTTAACTACTGCGCTGCCAGGCTCCTGGAAAGCTAACCGAGTGCCTATGAATCACTTTTAGACAGGGCAGCTTTCAGAAGAGTATAGCAGGCCCGTTTCCTAGTCCCTGAACACCACTGCAGTCACCACCAGTTGCTTCATCCTGCTCTTCTGCTGTAGCCTGCCTTTGGCCTGTGGTGTCACCTTTTATCAACATGGAGATGTTTCCCCGAGGGCCAACGTATTCAGCTCTCATCGTGAATAGCTTACAGGAGATTAGGTTATTTTACTACTTTTCACAGTTGAGAGGAAATAGGATTCAGGGTAAGTGATCTTGGATAAGCCAGAGAAAAGTGAGATGTGGGGACCAAGTTTGGGGGGCATGGAGTCAACATGGTGGTCCTCATGACTGGTAGGGCAACTGTAAATCCCCAGGTGAGCAGTCAGGGAGGGACAGAGTGGGGAGCAGCATTTCCCTCCTTCCCTCCGGTTTACAATTCATTCGCTGTGGTGCCCAGTCCCGTGGTGTGAGGGCCCCTAGAGCCCGGGGCTCCCTCAGCTGAGGGGGAGTTAAAGATCTCAGCAGAGGTCAGAGGTGAGCAAGGATGAAAGAGACACAAAAGCCAGGGCAAGAAAGGCTAATTTCCCTCCGGTTGCCTGGCCTGATATTTGAGGTGACATTTAAAGCCATTGTTTAGATGTGAGGTGGAATCGCAGCAGGATGAACACTCTCAGGGGCCTGTGGAGAGATGAGGCTGAGGTCTCAGCTTCCTGGCTGGCAGCTTATCAACCCCTTCCTGTAGGACTCCTGGCATGCGGGGCCTGCTACTGAGCCTGGAGAGGAGGGGGGAGCTCTGCACACCTCCAGTAGCTCCTGTTTAGTGGGAAATTGAAACCCCTTCTCCCTGCTTCAGGTATGTGGGAGATGAGGTCGACAAAGTCATGAAGTGAAGTTGGTGCCAAGTGTAAGAGAGGAGCGCAGGAGAAGAGGCAGCTAGATCACCGTCTCAGCGTCATCTGGGGAGCTTGTTAAAAATGCAGGCCTCTGGGAGCAAGGCCTTGCTATCTGCAGGGATAGCCTGCTCTCGAAGGGGGTTCTGCTGTCCATTAAAGTTTGAGAACCTCTGAGATAGAGCATGAGCGAGGTTAGCTGGAAAAGGCTTCTGGGGAGAGGTGGACTAGAATTTCAGTTTCTAGGTGATACTTTGGGTATTAGGTGCCATCCTCAGGTGTGGACCCAGGGAACCTGTTCACCTGGGGACACCAGGCTCTCAAAGGAGAGGCTGGCGGGCGTCCATCTCACCCCACGGATGGTGTTGCCAAGACTCTGTTGCCCCAGGCTTCACTTACCACTTGGGGGCCAACCGCCAAGGGGACAGAAGTGGAGTAGGAGGTGGTTGGGGATGGTGTCTGCTGGAGGGGTTTGTTCATGTTGCAACCGAAGCACAGCTTGCAGGGCAAAATGGCAGCTTGGTGGAGCTCACTTCCTGGGATGGGGTGGGGGGAGAGCGCCGTGCTGACGGATGGCGTTCACTTCAGTTCAAAGACACCAGCAACCGAGGACCTCCTGTGAGGCCCTTCCCTCACTGGATAGCGGCTCTACCTGTCTGAGGGAGCCAGCCACTGCTGCTGAGGGAACAGGGGCCACTGCCTGCGAAGACGAGCAGGGAAGATTTAAGGCAGGATTGGGGTTCTCCTCCCTCAGGGCTGCTTGCCTTCTGCTCCATACATTTGCGCTGGCTCCATCCGATCAGGAACACAGTGTTTTCATGTTGGGGTGGGTGGAGAGCGGGAGGACGAACAGTGCCAAGGAAAGAAGAAGAACAGGGAAGAGAAAGGAACACGCGCACGTTGTGATAGCGAGCTGTGATAACGGCGATCGTCTAGACAGGCACCGGCTCTGTGGAGTGGATGGGCTGTCGTTGGCCGGGACATGCTGCCTGTTTCTGGAGAGCATGTCTCAGAGCCAGCTGTGTGGGCTGTGTGGCTACACCACACCAGCGGGGCTCGCCGTGCTTTCTTTGATTGCCATGAAAGAAGGACCCCTCATGGAAGCATTTGTTAAGGCAGAAAACAACAGCCACAACCTACTCCTAAGACTGTTCTGGCCAATGTCCCTGGATTTCCTCCTGCCCCCATGGCTAAACGACAACTCTGATACAGTCTCTTAGAGCATTTTATTCAGCTTCTGGAGGGCCTTCATTTAAAGGAAGGCTATGAGGCCCTGTGGGAGTGGGAGAACTGAGCAGAGGTGGACTGGGGAATTCTGAGAGGCCCAGCTTGATGGGTTCAAGCTGATCTTGAATAAAATGCTGGCTGAATGGGCTCACCCTGAGCCCGATCCAGTGGATAAGGCCTCACGCTTCTGTTCTTAGCTCCACTCGTTTGGGGAAGTGCTTGCACCCATCGTGTTCCTTAATGGTCTCTATTTGGTTTCTCTCCATGAAAACGAGGCTGTGTGAAATGTTTTGTTCTTGCTTAGAAAGAAGGGCAAGGTTCTCCTTGCAAGCCCAAGAATGGGGCATAGAAAAGTAGTGTGAGCCCCACATGAGCGTTTTAGTTCCCACAGTGTCCACTGACACCAGGTCGCCCGGGCTAATGCCTCACAGCCAGCCATTCTTTCCACGGCCTCTCTGTGCCCACCTGTACCTCCCTGCCTCAGCGGGCAGCATGCATGCATCAATACAGGCCGTGTTGGATTTCTCGTCTCGTTGGTTAGAAAAAGTCAGCCCTTGACATGCTTCTTTGGAGATACGCACCCTTGGCAATTAGGAACCAGGAGCCAAAGATCAAGGTGAGAGGTTGTTAGTCGCTAAATGGCCTTGGGGACTCCTGTTCAGAAGTAGCCACTGTCCCCAAGTCCTGCCCTACCGCGAGAGTTTCCACGTCTCGGGGAAAGATGGAGCACCTCTCCAGGGAACAATCCAGAGTTGCAGAAACTCTTTGGGAGGAGATGGCCAGTGTGTATTTCTTCCTCGGCTTTGCCACCTCCTCGTCATCTGACCTGCAGCAATGATATAACCTCTTGGAATATTGATTTTTTGCTCTGTAGAAAGGGAAACTTGATACCAATCCCCCAGCCCTTTCAGGGTGGGTCAGAGGCCCCCAAGGGGATGGTAGACATGGAAGGACTTTGTGAACCCAAAAAGCACTGGCCCCGCGTGAGTGATGGATTCTTGTTATTCGCCAAGGGTGAAGCTGTGGGTCAGTGCACTCCTCTCTGGAGCAAGGAGGTGGGGCGTGCATTCTTGTGCGAACTCCATGCTGGAGTTTTGTCCATTTAAGGTAATAACACAATAATGCTAGCAGAGCCAGAGAGGTAACTTCTTTGGTCATGGTGCCTCTACTCAGTCCAGTGTGGCTGTTTAGGAAAGAAATGTGGTGCGGGGTGTTGGTAGACAGCAGTTGGGTGGAGAGGGTGACTCTGCCTGCTCCCTCCCTGCCCTTCCTAGGATCCCACACTTAGGATAAGCATCTCCCCAAATCTGAATTCTGTCAGAAATAAGAAAAAAAACAAAACAACCTGTTTTATCTTAGAGGCCTAAGGCCCAGCAAGAGCTATACCGAGGGGGACCTGGCCCTGCTAGCTGCCTGATGCAGATCAGGAGGCTTGGGATGCCAGGGCTTGAGTAGTTATTAAGTGAATGAATGAATGAATAAATAGCAAGCAAGGCTGGGTGTCCCACACCATTTCCTCTGGATGGCCGGGATAGGAGTGGAAATGTGGGGCTCAGTCCTTGAGCACTAAGGCGTGTGGTAGGAGGGCAGGGTGCCCTTCCTGGGCCAACCAGACCCTGAGGCCAACCAGTCCCTGGTTATGGCGAGTCCTGCTCACAGAGGTGAAACCAAAGAGAACCCTAGGTCTTGATTCATCCTTGCTTTCCACGCAAAAACACTAACCAGCAGCCAAGTGCACATTCATCCCAACCTTGTGTTTCGACACTTACAAATGTCAAGGCCCTGTATTAGGTACTTTGGGGATATGTAGATTCTTCCATCATGGGGCTTGCGGTTCAGTCGGGGGAAAGAGCCACCTCTACAGGAAGACGTGCTATGGAGGAAACATACAAACCATCAGGGAGAGAAGATCTTGGAAAGCTGCCCAGAGTCTGTGGCATTCGTCTTCGAACTTGGAAAGATTAGGAAGAGTTGGCTGGGATGAGATGAGGGAAGCGGGAGGGCATGGTGCTGGCAGGAAGGGCAGAGGCTAGGGCATGGAGTTGCGAAACCAGGGAAAGCCGTGATGTGTGAGGCACTGGAGACCTGGGAGGACAAGTCGCCTTGCAGGGGAAGCAAGAGTGCCCTGCTCTCTACCTGGTGCTGTGGTAGAGGATGGAATAATGGCAGTGGGCGAGCAGGCTACCCTGACCTTTGACCCTCACAAATACTGTCTTCTCAGTTCTGCAGAGTAGGAAGCCAAGGCCTGGAGCATTGATGTACTTGGTCAAGACTCAGTAGTAGACCCAGGGTTTGAACTGACTCCATGAACAGAGGATTCATGGAGAGGATGAGGAGAAGGAGCCTGTGGCCCTTTTTTGGGGGGGGGGGGGAAACACGTGAGTCAGACAGTACAGTGCTGTGAATTATTTATGGCCCTCCTAGCCATAGTTAGTTTTTTCCATCCCCACCAAATGACTTTTCCCCGGTGGGTCTGTGTAAGAGGGTAGTGAGCAGTCTTGGAGAGAGACCCCCCCATGGTTCCCATCAAGTGAGGCAGCAGAGTGCTGGATCTTCTGGGCAGGCCTTAGAGTTCAGGACAGCTGAGCCTCTATAACGTGACACACACACACACACACACACACACACATACGAGTTCAGGACAGCTGAGCCTCTATAACGTGACACACACAACACACACACACACACACACACA
>NW_022103914.1:2740949-2744928 GCF_000313985.2 Echinops telfairi
AGGAAATCTGGAATCAGACCCAAGAGGTGACCTTGAATGTGGAGATTTCTTTTGTCCCCAAGACCACTCCAACCTTGCCTCTTGGCAGAAGCCCCCGGAGCCCACCTCCCCCGCATCTCTGACCTCCCATGGGTCTGCAGGCGCGGTCTGTGCACGGTGGCTCTGCACTTGTTCTTTGTTGCTGTGAAACAGCTCCGCAGGCACAGTCAGCCTCTGTGTGGGAGGACCAGTGGCTGTCTTTGCAAGCAGGCATTTGCTTCGAGAAGACTGCGCGTGAGCCCAGCGTCAAGTGATTCCGGCCTCGTCGAGTCCGTGGTGGTGGTGGTGGGCCGAGACTCTGCTGAGGGGACTGGCTGTGAAGGATGAGTTCAGGGGGGGATGACGGACCGCTTCTGGGACCAGTGGTATCTCTGGTATCTTCGCTTGCTCCGGCTGCTGGACCGAGGTATCCCGAGTGTGCCTGTACCGTGCGCGTGTGCATGTGTGTGTCAGAGAGAGCCAAAGAGCCGCATAGACACTCAGACATGGAGTGGCACACAGGTGCAGAGAGAGAAGGCACAGCGGCGCGGGGAGCAGGGAGAAGGAGAGGGAATGCACCAGAGGCAATTAGCGAGCAGATGAAAAGCCGAGCGAGACCATGCTTCTGGGGACATTTGTGACCCAGCTGGAAATTGGGAGCGCAGGGACATTTGGGGAGCATCTGTCTAACGAACAGGATTACATCTCTTGCTGGATTTTCCATCAAGCTCAGGACTGTAGCGAAAGCCTGTCTGTCTTCCGATCCGACACTCCGAGAAGCCACACAGGCAGGAGAGCAATTTCTGCACGCAGAGGCTCAAATCTCAGGTCTGCCACTAACGATCTCTGTGACTTAGGCTCATCATGTGAGCTTTCTGAGCACATCTGTAGAATGGGCACAGGAAGGCCTCCCTGCTAGGGTGGTGGTGGAATTATTCCTTAATGCCTGTGTGGCCCATCAGAGGTGCTTCCTGTGGTGCCATCCAGTAGGTGCTTGCTAACTGTTCATTTCTCCCTACCCTGCTCTCAGCGTCAGGGAGCGCCTGTGTCCCAGGGACAGCTGCCTTGGTGGATCCCCTGTACGATAGAGCCAATAGAACATTTGTCTGGTGCAAGCATTTGTGAACCAGAACGCAACAGTCAGTTGTACTCCTGAGTCAGGTGACGCGGACCCGCTCCCACAACCCTATCATGGAGTATTCGGGCAGTGAGCACCTCCTGGTAATGTGACACAAGTCTAGATGTCCCATTTTAAGGGAAAACCACTGTTAACTTTATTAAGTAATTGATTGCTGTTGGAAATGCTGCCTGTTCTTTTTAAAAGCTCTGACTTCTTTAAGACGTCTGGTCAGCATGAGAGGAGACTCTTGAAGGAAAAGATGGTCCCCGGGAAGCTCTGATCCACCCTGAGGTGTGTTCCTCTCCCTTGGGGGCAGGCCGAGGGGTGCCAGATAGAAGCAGAGAACCGCCAAGAGCCCATGGACCAGGCCCCTAATCAAGGAGAAATCAAAGATGGAGGAAAGCAAATCAGCACATCTGCAAAGCTGTCTCGCTCTAGTGCCGAGAGCAGGCCCGGGCAGCTCAGAGTGGAGATGAGATGAGACTGAGAGGGGAGCCAGAACATCACACTGGTGGAGATGGGAGGCTGGGGCTTTGGGGATGGGGAGTCCTGGCCGATGGCAATCTCTCTCACAGTAATCTCCCTTATCTGTGCAACCTCAGGCAAGTTTCCCAACCTCTCAGGACTCCTTGCCTTCATTTACCAAAATAGTAACACCAACTCAGAGGGTTGCTGTAAGGGTTAACTGAAAATTTGTTATCCCAGTGCTTGGTGTGAAGGAAGTGCCTCTTGGATCCTACCAACAGCTTGGGAAAACTGGGAACAGGTGGTATGTAATGACCAGGAGCTGGGGAAAGTCTAATAAAGAATTGTTAGAAGCTTAGGAAGCATTTCTGCTTATGTGAATTAAAACAAGATTCAAATTAATGTAATACAGATGATGATGCCACTTATAAGAGGAAACTAGATGCTTTAAAAAGAAGAAGAAAGAGGAAACTAGATGTTAATATATAAGCTACAATAATATTCATCTTTATTCTTTAGGAAAATACTTGCATGCAAAATTCTTGAATTGCACACTCTTAAGTGCTCTTGAAAAAAAAGATTTAACTTAAATTGACTCTCAGTTTGTTAATCTGAAGACTGAGAATATGAATAGTCATAATACCTACATCATAGAATCTGGGGAGAATGTAATTTTAGTTGCTGTAGCAGTGTTAGGCAGTTTTGGAAATGCCAGGTTACTGAATGTATGGCTTGATGGTAGAGCCTGTTCTACATAGTATGTTGGCTGCCAGAATTGTCTTCCATGTGCACTTTCTCACTATACAGGGCTGACTGTCATTCGAAAGTTTACAGTCTTTCATGAGGTGTCTCTAGAGCTTTTCTTATTGTGAAAGCTTTAGATAAGAAGCTTCTGAAGGTGTAGGACCTCTCATTTCCAGAGTTTGGGGTGTTGAATATGCTGCCAAGGTCTGGTTAATGGGAGAATTACAGCATTCGATACCTGCATCTATGTCCAAGCCGACTTTTTGGATATAATATCTTTCCTCTAGTTAATACTGCGTAGAAACTGATGTGCTTTAAAGTGGCATGCCAGACGGAGCTAGCTCAATGGAGAGCCTCAGTTCATTTGTTTGTTGACTGACTGACTGAATGAATGAACAACTGTGCCTTTCAGGCAGCAAAGACAATTCTCTTAGATCTCTCTTTATTGTAAGAGAATTTAGCCCCCTTCATCTGTCTGAAGATTTTATATCCTTTTTTATACCCTCCTTATTGTCATGCCTCATGTCATTTTGAAACTAACAGGCCTCAACAAAGTGAGAAAGGAATGAAAAATGAGAAGTGGGAAATGATGAGTTGAGTCCAGCAAAATCGAGATTTTTTGACAAGCTGTGTGCTGGCCTGAGTCACTCACTTGGCTTGGACTGGGGAATACACGAGTCTGTGATTCGACACACCTGAAGCACAAGGAAGCCTGGAAAGACACCATAGGACAGGGTGCACTGAGCTGCCCAGGCAATCAGAGAACATGCCTTGTGTTTACATCTCAGTCGTTTGTCTCCCTCGTGGTTGTGAATGAAAGGGTGAAGTTTCCTTTGCTTTTGTGCTGAACTATGTGTAAGGATTTGCATGACCACGAACTGCTGGCTTTTGACACGTTCTTCTGACCATTCAGTCTCGTGTAGTAACAGATACTGCTTTCATGTTGCTGGTTACCTGCACCGTCGACTCTGCTTGTGTTCTGTGCTCACAGGTGGTGGCTAAAGAGATGGCCCCTCTGATGGGGACTCTTCCTCCACAGAAAAGAGCCCAGACAGATAAGAACCATCAGTTGTACATAAAGGGAAGTCAGGCTGCCTTTTGTGGTTGAATTTTGGGGTAGCCACAGGATCCTGACAGGTGAGGGGGTTGGTGGCGTGCATTCTTTTGCTTTCACGCAATCTGTTAATGTTTGCTTTGGTAAGGAAAGACTCAAGCTCTTTTTCATTCACAGAGTATCAGTCAGTGTTTCCCAAAGTGTGGGCACACGCGCCATGGGTAGCATATGAGAGGATTTTAAGTGAATTATGGTTGACATTTCAGCTGCTCTCTGTAATCACTTCCCGGTACTGTCTGGAAGACAGTCTATTCCTCTCAATGCTTGTTTCTGCTGGGTGGTCCACCCCTTGCCTCTGCCCCTCAGCCCCACTCATCCCTCAATTTGTCCTTTGTAGACCCCTCTCCTGTCTCCTCCCACTCCCTCCACCAGCCCTGCCTGGGCCCTTTTCCTCTCAGGAACCACAGTCTTCTCTTCTTTTACTCCTGCCATTTTTATTACCTTGCCATTATCTTTAGTCCACTAGTTTCTTGTAAAAATGCTTACTTTAGAAATGTAGTTGACTTAATGAGGGTGGA
>NW_022103914.1:2746959-2778179 GCF_000313985.2 Echinops telfairi
TCTGGCCACACTTCTTCCATCAAGACAGATCGGGTTGTCCTTTCAGCAGACCATGGCACTTGTCCGGTTCTCCTTCACCAGCCCCACCATTCAGTCGCTTCCATTTTTTCTTGGGTCTTCCTTATTCATTGTCCAACTTTGACATGCCTATGAGGCAACTGAAACTACCTTGGCCTGGGTCAGGTACACCTCACTCCACGAAGTAACCTCCCTGCTTTTCAACACTCTAAAGAGACCTTGTGCAGCAGATTTGCCCAGTGCAACGTGTGATTCGAGCTCCTCACTGCCGCTTTCATGAGCGTTGACTGTGGAGCCCAGCAGGATGGAATCCTTAACAAATGGCAGCAGCACAAAAATGGCCGATGCTTACATTGAACTGACAAACTAGGTAGCATTGTTTTTGTTTGTTAGTTACTGTCGACATCAGTCTTGGGTGCTCTATCCACATTCCTGAAGCTACTACAAAGTGCTTTGGATTACAGACCAGAAACCAACTAGACCTCACCTTGGACATACCATATATACTTGTGGATAAGCCGAGTTTTCCAGCACAGTCTTCAAAAATCATTTTATTGGTGCTCATAGAACTCTTACCACAATCCACACATATATCAATTGTGTAAAGCACACTTATACATTCATTGCTCTCATCATTCTCAAAACACTCACTTTCCGCTTGGGCTCCTGGAATCAGCTCCTCATTTTTCTTTTCTTTTTTCCCCCTCCCTCCCCGCTCTCCCCTTCCTCTTGAACCCTTGATAATTTAAAAATTATTATTTTGCCATGTCTTACACTGCCTGACATCTCTGTTCACCCACTTTTCTGTTGTCCACCCCCCAGGGAGGAGGTTATATGTAGATCCTTGTAATCGGTTCCCCCTTTCTACCCGCCCTTCCGTCCTCCCTCCTGGTATCACCACACTCACCACTGGTCCTGAAGGGATCATCTGTCCTGGATTCCCTGTTTCCAGTTCCTGTCTGTACCATTATACATCCTCTGGTCTAGACGGATTTGTAAGGTAGAACTGGGATCATGATATTGGGGTGGGGTGAGTGGGGGGGAAGCGTTTAAGAACTAGAGGAAGGTTGTGAGTTTTCCAGCACATTTTTAATGCTGTTTTTGTGGTAAAATTAGGTGCCTCGGCTGATATTCGGGTCGGCTTATACTCAAATATATATGGTACATTAGAACTCTCTGAGGAGCTCAGTTATACCTCCGCCCCAGACTCATTAAGTCCGAATCTCTGGAAAGGGGACTGGGGCCTGGGCTTGGTTCAGAGTTCTGCAGGTGTCTTAATGACATCCAAGGTTGAGGACTGCTTGTTGGTATCCTTTCATGTGAACATCAGCGAATAAGACAAAAATGACCCTGGAAAAGAACAATGAAACTCATAAGAAAATTAGTTACTGTATGAAAATAGTAAACTCAAGTGTGATCCCAAGAATGTACTAAGGAATGAAGCTTTAAAGACCCTAATCCTTTGTGAACAATTCTCACAACCTTCTTCAGAAACCTCAATTACTACCTACCCAAACCTTGACTATTCTTCATAGCCGCAGGAGAAAACACTTATATTTTCTTCAGCAACATCCATGTCCGCTGGAGTGTGTATGGGGTGCAAACTACCCTAGATGATGCCGTCAGGGGGGAACACCAAAATGGCCGCCTATAAAACTTTTGTGCAACGTTTCCACAGAAATTTAACATGTTTTAGAAATATCCTTGAATTTGGTTTTACCAATGAAACCACTTTTTTCATAAGTCCAGCTTCCATGTTTCAACTTCCTAATATGTGTTCCGTTCAGAGCTGCCATTATCATCCAATAACGGCGATGCTTCAAACCACATGGCTTCTTCCTCTGCATGCGCACCAGAGGTGCGATTTATTTTTTTTAATTTGTGGGCAGTGTTTTTATAATTGCTGATTTGGTCAGATTTTCTGGTGTATTAACTACAATAGTGTGATAATTAACATTTGTGAACCTCTATCAATAACTTTTTTGAGAATAAAGTTGTAATTAATGGAAAAGGAGAAAACTTAAAATAAAAGGCTTCCTCTCAGTTACTAATAATGTGGTAACTAGTAATGTTGTAATTCAATGTAGAGAGAATATATGAAACAGTTTTATAGTTAGTATTCATGTAAGAACTATGACATTCAAGCAATTTACAACAATGCCACATATTATTCTATAATTAAAATTAATAATAAGCACCACTAAGGTACCCTGCCAGTGTATATTCATGCTTTGGTCATCTAACTGCAAGGTTAGCTAGTTCAAAACCACCAGCTGCTCCGTGGGAAAAGGAAGAGGCTTTCTAGTCCCATAAAGAGCCGCAGTCTCAGAAGCCACAGGGGCCCGCTCCACCCCGTCCTGTGAGCTGCAGTGAGCTGGGATTGCCTCAGTGGCTCAGAGAAGGGCTCTGTCCCGTCTGGAACAGGAGGAGGTCTGTGTATGTGGGGGGACACCATGACTTACTCTACTGGGTAATGCCAGCTCTAGGGATGAGTACTCAGGAGGTTGTCTGGCCCCAGATTTTTTTTTTTTGAGGGGAGGGCGTTCTGGTTTCTGTGAGTTGGAATTGATTCAATGGCAGTGGTTAACAGGTTCTGCCTGGCCAAACCTTTGGCGATATAGGGATGGGGGTTTGTCGGTAAAGATATTAAACAACTTTCCTTACTTGCTTAGTTTAACTATGGAATGCCAGCACTACCTACCTGTGTTCTGCTGGAATTGGAAAAGATAGGCAAGAGAGAGGAGAATAACTGACTGACAGAATGCCTGAACTCTCAGGCAAGAAAAGAAAGTACTCACGACCACAGCATTGCTAAGGAGCAAAAAGTAACCTGCAATGATTTGAAAACTCCCAAGCATCGTAAGCACTTTGGTCCCCATTATCTGCCTCTCTGAGGTGACTTAGCACAGGCTCTTTATCGGCGCGTAGGCTCACGGAGAGGAAACAGGTTCAGAGAGGTCCAGTGCTTTGCTCCAGACAAAGCGCTGTGAAGGGAGAACGAAGGGCCCAGGCCCTGACACTCCTCTCCAGTGTGGTTCTCTCCTAGGCCTGCGACCATACCGGTGGAGACCCTCCTATTTATTTCACTCTCCCCAGAGTTCACCCCCCACCCTCATCCCCCTCATCAGCAGATACTAGAGCCTGTCCCCCTGGGGTTTTGTCTGTGGTGTGAGATCACCGGACGAGAGGCGCATCTAGGCCAGGTCCCAAGGGAAGGACACTGATAGCTCCTCTGTGTGGTCCCAGTGTGGTGTTTCTTTCCGGTGAGGTGGAGGCTACCTGAATTGAGAACAATAAAGCAGCACTTCCCTGGCTATGGCATGGCCTCCTAGACCTATTCTTCTGTTGTAGAATATTCTGTGATTGCCCAGAGAGCTGAGGGGCAGGGAGGGCAGCTGGCCCTGAATGATCCGAAAGTCAACTGATTTGTTAGTGTGACAAGTTCGCCCTCCACCTTGTGGAAGCAAGTGTTTTGCTATCGAGTTGTCAAAGTAGTAACTGCCATTATGATTGGTGGTGGTAATAGTACCTACTAAGGTGTATGGCCATGCGAGCTTTGCAGTGTGAGGTAGGATTCCTGCCCTCAGGGGAGCTTACAATTCAAACGGAAAAGTTTCCCAAAGATCAAGAACCACCAGTCTGGTGTCTCGGTGAGTTTCTGTCGACACACTTATCAAGTGATGGAAGACTGAGGAAGTTATTTTTTAGCTCTAGTGCCCCATTGCTCTGTGGGCAATGCCTCTAATACCTACAACTCTTTATCTCCAACACCTACAGTAGAGTGAATCGTGAATTGTTGGATAGGTGTTGACTAAGCCGCAAGAAGGAGTGTCGAGAAGTCATTGGCTCTGAATGAAGGGGAAAGGTTCATTCAACAGGCCCTTCTTGACGTGCTTCTGATAACACAGTGTTTGAGAAGACGGTGTTCTTGTCTTCACACATCTTTATGATCTGGTGGGAGCAAATACATTTTAAAAGCCACACAATAAATAGTACAATGGCAGGTAGAGTAAAAGGGAGAGTTAAAGCGTGGTTGATTATGAGGAAAAGGAAAGAAGAAGGCAACACGGATGAAACCACAGAAGTTGGAGGGTCCCCAAGCATACTTGGGAACGATGACTAAACCAGCCTCTCCGGACCATTTTGTGGTAAGTGTTGTTAATGTTGGGGATATGTGCTGGGGGAAGTTAGTGAATTGTCTTACATGTGAAGGTTAAATACTTGATCTTATATACAAATTATAGCAAGGCAGTAGTATTCAATTCAAAACAATTGCGTGATACCCATTAATCAGGCAGTAGGCTTGAGCTATAATGATGTACACATAATATGAAGTGCTCATGGTCTAAAGAGGGACTTATATGCAAAAACGTACGACAGAATGAGTGTGGTTGCCCAGATCTGCTTGGGATCATAGAAGACAGGCTAACCAGTGGCCTGGAGGAGTTGGAAGAAAAGTCTTCACTGAGAACGGGAGAGTGCAGCTGTGGTGCAGGATGAGTAGGAGTCTGTTAGATGAAGCGGCAACTAGACATTGTCGTCCGGAAAGCAAGGACAGAGGCACAGCGGAGGCTGGAGGGGCCGGATTGTGAAAGGGCAGTGTTCTTTAAAGGTGAATCTAGATGCATAAAAGTTCTGGGTTTGAGGCAAGTGGGAAAGAAGACTGAGTGAAGAGGTTGACAGGGTGGAAGGTACGAAGAGTAGGATGTGTGGGACAAAGAATTCGGACATTGGAATTTATTTGATATCCAAGCAGGATTGAAGCGTCCATGCTTAGGTTTAACTTGGGAAATGGCAATGCTTAGGCTAAAATTTGGGGGAGGGGGATTGCATTTGGTGTGTTGGTGAAGAGATTTACCAACTGAATTTTAGATGATCACGAAATGCCCAGTTTCTTCAGGCAGTTGAAGTATGTCTATGTTTCTATAACAAGTTAGGGCAGGAGACGCATGACTTTGAGTTGTCTGCCTAGAGTGATAATGCAACTGATCTTAACTCAGAGAAGACATCTAGAGAGGAAGGAGGAGACGAGAGTATTCATGAAGATAGGAGGAGAATCAGGATACAGTAAATTTATGGGAGCGGAGAAGATATGGTTTCTCAGTGGAGGAAGAGGGGGGCAATCAGTGTTGACTGGTTTTGTGACAGAAGGCATTTACTGGTGACAGCTTACAGCATTGTTCCAGCAGTGTTCATAAGAGGGAAAGAAAACAGATTGAAGTAGGAGGAGGTGGTGAAGATGGGGCACAGCAAGCACATCTTGTTTGAGAAGTGTATCAGAAAGTGCTGGGTGAAAATAGAATAGGGATTGGTGGGACATTAGGGTCAAGTGATGGCTTTGTTAAGAAAGGGAGGCCTGACTGTTTGAGCCTGGGGGAGGGGATTCATGACCAGAGAGGAGCTTGGAAATGATGGCCAGAAATGGATTCATGAATCTATTTAATAAATATTCATTGAGCGCCAATGATGTTGCAGGCACTGTGCTATTTGCTGGACATATAGCATGAATAAGGCATGAAGTCTTCATGAAGTTTACATCCCAGTGAGCGAGGCAGACAATACACAAGCCATGCAACAGTTGAATTTATAATAACAGCCTGTGTGATAAGTGCTATAAAGCATCCAGCATTGACCTGGGGGAGGTAGGAACAGTTTGCATAAAGCATGCAGATGGGAGTAGTAGACTGGAGGAGGGAGAACTCTTCCTCTGTTGAAAGGAAGATGGGTGTGATTAGAAAGCTATTTATAAGTAGAAAATAGGAAAAGCGAGGAAATGCACTTCAGATGGCCTTGATATTCTTAGCTAAAAGGCAGCCAATGTCATGAGTTGAGACCAGAGGGGTGAGCCTATTTCAGACCTTTAATAAGCCCATGCCAGGCTCATTCAAACCTCCCAACACTGTGTAATGTAGGTGATGCTATTTATTGTACAGATGAGTTACCTAAGGGAACTTGGTGAGAGAGGACCCAAAACTAGAATGAACAGAGGCAAGGTCTATCTCCTGGGTGTAGTATACAATTGAATACATCACCAGAGGTCCAGCTCAGAGCAAAGAAACCACCAAAGGAGCTCTCCTCCCTCCTCATATACTGATAGTCTGGGATATAAGCAAGATCTATTCCTAACTGTGTCTTAAAGCATTGATCGGTAAATCAGACCAGGTGCATATCGTTCTTACCTAGCTTTACTTTTGGAGCCCTGGTGGCGGAGAGCTTATGCTTTAGGCTTCAGTCTGAATGGTTGGCAGTTTGAAACTACCGGCAGCTCTGCTGGAGAAAGACTGGCTTTCTACTGTAAACAGTTACAGTCTCAGAAACCCACAGTGGGGTCACTATGAGTCAGCATTGACGCCATGGCAGGGAGAGCCTCACTCAGAGTCCTGCTCAGTGATGGCAAAGCTGCCTGTGTGCCAGGGAAGGTGATATGATGAAGAATTGGTGGAGAGCTTCAAAAGGAGTTCAAATTTGCCTCATATTAAAGGGCAGCAAGCAGGAGTTGTTGGTAAACTAGACTTTCTCCTAATCCACGGCTTTCCTTTAAGACCTTAAGCTGGGCCCTGTGGAAAACCCTTGGCTAGTAATTGACAGGGGTGTGTGTGTGTGTGTGTGTGTGTGTGTGTGTGTGAGAGAGAGAGAGAGAGAGAGAGAGAGAGAAGGCAAGCAGTTAGCACTGGTCCCTGCTAATCCACACTGACTCGAGGCTCTTCTAGGAAGTAGAGAGCAAGGGGAAAGGGCAGTCAGGGTGAGAGGAAAGACAACCCTGCTGCTTTCCAGCTCCAGAGGAAAGGTGTAATCAGAGAGGGCCTGGCTTATCAGATACAAAGTGAATTTACTGGCTCGGGAGATGATATTGAGTCAAACAAGCTGAGTGCTGAGTGGAGAAGAGGTTTGTATTTCTTATCCTTTGTACCTCCACACTTGTGTCCTTAGCAAAAGAAGAAAGTCAAACACTGAAGCTTCTTCTTGTCTCAGCGATCAGGAATTAGGGTTTTGAAGAGATGATTTCCCTCCCCAAAGCCCTATAGAAAGCTGGAAGAGAAATTCCAAGGGGAGGCCACTTTTCGTTTGCTCCCCCGTGGGTTCATGCCAGCAGCTCTGGTGTCCCCACTGTCAATGGAAAACTGGGCAGACTGAAGACACGATAGGTTTGAAGGCCATCTAGTTGGTCTTTGGCTTTTTTTATGCTCCAGGCAAAGTTTCCAAGAAGCCTGAAAGCAGGATTGTGTTTCTTTCTCAGTCCTCCTTGGTTATTATCGTGAACAAGAAGCTGAGTGGAACTGGAAGTGGCACGTACTGGCTTTCCTGGCCCTAGTGGAGCGTGGTACTCTCAGGGGCCCCGTCCAGGGTCAAGGCAGAGGAATATCTTCCTTATGAACCCAGGCTAGGAGGGAGAAGCGGCTTGGGACTTTTCATCTACATTCATGCTAAACGAAATCTGTTAGATGGGATAATGAGCTCCATCTTTCACAGACTATTTTAAGCCTGTCTCAAAATAAAGCACAGAGCTGGGGGTGGAGGAAGGACGTACGTCTTGGAGACAAAAATGCCATGGCTTACTCGTCAGTGTTTTCATTTTAATGATCCCAACCTCAGTACAAGTCCCTCAGTGACACTGTAATGGAAACCACATTTTTTCCCCTCTTCCTGCTGGAAGTTGCAGGATGAACACAGCCAACTGCTTGGAGACATAATTAAGGTTACAAACTCATATCCCTGGTAATACACAGACCTTTCACCCAGGGGGCTCAGCTCGAGACAGTGTGGTTGGAAAGCAGTTGGAAGTATAGAGACATTTCTTCCACTGATCTATGGCCCACCGCAGATTGTTTTCTAGTGCCCCCCACCCCCCTCACCCCTAGTTACCCAAGGCCTCATCCCTGGGAAGGCATAAGCCAACATATAAATAAATGAGAATGCGGTGTAGACTCCTTCCCCGCCGCAGGGAGAGAGAATCTCTGACAGATGCTGCCGTGTCTGCAAAAGGCTGGATTGTACTGGCAGAGGCAGCGCACACGTAGCAGAATGGGAGCCAAGGGAGGCCGCCAAGAGATAGGAGTCTAGCCACGTGGGGCTCTGGGGCGGGGGTGAAGGGGGTAGGGGGGGTGGACAGTGTCATCAGTAGGTGTGGAAGGAGGTGGGAATTGTTCTGTCTGTTACAAGCTGGAAAATGAGCTCATAGGAAGGTCTGGGGCATACAAGAGAGAAAGATAGCCTGTACTCTGCAACCTCAGGAGATAATGGGTTGAGAGCTCCCTCTGTTTGGCTCTTCTTTGTCTTGACAAAGGTCTGAATGCGTGAAGATCAAGTTTAGAAAACGTCCATGGCCATCTTGAATCTTGGCCCCCCCCCAACTTAATCACATCTTGAACACCCGGAATATAAAAGAGAGTGGAAACCATTCGTGCATGCATGTTTGCCCAGTTCCCTTACAGAAAGGAAGTTAGCAATACGGAACTAAGGAGAGGTTTAGGATGCTTCCCCTGCTGGCTGCCTTAACCCCATGCGTTGTCCATGGCGACGGTGACGCTGGGATTTACTAGGGTAGCACTGAGCAGGGCACTCAGCTTGGCTCCTTAGACTCGCTACCACCTTCTCCCTCCAAAGGGCAGGTAGCCATGCTGATGCTCTGTCCTGCAGGACAATGTATCAATGAGTGCATTCTTGATTCATTCAACTAAGGAATGAATGTAAAACGCCTTCCAGAGCCTCTTCTTCCTCTGTGGAGGATTAGAGTCAGAGCTACCTGAGGTGGTCATTAGTGCCATTATTAATATAACTCCCACCTTCTGAGCACGTAGTAAAATTGTATGCTCTAGCTTGGAGATGGCTATGTAATTTGCGTCAAGTAATGAATTGGTGTTTCATGTCCAAGTGACAGTTTTAAAAGCCTGTGTGCCATTCACGTCATTCTCTATGGCTCTTTTGTTGATTGTGGAAGCTGTGTTGGGATGAACCCTCCCTCCATCAGCCTAGGACCCTGGGTGACTATGGTGATCAGAGGCCTTTTCTGAACCACGTTGGCCATTAAGCACAAGCAAGAAGTAATCATCTTTTCTGTAAAGATTTTTCTGTTGCAATTGGGGGGATGAGTTTGAGTCGTAGCCTAAATACACCTGTCCTGACAAATATATACTTCTTAGATGGCTTTGGGGACACTTACATGAAGCTGAAATCTAGGTAGAGTGCATGCCACACATTAGGCACTCAATAAGTGCTGGCACTTTGTTCTCACTGTGAACATTATCTAGGATTTGTCTGGTGGCAGGTAAAGGAACCTAAACCCAAAATGGCTTCAATAATTAATATTTTTCCTCCTCTTGTGTTTCCTCTCCTCCTCTCAAGAAGAAGTTTAGTGAATGGGCAGTTAAGCAACAGTCTTTTCTCAACATCATCCCTAGATTCTTTTGCATTTAGTTTGCTTGATTCATTAGATGTCGTGCCTTATAGATTGTTGCATTTCAACTATATAGAAAGCTCTCAGCCATGATCTGTTATTTTTCTTTTCTTCCATCGAAATATGAAAGGAGCCCTGATCGTGATGTGGTTACGAGTTGGGCTGCTCACTGCAAGTTCAACAGTTCAAAACCACCAGCCGCTCCGAGGGAGAAAGACAGGGCTTTCTGCTTCAGAAAAGAGCTTCAGTCTCAGAGACTCGTGGGCACCTCTGCTCTGCCCCAGAGGGTTGCCATGCACTGGCATGGACTAGATGACAGGGAGTTTGGTGTGGAGTTTTATAGAAATACCAATTGATTATATGTTAAACTTTCTGTCTTCGGTATCCTTTATCATTCTATGTTTTCAAAATTGTATCTCTTCACGATATAGCTTCCTCTGATTAACCATCTATTCTACTAATTCTCTATTCACCTATATTTAATCTGTAACTGTTGATTCCTTTTTAATTATAAAAATAGAATTTCAATTATATTTTCAGTGGTAGGCATCCTACACCTTTTTTTTTCTTTCTGATCACTTTTTCATACAAAAAACTTACCATCTATTTTTGGTTACTTTGAACATAGTAAGTCTATTTGTTTTATAGTCTCTGCCTTGATAATACCAATATCTGTGGACCTGTTTCTGTAGTCTGTTGTTTTTTTTCTCGTGACTCTCACTCATACTGTCTTTTTCTCCTTATGTGTCTGGTTGTTTTTGATTGCCTCCTTGTCATTACAAAAAGATTTCATGGGAATAATTTGAAGCCTAGGATGGTAATGCAGTCCAACAAGAATTTTCATTTGCTTTTGCAAGACATCTGGAGGTACAGTCCAGTTCTCCCTTGACTGTGGTTGGTGCTTGAAGTTCTTTGGACTTAGGTTCTAGACAGCTGGCTTTCAAGGTTGTATGCAGTCTCGTTCGTTTCCTGATCGTTTTTATTGAGAGGGAAACCCTCCTCACCAGTTAAAGCCTGGTTTAGAGGCAGGTAATGGTTCTTAGCATCCCTTCCTTGGGCAGGACCCCCAATAACTTCTTTGCCCCTCTCATTCCTCCTGGTCCACAGAAGCACAGTGTAGCTTTGCCACTGCTTCTTGTAGATTGGCAAATGCTCTCAAGGTAAAACCTGGGTTTTCTTTTTGGATGGTCACCTTCTCTTATGTTTTTAGCCTAGTGATTCCTTCTTGTTAGTTGATTCTTTGAAGAAGATTTTAAAAATTAGTTGCTTATGGTGGGAGGGTTTGCCTTGCCATGAAAGGAAATGGAGATCTCAGGACTCCACTTATTTATACCTTCCTGTTTACCATTCTTACAGTCCCAGTGGCTGTCCTAACGTCTTAAGTGATATGCAGACCTGATCAACACTGGAAGAGCCTGTTTCCTTATCCACACCTCCAAACAGTCTCTTTAAAAGAAAGAAAACCTTTCCCAGGTATCCTATAAGAGACTTCTCCTTACCTCTCAAAGGACATAACTTTACTAACAATTCCTAAATCAGTCACTTAAAAGAGGGTATAATCTCTGTGATTGGGGTAATGTGATCAGTATTTACCCCTTGAGACTGGAAGAATCCCCACATCCCCTGAAGTGTATGGCTTTTTGGGTCCTGAACAAAATCTAATGTTGGGAAGGAGACACTGGGTAGGTGTCTGTCATACTCGGTTCTCAGTTTAGGGTTCAGTGTTGAGAAGTGTGGCCAGGGCTTGTGAGAGATGTGGGCTCTGAATAACGCCGAGAGAGACAGCACTCAATGCTAATGGAAAGGAGTCAGAAACAGAGGGGCCACACTCCTCTAAAAGACTCTGTAACTTAAAAGCTGAAACACAGTTTTATGCCCTGTGACCAAAATTTAATATATCATTTAACCGAAAGTGTTCAAAAAGAAAATTCTGCAGGATGAAGAATGGCCATTTTGAAATTATACTCACCAAAATGGATCACACTATAAATTACTTATTTTCGAAACACATGTTACATAAAAACTCACACACATGATGAAGTCCTATGGCTCCGCCAGGTAAGCGGACCACTTCCCAGTATTCCTAGTAGAAGTGGACTGCAGAGGACAGAAGACATTTCCTAAGGCTGGTGAAGTCTCCCAGCCAAGATGGGAGGTACCTTCCCTTGGTACCTAGGAGTAAGGGAGAGGGAGGTAGGGCACCCCAAATAGCCCTCCCTGAAGGAGGCATGCTCTCTCTCTAAGAAGACCCAGGGCTGGCATGCAGGGGTGGGGTGGTGAGGGGAATGGATTTCTCTGTTCCTCCCATGATGGGTGCCTCCACAGTGTCCACCAGGGCAAGGATTCCCAGCCCCAGGACACTCACTAGTCCGCCACAGATTCACACTCCACCTCCCTTTCTTTCATCACACGCCAGATCTGTGGCTGATCAGAGTGTTTCTCTGATCGGCCCGCCACTCATTCTTGGAAGCCCCTGAAAAATACTAGCCGCAACCAAGTGTGTCAAGAAGACGGAACATGTACGTGAACTGATGTTTAAGATTACGGGCAGCTGGGTCTTGAGAGTGATGACCAAGTGTGGTAAAAGTGAGTTGAAAGTACATTTGAGTGGCTCTGTCCCTTTTGTTCACCCAAAAGCCAGCAGTTAAGACCATTGATGTGTGTGACTATAACACCTTTAAAGAAAACCCCACAGACAAACCCAAATAAATCAAACATGCAGTGTTTAAACCAACATCACGGTTGGCAGTGTCAAGCCCAACAGCCTGCAGTATTTTGCTGCGGTTGGCTTGCTTTTCAGGCAGTATGCTGACTGGTTCAGTAGGAGGAGGCTTTGAGTAAAAACCTCCTATCTCCACTGCTAAGGAGCCCGGTGGTGTCGTGGTTATGTGTTGTTGGGCTGCCATCCCCATGGTCTGCAGTTCAAACCACGAGCAGCTCTGCAGGAGAAAGACTGGGCTTCCCCCCACCCCAACAGTTGCAGTATCGGAAACCCAGAGAGGGTGCCTATGCGTCAGCATTGACTTGATGGCAATGAGTTTTATTTATCTTTTAGTGTCTCTACCATGTGCTGTATGGCCTTTCACTCAGCCTTTCTACATGTTCTTCACCTTTAAGATACTGACAACTGTCACTTTTACTTCAAAGGATTATTATAAGGATTATGTGATGTTACACATGTTAAGTAAACACTCAGTATGTTAGCTATTGATTCTTCATGATCCACATATGCCTATACCGTAACTTTTCGATGGAATGGGCAAGAGGGGGCCTGGGTCTGGAAGCTTAGGGAGGGCAGGTTTTGAAAGGTTGGGGGTAGGGAGGCAGAAGGTGCCCTTGAGGTACCTGGGCTTTGAAAGAGGACGGTTAGGCTAAAGGGTAAGAAGAGGAATGAAAAACCAACTTGCACTTGCTTTTAAGCTTGGCCCAAGGGGGAAACTTCACCTTCAGACTGCCTGGTCACGGAGACACATTTCCCTCTGGAGCCATTCTCTGAGACTGGGTCTTTGTGTCTACTTTCCAGGTGGCTGAGCTGGGCTGCTTCTGGGGGTTTTGGAGAGCAGATTCTGGGCTGTCCCTGCTGGTCCAGGAGACCAGACTCAAGGTGGTTCCTGCCTTCCCTGGAATTCCTTCCCCATTAAATGGAAAGGGTTTGAATGACCCAGCCCTGAATCGTGGCCACGTTAATTGGCAGACATTATTGAGCTTCAGCATTGATAAATCCTCAGTGTCCAGGCAGTATCTGATTAAATCTGTTCTTATCGACCACATCAAGGGAGAAAGACCCAAGGGCAATGGTGAATACCTGTGCATTATTGACCCAGAGATAAGGGGGGCAGAGGTAACAGGATTTGGTGGTCCTGGGGGGGTTAGACAGTAGGCCCTGGGTGGACACACTGAAAAGAAGAAGGTGGAAAAGGGATTCCCCTTTTAATTGGAAGTATGGCTGCCTCTCAAAGCAGAGAGCGACAGTGGATGCGGCCTGATTGGAAGGTAGGTGAGAGGTGGAAAAGGGTAGCTGGAGACCATGCAGCCTTTGTAGGCATGTAGACATACCTGGCCATTTCATCAGTGAGGCAGGCAGCCAGTTTGTGTGATAGACTGGACCGAGAGACAGGGGAAAATGAGTTTCAGAGGGATCGTATCCTGTTTCCCAGATGTTGATGTCTTGCCACGCCAGGGGCGAACATCTGGGTCCTTTGGAGAGAAGCATGCTGCAGGATTGCAAGGGGCTCCTTTCATGGGGGCTCAGCATCGCACCTGGGGAGCAGATGATGCTGATCTTGTGAAGACAGACTGGGAAAAGGACATTATCCCAGCGGCCATCAGAGCTTGGTCTAGATGTAGTGACTCTAGGGAACACAGGCTGTTTGGCACTTGGAGGGCTGCGGTGTGAGAGCTCTGGCACCAGCACCCTGGATCACTTGTCCATGTTCTCATGGGGGGTGGTGGGGCACACCTTAGCCGCTCCAGAAATAGTGGGTGGCTGGAGCAGGGGAGCAGGACCCAGCAGGAGTAGCTGCTGGCAGGATGCCCTGTGAGCACAGGGGAGTTGTGCCCATAGCTGGATAAGGCTCTGCAGCTCTGGATGAGGTGCCGTGTAAGCGCAAATCAGGCAAAACCAGTGAATTAAAATTATCGCCTGTGTATACATATCGCGTGTGTCTGTACATACACATACACACACACATACACACAAATGAGGGTGCTTCAAGAAGTCTGTGGAAAATAGAATTATTTTTCATTTCCGTTCTTCCACAAACTTTGTGAAGGTTTGGAGGCCCTCTTGTATGTCTATAAAAGGAAATACCACTTGAACAGTTTAGCATATTATACAACTGTTGCCTATCTGCTTCCAAAATGGCTCATAACCCTTACCTGAGGTTCAGAGCCTCTTAAACAAGGACCCCCTCTCTTTCTTTCCTGCTCACCTCTGAGGGCCGAACAAACTTTCAAAGCTGGCCACATCTGCCCGGCATCTCTTTATGGGGACTTCTTGTGTGGTAAGGTCCGGAAAACTCAAGTTACAGGAAAGCCATCTTGACACGGAAGTGGTATTCACTCATCTGCATCCCTGCTGTGTGCATGAACTACAGGGATACTAAAGAAGACAGCCCACGTCTGTGCCTCCGTGGACTTGACACCAACGAGAAAGGCAGTGGGAAAGTGCCGTGGAAGCCGAGCGTGGGGAGAGAAGAACTCTGGCTCTGGTCTTGGCCTGGAAGGCATGAGGACATATAGAGGTTGAAATGGTGGATATGGAGGTGTCGCTAGAGCAGCAGTTCTCAACCTGTGGGGCGCGACCCCTGTGGGGGTGGAAGGACCCTTTCACAGGGGCCACCTAAGACCATCAGGAAACACATCTTTCTGATGATCCTAGGACCAAGACACCACTCTTCTATCCATCTTCAGGTGGGTCCTCCCACATGCAGATGCACCCACATACAAGTGCCTGGCGTGAAGAATGTTACCCATGCCACACCAGGCTTCAAGACCAAATTTCATTTATTTGTCATTAGAAATAAATATTTAATTACATATTGTTTTTGTCATGAATCACTATGCTTTGATGATGTTCAATTGGTAACAATGAAAATATATCCTGCATATCAGATATTTACATGATGATTCATAACAGTAGCAAAATGAGTTATGAAGTAGCAATGAAAATAATTTGATGGTTGGGGGTCACCACAACATGAGGAACTGCATAAAAGGGTCTCAGCATTAGGAAGGTTGAGAACCATGGCTGTAGAATAAGGTGACCAGATTTTAACATTGGTAAAGCGGGACACCATTGATAAAACTCATATCCTGGCGAAATAGCCACATGGCAGCTGAAAACCATATACCCTAGCTTGTCGTGCGTTCTTTCCACAAATCAGGACTTTTTAAAAATGCTGCAGGGCATGGGGAAAATTGTTAAAAATCGGGACTGTCCCGCCAAAAGCAGGACGTCTGGTCACCTTACCGTAGAAGAAAGTGAGATTGGGAAGGTTTTAGAAATCTGGGAGTGAGTGAGTGAGTGAGTGAATGAGTGAGTGAGTGAGTGAGTGTGTGTGTGTGTGTGTGTGTGTGTGTGTGTGTAGACTTAGGGAAATGAGAGAGAAAGCTGTCAAGATAGGAAGGATAGACTTTCTGCTCCAAACTAGAGATATGAGACTTACAAAAAAAAATTGATAATGGCTATTGGGAGACTATGAGGAAGAAAAGTAACTTTGTCAGTCTTCTTCTACCGCTAGCAAAAACTTTCCTGTCAGCAGCACTGGTGCTCGGCGGGGCTGCGTGCCAGGATTGTTTCAGTGTGTTCTCTTCCTGGCCTTCTCACGGGAGCAGTCGTAGCGTTATTTTTACCCACATCTCTGTTTTGGGTGTACGTCAGATTAGTAGCCCTGTGCTCCACTTGGAAGAGAGTTCTTGTGAAGAGTGGTGTGGGGTGGAGTCGTCCACCACTGCCCAAGCCCTGCTGCCCCTCCTGGGTGTTAACCTTGGCTGTAGAGGGTGTTGCTTGATTTAATGCTGTTTTGCTTCCCCTGCTTTTTCAGCTCTGTCTTGGTGCTTCTGAATGGCCAGGGTTCCTGCAGGGAGGCAGAGCAAAGGGCAGCTACTGCTCGGGGTGTTAGCTAGGGATAGCAAGTAATAAATGATGGATCGGTTAGCTTGGGTGTGGAGGTCTTTGCTTCAACCAGATTTACTTCCATTTGATGATAAATACCAACAGCTTCATAAATTTAAATTGGCTTCCAGAAACAGATCCTGGTTCCAGGAACATTTCTCAGTGGGGGAGACAGGGTTGTCAACAAAGATAGGCATGCATTTTTAAAGATATGATCTATTTATCAGGATACTGTCTAGAAAGAAGCAACTTTGGTAGCATGAAACCGTTGTTTCTGTAACCAAATGAAGGGGGATGGTGTCAATGTACCTTACAGCCACAGGCATGTTTTAGAATGACACCATTCGCTTTTTTTGGCCCGGACACTATGTTCACAAGGCCATGGCTGTGGCCCAGCTCTCTGACTCTAATGATGTGATCACGGTTAGAGATCCCATCTTCTGTTTCAGCTACCAGTAGTAGTCTCTCTCTAGCATTTTATTAGTCATGCAAAGATCAACAAAGATAGTATAGATTGATGACAGAAATCTAGCATCTACTGAAAAAAGAGTCCAGAGAATTTGGCCCATTGAGTTGATTCCTATTCTGGTGACAAAAGTGGGCAAGTGCTCAACTTCAACCCCAAAGATGGGCAGTTCATACCCACCCATTCATCCGCAAGGGAAGGCATGCCATTCTGCTTCTGTGAAAGCAAAAAATAAGTTCAAACCCTGTGTTCCACTTCTACTCTCCCCTATAGAGTTGCTATGAATTGAAATCAATTTGACAATGGAGTTTTTAAAAATAGATTACCTCATTGCCAATGAGTTAATTCTGTCCAATACATAATGACTATATCTCTATAGGGTTTCCAAGGCTGTGAATCTTTACGAGAGCAGCTAGCTCATCCTTATCCCACAGAGGGACTGATGGGGTTGAACTGCCAACCTTGTGGTTAGCAGTTCAGCACTGCCAAGGGTCTAGTGACACTTTCATACAGAAGAGCCTTGGTGGCATGTGAAGTTATGCATTGGGCTGCTAACCACAAGGTCAGCAGTTGAAACCACCAGCCTCGTAAATGGAGAAAGAGGAGGCTTTCTACTCCCATTAGGATTTACAGTCTTGGAAACCCACAAGGGCAGTTATATAGCCTGTTGGTTCCATAGGGTTGCTGTGAGTTGGAATCAATTTGATGGCAGTGAGTTTGGAGTTTGGAATTCAATTTAATGTTTAAAAACATATTAAGTACCACTACCTGCCTCTAGTGCTTATCTCAATCCTCAGCACTCAAATACTATACAGAGGATGAAACGGAGGCACACAGAAGTAAGTGACTGTCCCAGGTCATTCAGCTTGTATAATGGTGAGCCAGAATTCAAACTTGGGTTTTCTTATTTTAGTCTCATTTTCTTCCCTGCCCTTCATCCGAAGCCCATTATGAGAATACCTAGACCCTAGCTTCCTGGAGGTGGGATCTGATGCAAAGCTGCCAATATCATGAGCTCTGACCCCTTCTTGCTTTGAAGCTGAGTTAACCCTGTCCCATTTGGGGCCCCTGTTAACATCTGCTCATCACCAAGTGGACACCTGCAGACCTTTCTTGTTCTGTCTCCCAATCCCCAGCCCCCTGATGAATTGGAGAAGTGACAGATGGAAAATCAAATGGCAGATGGAAGATCATATTTCAGACATCTCAGGCTTCATTCTGATCTGCAGTCGTGCAGAGGCCGAAGGGGGGAAATTGGTTGATTCATGATCAAGTCAATTTGGTTGACCTGCTGTCCTGAGCTGGGAGCCTAATCTGGAAAGTTCATTTATGAAAAGGAAAATGGTGGCTTTCCCCCCACTTTGAAACAAGAATGGAGGAAAGAATCAGAAAATGATTCCATATTCAAATAGTTAAAATATGTATTAAGAGTAAGGTGACCAGATTTTAACATTGGTAAAGCAGGACACCATTGATAAAACTCATATCCTGGCAAAATAGCCACATGGCAGCTGAAAACCGTATATCCTAGCTTGTCGTGCATTCTTTAAAAAAATCGGGACTTTTTCAAAATGGCGAGGGACGCTGGAAAAATTGTTAAAAATCAGGACTGTCCCGCCAAAAGCGGGACGTCTGGTCACCTTAATTAAGAGTCCTCTTTGGAGGTGGTGGGAATGGTGTGATTTAAAAAGTGCTAGCAAAGTGCTCTTTGTCCAGAATCTCTCTGACCATGTCTCAGAGCGTGCGTACCGAGAAGGCTTCATTCATTCGCTTGGCTGATCCTCTTCTGTGTGCTGAAGTAAGTAAAACCCACCCCTACTGCTGTCTGGTGAATTCTGGCACATAACGAACCTACAGGACAGAGTAGAACAACTGCCCCTTTGGGTCTCCAACTACAAGACTGAGGAGAACGACTGCCCCTTGGGTTTCCAAAGCTATAGTTTTTGTTAACATTTTATTTTATTTGAAAAATCATTTTATTCAGGGCTCTTACAGCTCTTATAACAATCCATATGTCAATTGTATCAAGCATATTTGTACATATGTTGCTGTCATTATTTTCTAAACATTTACTTTCTATTTGAGCCCTTGGTATCAGCTCCCCCCATGACCCCTTGATATATTATTAATTATGATTGTTTTCATATGTTACACTGATCACTGTGTCTCTTCACCCATGTTTCTGTTGTTGATCTCCCTGGGGGTGGGGATTATGTGTCAATCATTGCAATCAGTTCCCCCTTTCTCCCCTCCTTCCCCCACCTTCTCCCTACCCTCCTGGTATTGCTACTCCCGTTTCTGTTCCTGAGGGGCTTATCTCACCTGGATTCTATGTGTTGTGAGTGCTTATCTGTACCAGTGTACATCCTCCGGTCTAGCCAGAATTGAATGGCAGGACGGGGGCCATGATAGTGGGGGGTGAGGATACCTCAAAGAGCCAGAGGAATATTGTGTGTTTCATTGGTGCTATACTGTTCCCTGGTTGACTCATCCCTTCCTTGTGACCCTTCTATGAGGGCATGTCCAATTATCTACAGATGGGTTTTGAGACCTCTGCTCCAACCTCCCTTGTTCTCAACAATGTTTTTTCTGTTGTTTGGGGTCTCCTGGTGCCTGTTACTTGAGTCTGTCAATACCTCATGATTGCACAGGCTGATGTGCTTCTTCCATGTGGGCTTGTTGCTTCTCTGCTGGATGGCCACTTGTTTAACTTCAAGCCTTTAAGACCTCAGGCGCCCTATCTTTTTCTAGCCGGGCACTATCAGCTTTCTTCACCACATTTACTTATGCACCCATTTTGTCTTCAGTGATTGTGGCGAGGGTGAGCATCACAGAATGCCAAGTTTTTAGAATAAAGTGTTCTTGTGTTGAGGGAGGGCATGAGCAGAGGCTCAAAGTCTGTCCCCTTCCTCAATGTATTGCCATACGTACATAGGCCAATACCTCTATTTTTATAAATTATAGATATATATATACGTATATATATATATACACACACACATGAGTCTACACCTATGTTTATACCTCTATCCATGGCAAAGCTATAAATCTTTATTGGAGGTGAAAGCCTCCTGTTTTCCCCCATGGATTGACTAGTGGCTTTGAACTGTTGACCTTACAGATAGCAGGCCAAGACATAACCCACAACCTATCAGGGTTCCTATTGCAGGCAGTACTCTGTGTTAAATTAAGATTCCTTGGCTTTGGAAGGAGTAGAGGAGCGTTAAGGCAGAGTGTGGACAGAGGTGAGTGAATGGAAGGACACAGAAATGGGAGGGATATGTTGGCCTGGCTTCCTGGAGGACAGATGCTCTTAACCTGCAGTGGTGGCAACAGGGCGATTGTTCTTTCTGGAGTTGTGGATTGGGACATTCACCAGATTATTGAACACCAGTTTTCAGTTCTTCGTATAATGGAATTAGCTCTAGTAGCACCAGGAACAAAGCCATTATTAGTTTATAAGCCTTTATAATTACTTTTAGAAGTCCTTCTGGCTTTGGCATAGTAAATCTTTCTCACAGGGCAAGGGGTTAAACATTTCACAAGTGACATAAAATGAATATAAAAGGTGAAATCCCTTTGGGCTTCCAGCTGCCTCGGGAATCCACTCATGCTCCTTCCCAGACTCCTCCTGCTTCCCGTCGAGTAGCGCGCAGGCAGCCCTTCGGAAGGCGGGCACAGAAGCAGGCAGAGCAGAGTGCCTTCCCCTGGGTGGAGGGCAGAACACCCTAGGCCCAGGAGACATTCCCTGGGATGCAGGGGACACTTTCCCCTGGGCCAGGAACCAGATTTCAGAGAGGGGAGGTGCTGAGTGGTGAAGTTCTCAGCTGGGAGCCCAGGCAGCGGGACCACAGAAGGCAGATGCTGCAGTTTGATGGAGTGAAGCTGAGGGGATGGGGCGGCTTAGGCTTTACTCCCTGTAAAGGCACGTGTACCTTCTTAGGAACCCGGGGCGCTTCCGCAACCAAGTGAGGGCTACCCTTCGTCTGTCGGGGACAGGGTTTCTTGAGAAAACCATATAGACGTGTGTCAATGTGAACAGTTAAGCAGTGCAACATACATGCACAGAAGCCCTCTGACCCTTGACAGACCCTGGGTGTTGCTGCAAGCACTGTGTGCATCCATATGGGTCTGATCGGGAGCGTTCACGCAGGTAATATGTAAAGTAGTAGTGAGATCTAAACCAGTAGTTGCTGTTGCACACTCATAAATGTAACCCCTTTTTTGTGGTGTAGGGGAGAGGAGTTAAAATGGGCCTCTGCTAACCAAAAAATCAGTGGTTCAAATCCCAAAGCCGTAAGAGGAAGATGGGACAGTAGGCTTCCCTAAAGCTTTACAGCCTTGGGAACACTTTAAACAGTTCTACTCTTTTCTTTAGGGTCACTGAGTTAGATCTGATTGGATGGCAGTGGGCTTGGTTTTTAATTTTTATAGTACCGTATAAACTCGAGTATAAGCCAACCTGAATATCCACCGAGGCACTTAATTTTACCACAAAACGGCATAAAAATGTGTTGAAAAACTCGGCTTATGCTCGGATATATACGGTAATAAAATAATTACCTCTTATTTGAGCATTGATTATTTACTGGGCTTGTTTTAAGCGCTGGAAATATATCTTCTAATTGTATTTTCACAACAGCCCTGGGAGATAAATATTTTTCCACCGTTTATAAAGCCCCTTTCTCTTCTTATCTGATTCTTCCAGCAATGCATTTTCCCCATTTTACAAGTGGGGAGAGACTAGATAAGTGACTGTTTCAGACGGTCTGTTCATGAAGTAGTGGCCCGAGAGCTGGAACTCAGATCTCATTACTCCAACTCCAGTGTCCTGCCACCGTAGTGTCATGGCCTGTTCACTTTTCCCCTTCTGTTTTATTTCACAGATAACTTCTCAGAGATTCTGTGTCTGAGAGAGGTATCTCAGGTATCTAAAGGTCAGCTTTGAAGATGGCTGGGAGATGTCGGGCAGAGGAAGCAGGGAGTGGAGCCTGGCTGGCGGGCCCCCGGGAGACAGGTCGAGGACAGCACAGCTGTAGTCCAGATGTGCTGGAGTTATCTCTGCGTCCGCAGGAAGAGGGAGCTGGAAAGGAAAAGCTCCCACTGTGGAGAAGAATGAGGATGTTCCCGCGTCTTCACTTGCGTGAGGGACTGGTGATAAGAAGAGTCACTGATGAATGGGAAGAAGTTTTCAGACCCTGGAAGATATTAAAATAAATATTTAATTGGAACAAATTGTGCTGTGAATCATTAAGGCAAACATAAATCTCATGAATAAGGTTTCTGTTATCGCACTGCGTTTCAATGAAATATTTATTGGAGAAAATGAAGTCAGCTCCTGGCTCTGCATGACTAAAGGCCGCTGCTGACTTCCAACAGAAGAATCGTCAAGGTTCCATCCTGGATCATGGATTGAGGGAGGCAGGAATTCTTCCAGGCTGACCCAGCTTCATCCTGGGTCAGAACTCACATCAAGTGAGACTGGAGCAAAGCCTAGCATTGTATCTGGGATGTTGATGTTGAGTAGGGAGAAAGACGGGGCTTTCTACATCTATAAACACAGTCTCAGAAACTCACAGGGGCAGTTCTACCCTGTCCTCTAGGGTCACTATGAGTTGGCATAGACTCAACGGCAGTGAATTTTTAAAAAAATAATTTTTTATTGTTAGTTGGCTTGGTGACCCCATGCACAACAAAAGGACACGCTGCCCAGTTCTGAGCTGTTCCCATGACCAGTTGCAATTGGACTGTTGAGATGCTTAGGGGCTTTGCACTGGCTTTTTTGGGAAGTAGATCACCAAGCCTTCTTTCCTAGATTGTCTAAGCCCAGGAGCTATGCTGGAACCTGTTCAGCTTCATAGCAGCACATAATGGAGATTTGGTTTTTGGTCATTTACTATTGCTTTGGAAGGTTTTAGCATACCTTATAATTTGGGCAATGGAAAGGTAAGTCTCTTGAATATGTAACAGATACATTTTGAGGCCTCTTATAAGGATGCCTAGAACTGAATTCTCTGATATAGATTGTTGTTGTTGGTGTTAGGTGCTGTGGGGTCAGCTTGGATTCACAGTGACCCCATGTGCAATGGAAGGAGACATTGCCTGGTCCTGTTATAATGGCTGTTGTTATGTTTGAGCCCATTGGTACAGCTTTGTATTCTTGAGGACCTTCCTTTTCCCCCACTGATCTTCCACTTTACCAGGCATAGTGTTCTTCTCCAGGGACTTATCTCTCTGGATAACATGACTGAAGTACAAAAAATGAACTAGCTCTCTCTCTCTCTCTTGCTTCCAAAGATTAGTCTGACTGTACTTCTTTCAGGAGAGATTTGTTTGTTCTTTTGGCAGTTCATATATTCAATATCACGTAATAGCTATTTTGTAGTCAAGAGTACATTCAATAATTCTTTTCAAACATCATAATTAAAATGTATCAATTCCTCTCTGGTCTTCCTAATGTGTTGCCCAGCTTTTGTATGCATATGAGACAATTGAATATAAATTAGTGCCTTTGAAGGTGGCCCGTCAATGACCTGATGCCTTCCCTGAACTGCTGGCTGGGGGTGATTTACCAATGGAATGATGTACTTTTCAGGGACCTAGTGGTGATACAAAGAACTTCATCTTCACATGATCTCACCTAGTGTCGTAAAGAACGTTGGTCTCTGCCATGGATTGAATTGTATCTGCTCCAGATATCTGTCAACATGGCTGGACCATAATTTTCAATTGTTTGAAAGTCAGGTGATCATCTCCCCATCCCCAATCAGAAACTGTGATCAACCAATCAGTTGTAAGGTGATTAGTTTTCCAGGGGTGTGATGTGTATCACCTTTTATCTTACAAGAGATAATAGGAGAGGGAAGCGAACAGAGAGAAGGGGACCTCAGTATCACTAAGAAAATAAGAAGTAGGAGTGGAACACGTCCTTTGGATTCATGCTAAGACATGATGGAGCTCTCCAAGGAATGCTGGGTCCACAGATGATGAAAGAAGACAAGCCTTTTCCCTTAAGGCCAACAGAGACAAAGATTTCCCCTAAAGCTGGCACCCCTGAATTTTCACTAGACTAAACACCTGTTACTCACAGCAACCCCGTGTAGAAGAAAAGAAAAGACCACCTGGGCCTGCAGCATCCTCACAGTCACTGCTGCGTGTGAGCCCGTTGTCGCACCCACTGTGTCAGTCCGTCTCCTTACTGGTCTTCCTCTTTTGTACTGACCTTCTATTTTACTTTCTTCAAGGACTGGTCCCTGCTGGTAACATGTCCAGAGTCTATGAGATTAAATGTGTCCATCCTTATCCTTGCATCAGAAGCATTCTGCTTGCCCGTCTTGCAAGATGGACCTTTGTTCTTCTGACATCCCGTGGCCTATTTCATCTTCTTTGCCAACACAGAATTCAAAGGAATCCATTCTTCTCTTGTCTTCCTCATTCTTTGGTCTAGCTCTCATCAGCAAATGAGGTCATTGAAAATTCCATGGCTGGGGTCAAGCACTCCTTCGTTCTCCATGTCACATCCTTTGCTTTTAGCACTTTAAAAGAGGCCTTCTGCCACAGATTCCCCTATGCAATGTGCCGTTTGACTTTGCTTCCATGGGCGTTGATAGTGGATTCAAGTAAGACGAAACACTCGCATCCTTCAGTGCGCTCTCTGTCTTACCATGACAGTGCTCAGTGGCCCCACCGTGAGGATTTTGGTTTTCTTTATGCTGAGGTCTATTCTGTCAGTAAGTGCTTCAAGTTATAGTCGCTTCCAGAAAGCAAAGTTATGTCAGTTGCATATTTCAAGTTGTTGATGTGTCTTCCTTTAACCTAGATGTCACATTGTCTTCATAGAGTGTACCTTCTTAAGATTGTTTGCTCAGTATATAGAGTGCATAAGTGAAGCACAAGAATACAACCCTGATACACACCTCTCCTGATTTTAAACCACATACTATCCCCTCATTCTGTTGGGACGAATATCTCTTACACTGTGTACAGGGTGTTGTGTGTGTGTGAGCACCATTAAATATTCAGAAAGCCCCATTATTCGCAGTGTCGTCCACAGTTTGTTTTGAGCCACAGAGTTGAATGCCTTTGCATCGTCAGTGAAACACAAAAGTAAACATGTTTCTGGCATGCTGTGCTTTCAGCTAAGACCCAGGAGACACAGCAACGCTGGTGTCCAGTCCTCTGCTGAATCTGACTTGAAGGTCTGGCAGTTCCCTGTCAATGTGCTGGTGCAAGTGTTTATGAATTACCTTCAGCAGCATTTTGTGTATGACATCATTCAGTCATTTTTGCCTTCTCCTGGATCATCTTTCTTGAGAATGGCACAAACATGGATCTCTTCTAGTCGGTTGGTAAAGAAGCTGTTTTCCAAAATTTTTTTGCATACATAAGTAGGCACCTATAGTATTGCGCCCATTTCCCTGCAACATCTCCATTGGTATTCTGTCAACTCCTGGAGCCTGATTTTTCAGTGAAGCTTGGACTTCTTCCTTTAATACTATTATTGCTTGGGCATCATCAACCAATTCTTTGATACAACTGCTCTGTATTTCTTCCATATTCTTTTGGTGCTTCTTAGGTTGTCCCATATTTTGACCACCTAAAACAAACTCATTGCCATCGAGTCAATTCTAACTCATTGAGACCCTATCAGACGGGGTAGAATTGCCCTCGTAGGTTTCCGAGGCTCTAATTCTTTATGGGAGCGGAAATCCTTGGCTTCTCCGATGGAGTGGCTGGTGGTTAGCAGCGCAGTGTGCAGCCACTACTCCAGCAGGGCTCCGTTGTGCCCGCAGAAATGTAAACTATTGTAACTGAAAGTTTGAATCTACTCCTCAGCTATTTCAACTTAAGAGATGTTGACAGTGTTCTTCCTTTTGGCTTTCCGTGTGTTTGCACATTTCAATGGTATAAGTATTTCCTTTTGCCTCTGGAGTAACCTTTGAAATCTTCTGCTTAGTTTTTTTCAGCTTCAGCATTACTCTTAAACTGCTTAAAAGGATATCTTTATAATTCTATTGTGAAGTAAAAAAGCTGTTTATAGAAGACCATATTGATGCATGGGCATAAACATTTCATATACTAGTAAATCAGCGAATGAAACCACCAGACAGAGATTTGGACTATTTATATTGCTCTGTCTCCAAGACCTAGAACAGTTCCTGGTATGTAGTAGATGCTCAATAATGAAATGTTGAATGTATAGATCTTCCTAGGTTGTAGCAATCAGAGCAGCTTCATGCAAGAGACAAGTCTTGAAATATTGCCCAAATTAATCCAGAGGCATTTCTTGCCTCCTTTATCAGGTCCTTAGAAAAGAGCTGACTCTGGGACCCAGGGCTGCATGAGAAAGTATAAGAACGAAGATTTATTTCTCCTGGAAGCATTTTTATGGTTTGGGGAGTACCTTTGGAGCCCTGTTGAAAGAGGCTGAGGACTGGAATTCTCCACAAAGCATTAGTTGCTGCATTTGCTTTGTTGTAAAGCAAGAGTTGATCATAGGTGTCAGCTGTTGAAGGTGCAGAGAGGGTTGGTGTCACTACAAGTGATGCTTCTGGTCACAGGCAGCCTGTCAGCAGGCACTCCTGGAAGCCCACAGCACCTTCTGAGCACATTGCTGCTGGCGAACATGGGCAATTAATGGTTTCAGGGGTCACCCTTCGGTCTCGCTGCTGCTCTCTGTTGGACAATCAGGTATTTGAGTTATGAGTTCCATGAACTTTTGAATCCTTGCCAGAGAATTCTGGGCCTTTAGCTTGCTCAAAGGGTGGAGTGAGTGGTGCCACTCACTCAACTTTGGCTGCCGTGACCGTCATGGCAGTTCTGCAGTTGGTAGTATAAAGGGAAAGGGAAAATATTCCTGGGTGTGATGGGGATTTGCCTTCTGGGCAGAGGGGCTGAACCACTGCAGTCTGAGTGCTGGTGGGGGCTTGGTGCTGCTCTTCTGCTGGCTGGAGGTGGTTCGAAGCTCCTTCAGCAGGGTCTGAGGGCTGGCTCATCTCATGTCTGGGACTCCAGGGGGCAGGCACCAAGAGCCTTCCTGGGTATGTGTCTTTAAATGATGTGCATGTAGACTTGTGCAATTGTCCCTCAGTTTCAGCAGGGGCATTGGTTCTAAGATCTCCTGAGAATACCAAAAGCCATGGGTGTGAACGTTTTGTTTTAATAAGGCATAGTATTTGCATATAACCTACAGACATCTTTCCATATATTTTACGCCATCTCCAGATAACTTATAATACCAAGCACAATGCAAATGCTGTGTAAACAGCGCATTAGACTCCCTCTTAGCCTTTGAGGCATTGCTTTGACTACATAATTGCTTTGTTTCTCCCCTGTGTATTTTGGAGGCAAGGTTAGTTGAATATGTGGAGGTGGAAGCCGTGGATGTGGAGGGTCAGCTGTATAATATATGGTAAAACTCAGGACAGGGGCAAAGTGAGCGCTGTTGGGATACTGGAGGTGGGAGCCTTGCGCAATGTTTGAACCACATCAGTGCTGAGTTTTCTGCTGGGCCACAGCTCTAGGCCAGACACTGTCTTCTAAGAGGAGGCATGGCCCCTGTATCAATAGCAACAGAAACACGATGTTTCATGATTAAAAAAAAAACAAACTTCCCCATTGGGTAGCTTATTTGAAATTCACTATAGCCTCTGAGCTAGGTAGGGGCAAGGATGATCATGACCCTTGTACAGACGAGCAAAAACCGAAGCTCAACCAAGTGACGAGATTTGCTCAAGGTCAAAGGTTTGCCTTAGCAAGAAGAAGGTGAGTCTGGAATCCAGGAACTCTGACGAAGAGTCTCCTGCTTTATTCTGCTCTTTCATGTTGTCAGCTCCTAATCACGGGAACAGACAAACACGCATGACTTGGTTCACGGATGCAGGTACCATGATGACAGGAGTGTCTGAAGGTTGGTGATGACGGTAGGGAGGATAAGCAAGGGTTCTAGGAGCAGGTGACCTTCAGCTGTCATGGAAAAGAGAGGAAGCCGTGATGTGGGGCAGAGGGCTCCTGTGTGGTGCTGCTGGCAGTGGCGGCAGACACTGTTATTTAAACCCACTCGTAATGATTCGTGGGCTTGCAGGAGAGGCTGGGAGGAGACAAGAGCACTGAAGGCCCGGATAATTAAACTCCAGAGGAAACAGAAACACCTCCGTTGAACTTACAGCATAATCCCCCTTTCCTAGATCAGTGGTTCTCAACCTTCCTAATGCTGCAACCCTTTGATACAGTTCCCTTGTGGTGGTGACCCCGTATATGGGCGTATCTGCATGTGAGCAGACCTGCCAGGAGACAGATAGAGGAGCGATGTCTCGGTTGCTAAGACCATCGGAAATAAGGTCTTAGGCGACCCCTGTGAAAGGGTCATTTGTCCCCCAAAGGGGTTGTGACCCCCAGGTTGAGAACCGCTGTCCTAAATAAACTTTTATCACATTGCTTGCACAAATCGAAATGACTTGGAGTGTATTTCTTCCACTCCTTGTCCCTGATTTCCTTGTCAGCGTTCAGGAAATCTCACTCACGGCCAGCGGCTCCACTCAGGCTTATAGTGAGTCTATAGCACAGGGCAGGTCCTCACGATTCTGAGAATAACTTGGAGCGGCTGGTGGTTTCGAACTGCTGACCTTGCAGTTAGCCACCTAATGGGTAACCATTATACCACCAGGCTTCCTCTAATTGGGAGGGGAGGGGAGGGACGGGGAAAGGGGGAGGAGATTTCAAAAGCCTACACAACCCCCAATTAGTCATCAGCCCTTCTGGTTAGTTAGGACTGGGCTGTATTGATCAGGTGTCTCCTCCTAGGGCACTCTGGGCCGTGGTGGCCCCACATGTTAAAAGCCCCATCTTGGCTTGGGTCCTGACGCAAGAAAGCAGGAGGGGAGGAACAGGAGAGGGCTCCACCAGCCTCTTCTCAGGAGCTCACCTGCACACACTCCCCTGACTCCAGATACCATCCATTTTGCCTTCATGATTTACTTTGCCTTGATGTTCACTAGAGAAATGTTGAGTAAACGAGGATCGTGATTCTGGGAATTCTGGCTGAGGTTTGGGAGAGACTGCTTTGCTTTTGCCAGGCCTCAAATTAATGAATCTCTTCTTTTCAAAATTAAATCATGAATGACATTTTTTGATCTTGTAAAGTCAGACTTCAGCCAAAAGAATTTTTTAACAAGGTCCCTTAATATTTTACTGAAAATTACTCTCCCCCCCCCCCCCAGCCACTATTGGAGGGACTCTCTTCTTCAGCCATTGAACTGTTTCAAAATCTGAGCAAATATTGAGATCCGTCTTTTTCCTCACTGCTGCATATGACAGTAAAAGTTTGCCTGTGGTTTCAGGCATCTCTTCTTTAAGTTTACTTGTCTCCCCCCACCCTAGCTGATGCAGAAGGAGTCCTGGTGGCACTGTGGACTTGGCATTGGGCTGCTAACCACAAGGTTGGTGGTTCAAATCCACTAGCTGCTCCTCGAAAGGAAGATGAGTCTGTCTGTTCCTTTACAGATTCATAGTCTTAGGAACAACATCCAAGGTCCCTATGAGGCAGAATTTACTTAATGGCAGTGTTCTGTTTTTCTTTCACCCAGCAGATGATTGATAGGAATGACATCAATCCTAACTTTCCCTTTTAAATTTAGGGTACAAAGTCAGATTCTCTGAAGAGAAGTAACACAAAGATTGCAAGAATTTCTCACACTGTAACACAAGATGCAAATACTCTTCCTTGCTGTAACTTTCAAAACTACTGAGTTGAAATGGAATGGCCCAAGCCCCGTATTTAATGTCCTCTAATCTCTAAGGACAGTTTCATCCAGTTCTTACATTCATGGATGGAGACACGTTATCCCATGGCAAAGGGCCTGGACTCCAAATCCCTAACCCACTGTGACAGTTGAATTGTGTCCTCCAAAATATGCTGCAAATCCTAACCTCTGCCATGGGTCAGGATTATTGCACAGTGTGCTTGGGGCCAACCTGCTTTAGACATAGAAGAGACGGAGCCATTCAGCAGAGCAGAGATGGGGGAGGAGAGCTACCAAGCCACATGAAGATCCCCCAAGAGCCGAAGCTCAGAAGAACCTCAGATCATCTCCCGACAGTTGACACAGAGAGAAAGCCTTCCCTGAGAGCCGACACCCGGGATTGGGACTCGTAGCCTCTTAAACTGTGAGAAAATAAACTGCTGTTTGTTCAGTCATCCAGATAACTAAGACACCCACACCCACAGTCTTGTCCAGGAGCCCCTGGCACATTCCACCCTTCAGTCATTCTCAGTGACGGGGAACAGATGGGCACAGTGCTCTGCAAGACATACAGTTTAAGTCATAGTAAAGTGACTTGTATTTGGCCATTGTCCAAGCAAAATGAAAGAAGGGCTATTGTTGTTCTGGCTCAGACACAGTATCGGATTCATAAAATAATGACCCCTTGATTTGATAACGACTTGTATTTGGCCATTTGATAATCACAAGAGTCCAAGGCTGCCAGCCTGGGCACTTTCATGGCAGCAACTCAGAGACCACCATTCATAAGTTTCAAACTGGTTACAGCTTTGTGGACTAGCCTTGGCTTGTTGACTTCCTTTCATTTCTAATGCTGTGACTCTCTGTATTGTACCGGTTGGTTAAATATATCAGGTTTTTGCATTTCAGTCTGATTCAGATGAGGGTTACCGATCCATTAAAAAGTTCACTGCTGTCAACTTGATTCTGACTCAGAGACCCCCCTCTGCCAAGTTTACTTTTTTCAACTCTTATCTTTATCTCCAGTGACAAGGTGTTCATGATCCACGAGACAACTCATTTTATTGTTGGACAGATTTAATTTGTTAGTAAATTATATTATGTAGTTGGAATCTGGCTTTCCTTAACTCATTAAGCACATTGACTTTAGTTCAATCCTCTGGGGTCGTGCAGAATGATGCAATTTCATTTCTACTTCAAGTCCTTGAGATAACTGAGGACAGTGGTGATTATTGCCACATAGTCTATTTGGCAACACTGTGTACTTTTCAAGGGGCCCTTGTGGTGCTTTGGACTGGCTTTGAGGTGTGGAGTTACGCTTCAGGCTGCTAACTATAATAAGGTCAGCGGTTCCAATTCAATAGCCTCTTTGTAGGAGAAAGGTGAGGCTGTCTGCTCACATAAAGATTTACAGGGTTAGGAACCCTAAGGAACGGCTGATCTGAGTTAGAATCTACTCGATGGCAGTGTGTGTGTGGGGAGGTGTATCTTTCAGTGCTTCTTCATTTGATATTGGTTGATTCCTGTGCCCTCTTAATTTTCCTTTCTCTTTTTCTACACGTTTCTAAGCTTAAACATCTTCCCTATGTTGTGTTCCTTACAAATGTATGCCTTTGATGTGTACAATATGTTTTAAATTACTCAATTATTTTCTTCTTTCCTTCAGACATTCCCACAATTAGCTTTGAGTACTTTTGTATGTGGCTGGTCCATGCTGGAAACACAGCAACGAATAAGGTCCACTCCCCGCCTTCAGAAAGCCCTGACTGCTAATGCGCTGTGCTTGCTCTTCTCCAGCTGTCTGCTTGTGTCCGTGCGTGAGGGAGGGCCAGCTACGGCAGAGAAAGCCACCGATGTGCCAAATAGAGACATAGGTGCTTTCTACCAGTGTTATTTAGGGTTGCCTGACTTCTGTCTCCCTCTCACCCCTCTCCCCACATGCCACGTTTGCATATTAAATGATGTTTGTGCTGGAAAAAGGTGTTG
>NW_022103914.1:2779223-2783792 GCF_000313985.2 Echinops telfairi
AGCCCCACATGTGATTATTGGCCAGGCTGGCACAATTAACTAACTCAGCCTCCTTATTCCATCTGCATGTTGAACAAACCAGGAAGCTGGATGTAAGAAGAAGAAGAAGAATGCAGCATCATGATTGGAGGCCAGCTTATTAACCTGTGATATGCAGATGACACACCCTTGCTTGCTGACAATGAGGAGGACTTGAAGCAAGTGGTGATGAAGACCAAGGATTGCAGCCTTCAGTTTGGATTACGACTCAGTGTAAAGCAAACCCAAATATTCCCAACTGGACCGATAGGAAACATCATGATGAGTGGAGAAAAGAGCAAAGTTGTCAAGGCTTTTGTCTTGCTTGGATCCACAATCAGTGCTCATGGAAACAGCAGCCAAGAGATGAAGATGTATTACATTTGGTAAACTGCGGCACAAGACCACTTTAGAGTATTGAAAAGCAAGATGTTACTTTCCAATACCTCACATGCATGTGAAAGTTGGGCGTTGAGTAAAGACCAAGGAAGAATCAGTGTGTTTGAATTGCGATGCTGGAGAAAAATAGTGAAAGTACCGTGGACTTCCAAAAGAACAAACCAGTCTGTGTTGGAAGAAGTGCAACCAGAATGCTCCTTAGAAGCCAGGACCCGGAGACTTCTTCCCTCTCCTGTACTTTAGACATGTTCTCAGGAGAGACCAGCTCCTGGAGAAGACCACCATGCTTGGTAAAGTAGCGGGGCAGCCCCAGTGAGGAAGGGATTGATGAGCTAGATTAACATAGCGGCTGCAACAATTGTGAGGATGGCACAGGACCAGGCAGTGTTTCGTTCTGTTGTACAGAGGGTCGTTATGGGTCGGAACTGACCTGACAGCCCCTAACAACTATAACAACTGTCCTGTCGATGTGGTCACATCTCTGCACAAGGTCAGAGGCAGCATTTCAAACTAGAACAGCCATCTCATTGTGCTTGGCCATTTGCTTTTGTCTTCTAAAGAGTCGAGCTAGAGACAACGTGGGAGATTGGGGGTTGTAGACACTTGTTTGGGAGACATTCCTGAGACCTATAGCTGCACAGTTTCATCTTGCCCGCTCTCATGAACACGTTTCTAAGAATGTCTCTCAAGTTCACAGTCACAGGGCAAGGAGCCTGGCGACATAGTAGGTTATGCATTGGACTGCTAACCAAAAGGTCAGCAGTTCAAAACTACCAGCCTCTCTATGAGTGAAAGGCGAAACTGTCTAGCCCCATAAAGATTTACAGCTTCAGAAATCCACAGGGGCCATCCTACTCTGTCTATGGGGTCACTGTGAGTCTGAATCAACTGGATGCCAGTGAGGGTTTTGTGTGTGTGTGTGTGTTGGTGATTTGCTTTTGTGTCTGTGCGGAGGGACTTTTGTTTGCGTAAAGGAGTGACGTAATGCTCATCAGGAGTAGTAGCCAGATGGAGTCCTATCTAAGTGAAAAGCCACTTAGACAAGCTTGTCTTATGTACTCACAGGCCCCAAGAACCCCATAGTTTCTCCTACTCTTGATATTTGATCTATTCACAGGAAGAGCACTTTCCCCTACTGTTTACTGCTCTGTCTTAATTCCTGCCAGCTAAGACCCAGTCACTCCTTGCTCAATATGCCTGCCCACAGTAATCTGTCCTCGAGCGCTACCCTGCATTTGGTTATCATAGGGATGTCTTGGAGGCCGGGATGTTGTATGTGGGCAAAGGATATGTTACTTTGCGACCCAGGTGGTGCCCTGGGTGCGGGACGGTTCAGTCACTTGAGCACTGGCACCAAGGGACAGACTCTGGGAGTCTGCAAAGGGAGGGTGTGGTGGGTTGAGGTGGTGGGGCGGCGGAGGAAAGGGAGAACCTGGAGTGTGGCTTCTATTCCAACTAAGACCAGAGGCAGCAATAATCTCATCTCCTCCAACCACCCTCCCCTCTGTCGCCATAGCCCTAGGGACTGGCCTGTTTTCCCTCCCTCCTCACTACCTTGGAAGCCCCTCTCAGAAGCTAATTTCCCTTCCCAGGCCAAGCCGGCCATTGCTGTTTGTCTCCTTAATTTCATTTCATCTGCGAAAGAGGTTGGGTGCACCAAGGGAAACGGGAAAAGCCAAGGACACTGTTGGGTGTGATTTACCCCTGGGCCCTGCCCCCCCCAGGGAGGCGTTGTTGATTCTCTTCGAGATTTCCAAAATATGTAGCTCAATAACAAACCTAGACTCTGTGTTCTATAAATGCATACTGATTGCTTGACAACGGAGTGCAATTTGCCAAACCACGTAAAAACAGCAAAATGAGTAATAATGCAGTAATCTATTTATGGAGAACTTTGCACCATTCAGGACACAGAAATTACCTTTCAGCAGCAAGGAGAATAGCGTTCACCAAGCTGATGCGCACAGAGACCAGACTGTATTGACTTATAATTATGTGAAAATTAAAGTTCCTGATTGAGTCATTTTTAATATGTTATTTTTTTACCCCTTTAATGTTTCCTAGGACAGATATTAGGGAGGTGCCACGCCCTGCTGATTCGTGACTGAAGTCTGCTCATACGGGCGGCTATAGGGAACTCCTAGATTGTGAGTCTAGGGGAAAACATCGCTTTGCACACCTTAGCGTGACCTATACGATGGGGAGGTGGTTTATTCTGTACAAGAAGTAAAATTATTCAAGTTGGATAAAAGCAAATCAAAACAAAGCAAATGGCCACAACAACAAAGTCTGTTCCTGGGAAACCTACCTGGCCCACTTTGTGCCCAGTGAGGACTGAAGGAGGGTCTTTCCCTGGAATACCAGTATCGCTGAGGAGGCGGGGCACCGGAAACTCTCTTGGCTGGTGGTACAAAAATGGTACAGTCATTTTGAAAACATTTTGGTGGGAGATATTAAGTGTGCCTTACTCACTGCCACCGAGTAAATTCTGACTCTGAGACCTCACAAGGACAGTGTGGTATCGAAGACTGTAAATCTTTACAAGAGCAGACAGCCTCCTCTTTCTTAGTTGGAGGGACTGCTGGGGTTGAACTGCCAACCTTGCACTAAGCAGCCCAACCCTTAACCCACTGTACCACCCAGGGTTCCCTAGGTATGCCCCATCACCCCACAATTCTACATGTGGATAAACCCAATAGATAATGAGTGTTTATGTTCATTAGAATATATATAAGAATGTTTGTAGCAGCTTTATTTATCAAAGCCAAAACCTGATAACAAAAATGCCTATCCAGAGTGGTGGGGATACATACCTTACGGCATATTAATGCAAATGAGCACCTTAGAGAGATGGGGGGGGGGACCCAAACTACTGATATGTTAACAACACAGTGTAACTTGAGCAATATAAGCCAAACATAAAGGACTATATAGTATATTATTCCATTTAAATGAAATTAAAGAACAAGTAGAACTAATTAAAGTCACCGAAGTAGAAGAACGGTTATTGTGACTGGAAGGAGGAGCCTTCTCGTGACTACAGATGTCCTCAGCTGGGCTTTGAGTAGTGGTTACACGCATGGATGTGGTTACACACATGGATGTGGCTAGGTGCGGTTGAGTTGGTCTCAGCTCATAGCAACCCTGAGAATGACAGAAAAGGAACACCGTCTGGTCCTGCACCGTTCTCACAGTTGATGTTATGTCCGAGCCCATTGTTGCAGCCACTGTGTCAATCCTTCTGGTCCTGGGCCGCCTTTGCTTTTTGTTGCCCTTCTGCTTTATCAAGTTTGATGTCCTTCAGGGACTGGTGTCTCCTGACAACATGTCCAAAGTGCGTGGGACAGAGTCTCTCCATCCTTTCCTCCAAGGAGCGTTCTGGCTGTACTTCTTCCTGCACAGATTTATTGTCCTTTGGGAGTCCATGGTCCTGTCGATATTCTCTGCCAGCACCGCACCTCCAATGCATGGATTCCTCCTCGGGCTTCCTTATTCAGTGTTGAGCTTTCACATGCATGAGGTGATTGAAAATACCATGGCTAGGGAGCATTGAATATATGTGTATAGATATTTTTTGTTGAGCTGTACTATTACAGTTTTTATCCATTACTGTATGCAAATTATACCTTACTTAAAAAGTGAAAAGAAAGAAAAAAGGGGGTACTACTGAATTTCCCCCATCCTTGTATCTTTTCTTTATCTGAAGGTTAACAGACAATGTCCTTCTACACCGACAAGCCTCTATCCATGTATTTAGTAGAGCAATCAAAGTACAAAGTTGTGAAAAATTCTTAGCCCCAACCAAAAATATTGAGGTAATAAGTCACTCATTGGACTTGGGGGCTAAATACCACAGTCTAAAACATTGATTCTCAATCTTCCTAATGCCGCTACCTTTAATACAGTTCCTCATGTTGTGGTGATCCCCCAACCATAAAATTATTTTCGTTGCTACTTCATCACTGTAATTTTGCTACTGTTAAGAATTGGGCAACCCCTGTGGAAGGGTTGTTCGACCCCCAAAGGGGTTGTGACCCACACGTTGAGAACCGCTGCTTTAGAGAGTTATAAAGTGGAAAATGACATAATTCTAGGTTTAAAAAGAAAGTGAGGTCAGATGAGATCACAATACCATTCAATTTAGCTCATGGA
>NW_022103914.1:2783892-2806989 GCF_000313985.2 Echinops telfairi
CCCCTGTGGAAGGGTTGTTCGACCCCCAAAGGGGTTGTGACCCACAGGTTGAGAGCCGCTGGTCTAAAGGGACAGCTAACCCAATTGGCATAGTTTACAAGGACAATGGTCCCTCCTGTGGGGTGAGTGATTACTGGGGCCTTCAAAGGTAGTGAAACCCACAAGGGGACACTTCTATACCCTGCCCTCTCCTGATCACCATCAGTCCGTTTCAAGCTAGTGAGTGCACATTTAAGGTGCAACTCTTGGTGTCTCTCTGTCCGAAGCAGAGTGAAGAGAATTCAAGATGACTGAAGAAAATCCAAGACATCTAGAAGCAAATAGTCCAAAGGGCCAATGGACCATGAGAATCTTGGCCTCCCCTGCGCTCAGGCCAGAATAACAAGATGGTGGCTGGCTACCACTCCCAACTAGTCTGAAAGGGATCACAGTAGCAGGTCCTGGAGAGACATATCGAACAAAACTCAGAATCATAGAAAAGACCAGGCATACGAGTATGGTAGAGACCCGTGAGGCTCTCAGGTTTGTGACCCTTTGTGATCCTTCACGCCTGGAACATAACTCACCTCAGAGGTCCAACTTTCAGCCAACCGTCAGACACCAGGGAGGTATGCACTCTGGAGCACAATCAGCCACACTTGATTCAAAGAGCAGCTTTGCTCAGGGGTAAAGCTCAGAAAGCAGAACGACATGGGAAAGGAGGGGGGTAGAAGCGGTACACTGTGGGAGGAGACGGGGAGAGTGCTATTGTGTCGCAGGCATTGCAATCGATGTCAAGAAACAAAACATGCGTGGGTCATTGAACTGAAAGCCTTTTGTTCCATAAACTTTGATGTACAAATGCGCTTTACACAATTGATGTGTGTATGGATTGTGATAACAGTTGTATGAGCCCCTAACAAAATGTTTAAAATAAATAAATAAGTAAAACAGTCTGGTACTGGTAAAAAAAAACAACCAAAAAACTTTGACTCAAACCACAGCAAACACTTAGAAAACAAACAACCACAACAATGACCCTTGTTCCTGAAGCGCCTTGTGAATTGTAGCTGTTTCTGCCTGCTGTTAAGCTGCTCTGGGAAGCCCGTGGCTGGGAGTCGGAAGACTTCTGCTTGGTCTCCAGTGACCACGCTTGCTTAAGGGTATTCACCAGGGACCTGTGAAACAGGCATCTGAATCCCTGCTCGCCCTTACCTCACAGGGCAGAGTGAACCTAGAGTTCAGTACACGTTGTTAAAATATCAAAAGTACCATCCAAGTACTGAGACTTACTTACTATTGTACTTGAACCAGGGGAACTTGGTTGCAGCTACTGACTTGAATCCTACAAGGTACTGCTGTCAAAGAGCATGCTGTGACAGCCAGCAGTTGGGCAGCATTTTATGAAAAATAAATCACTGTGATACTCCACCTGGGGCTGTCCATGGCAGGGGTGGCATCAGGAGACGGAGGCACCTGCGGGCGACTCCTCTGTAGGGAAATGTAACAGTGGGAGCAGCGTTCTGTAGGTGATTATAGAAGGCCGGTAGGGTTTGGCTGGCACAGTGGCCACATCCAGTGTTAGAGGAAGGTTTGTTTGCAGGTGAAGCCCTTAGACCATTGTGGCCAGGTGGACAAGGCTCCGCTAGACAGCCTAGGTTTGCTTCTGGCTTTTCGGTCAACTGGCTAGGTAATGTGAGGTGATTGATCCCTTGTTTCCCTGGGCCTCGGTTTTCCATCTGAAAAATAGGAGACTGCATAATCTCCCAGGTGCCTCGCAGCTGTAACTTCCGATGTGTCTTCCTCACGTGGCCAATTCATTCTTGATTATGTCTGTCTATTCATGGCCAATTTCAAATTCCGAGTTGGCTTTCAAATTCAGAATTGGCTTCATCTCTCTATCGAGCCGTTTCTTACCACTCAGAGTCTTCAGGGAATACTCGTTCATTTTTGAACCAATCAATCATCATCATAAAAGCAACTCTACTGCCAAGCATCATGGATAGTCGCGAAACTGTCCGTGATTGGGGGTTATCGATTCCCCATCATTTTGATGACCCAGTATGTCTTTCTACCATTAGTGGTCAAGACCAGAGCTGCCTGATCACACGGTCACCTCCTGTCCCCTGCAGCCTCCTTCGGCCCGTCAGGAGTCCCAGCCTGAACCTTCCGTGAGGAGGGATGCCATGTGTTGAGCACGCGTGGGTCTGAGCCATGCTCGCGTGAGGGCTGTGGGAGGATTCACACTGGGGCTCTGGCCTCCAGTCCGTGCGAGACCTGGGGAGAGAGGAGATACCCATGAACAGAGAGCAGCCAGCACCAGGTGGGAGGACTGGCTGGGGTTTCTTCCATGGTCCAAGCATGATAGACTGAATGAAAATTCAAAGCCAAGAAGAAAACATCTTATTTCTTCCCGCCTGGGCTGAAGCCTGATTTTGCACATGGCAGGACAAGGAAGGGGAGGGATGAGCGGGCCGGGAGAGAATGACTGTGAAATGCCTGCAAAGGAATCAGGCCCGAGGAGGGAAGCCGAGGGGCATATTAATTTTCCCTGTTCCTCCATGGCCGTCTGCTGGATTTTGTAGCAGGCCTAGGTACTGAATTCTTCTTGGGGAGTTCTGTGAGCCCAGTGTCGTTGGGACTAGAGTAGGCCTCGGCCTCCGTGGACATGGTTCTCCTTATGACAGCCCCCGTCGCTGGAGAATTCTTCTGATTCTTGCATCTAGAATGCTCTCCCCCCAAAGTCAAACCCTCCCTCCTCTGTGTCTCGTCTTCCAGTCTTTTCTTGGGTGTGGGGGTTTTGGTGCTGAGGCACCTGGTAGGAGTCACTGGCTACTCACCCCACATGAGGCGATGGTTGTCAGCTCTCCTTGACCAGTTGCCTACTCGTGGTGACCCCAAGCAAGGTGGACCTGCCCTGCCCAGTCTGGCACCATCCCTGTAATCACTGGGCTTTTGGAATCACGGGCCGTTTGGGGGGAAGAAGCCTGCTGGCCTTGTTTTCCTTTCATCCTCTGGAAGCTCTACTGACATCTGCTTAGCTGCACACCCCCAACCCCCCAGGCCCATCACCATTGAGCCAAATCCCAGTCATAGCAAGCCCCAGCAGATCACGGGTTTCTGAGGGAGGGAGTCTTTACAGGAGCAGAGAAGCCCGTCTTTTCCTGCAGGACAGCTGGTGGGTGGGAATGGTCAACCTTGCACCTAGTTAGCAGTCCAGCGCACACCTGGCAGTGCCACCAAGGTGTAGCATCAAAGAAACCCTCAAACCTCAACTGACAGACCAGTGGTGGCTGAGGAGAAGGAGCCCCTGTCAGGAGTCAAAACTGGCTTTCCCACCAAAGGTATGAATTCTACCACCGAAACTCCACACTGCCGTCAAATGAGGAGACGCGCCTTTCAAAGCAAGCTCCCCGAGGAGAACTAATTCCACAGCGGGACCTATGTACAAACGGTTTGATCTGCATTCTGGGAACCGTTTTCAAATCTGGCAGTGCAGGGCTTTTTGTTTTGTTTTAAACTGCCCTGAATGACAACCAAACGTTGATCTCTGAATGTTAATTTGATTTTTGGAACCAACCCAGCTTCATCTGATGCCCAGTCTGAAGAAGAGGAACCAGACCTGCCCAAGCTGAGCGATAATGTTTTTAGAGGGGAAAAAAGGAATGACATAATTTGCTTGTTTTTTTAATGTTCAAATGACAGTGAGGTCTGTTCTCAGACGAAGCTAAAAATGGCTTTAGCAGCTGTTGGGATAAGCAGAGAGCCCAGGGGGCTGCTGTGAAGGACAGCCCTCACTTTCTGTTCATTTCTGGAGGCCACGGACGGTCCCAAGCACCTGGTATGTGCCTGTTTATGGATCTATGCCTGGGCCTTATAAGGGAGAGGAAATGGTGAATTTGGGGCTCTTTCCAAGTCCCCTTAGTTTCTTGGGGAAGGGAATAAAATGTAATGCCAGGTCCTGTGGCAGTTGGTGAGCCAGGTCAGCCTTGAGCCACGGGCACAAATATTGGAGAGGCAGGCAGGAATAGGACGGAGCTTTCCTAGGTAGGCAGTCCCTGGGTGGTGCAGACAGTTAACCCGCTCAGCTGCTGGCAAAAACTTTGGAGGGGTTTTTCATGCATCCAGAGGCTCTGCAGAAGAAAGACCTGGCGGTCTATTTCTGAAGGGTCAGCCTGGCAAGGCTGTGGAGCACAGTCCTGTGATGCACACGGGTTGGCCACGAGTCAGTCACTGAGATGGCGACTGGTTTGGTTCCTGAGGTAACTCAAGTGGCCTTTCGTGAAGTTGTTTTAAAGAGCGATTCTTTCACAGAATTGGGGGATGCCAGAGTTCAGCCTCTGCGTTGTACGTTGCCCAGTGGGGACCAAGATGTTCACAGATATGCATCTCCCCAGAGAGCTTGTTAAAATGCTGGTGACCTGGCTCTGAAGTGCACTTTGTGCTCCACCACCAATCCAGGAGACACTTGTCATGATGACAGGGCTTAGTGATGTCTGAACCATCCTGGGTGAGTAGGCAAAGGTGGGCAGGTGGCCCGCCAGACAGGTTTGGACATCAGGAGGGGACATTTCAGATGTGTTAACCATGAGGAGGAAGAAAGCAATGTTGGCATACGTGGGGCAGGCTGGGGCTTCTATCTGGAGAGATGCACGCAGCCCCCTTAAGATGGGAGCCACCTGTGTTCACTGATGATGGGGACACAGAACCAACTCCTGACCCATATTGCTGCCGTACCCACCTACCAGGTACACACCCTGTTCCACACACTGTGGGGCCACACCAAACATGTTAGGGCAGAATGCTGTAGTGTGGAGCCACATGATCAGAGCAGATGGTGGCTTGTCAAGAGTAGAGAACTGCTTGTAGTGGTTGGGGAGGGCTTTGGGAAGGGGGAGTCAGCCAGCCCCAGCAGGGGTGGCTCACGGGGCTATGCAGAAGCATGGAGGTGGGCCTCCCACTGAACGACTGGTACAGTCTAAGTGCAGTGGAAGGAGCGGTACAGAGGTAGGTGAAATGGAGACATAAATGTAGGATACCTTGTCTTCTTCCCTCGCTCCTTCCACAGGTGAGAGCTGGGATCTCCGGGAGGACAGGTAGGGACTACTCTCCAGTGGCTACTGCCACCCTCTTCTTTTTTTTTTTTTCCAGTTGTGGCTCGGATGAACGTTTGTAAGATATATTAATTTTCCATTCAGTAATTTACACATTCTTTGTTTGAGTGACATTAGTTGTTAGTCCCCTCCATCTGTCTGCTACTTCTTAACAGTTCACAGGCAACGTCTCACTTTGCTTGACCATTTCTGAGGGTATTGGAGGTCAGTAGAGGCCAGGAAAGGCACCCCTTTTGAAGGCTGAGACATTGTGATCTAGAGACCGAAGAGAAACACACGGCCCTGTGGGTGTGGGTTGGAGGCAGGGGAATGGGGGATAGAGCCTCAGGGCCATGGTGAGTGCAATACTGCTGAAGGCGGAAGTGAAGGGCACAGCTTCCTTGCCTAACAATGGGACGCCATGCTTGATCCTCGGGGACTTTTGTGTAGTTTGAGTCTGGGTGAGAAGTATGGAGACAAGGGAAGTCAGGAGAACCTAAGCCTTGTAGATTGCCCACTGGTCCCTGCAAGGCTAGTATCTTAGAGCCTGGCCTGGGAACGATGCCTTTTCCGGCATGTTTGTGATCAATGACCTCCTTCTACAGTTTATGCCACATGGAGTTATGCCACCCTCCCTGTTCCCCACCTCATCTCTGAGCTCACAGAGCTGAGCATTTAGACCTGCAGAATCCCATAGAACAGCAATTAGCCACTCTTCGGAGGGACCCAGTTTTTCCCATCCTCCCCGTCAAAACCATTCACAGCTCTCCTAACTTTGAAGTCAGCCAGATCTGACTGAAGCAGCGGGCGGGAGGGTGTCTGTGCTCCCTACTCTACCTCTGCCGTCGCCCACCAGTACTTACACCAAAGGGGAGTGCTCCGTTGCTTGGCAACCTTCTTACGTGTTTCTTGGTGCTCAGCCTATCTGACAAATCTCCATGTTTCACACTCAACGGGCAGAGACGGAAGGACAGATCAAAGGGCAAGCCTTCGTGATGAGTGTCAGGGCTGCAGACGAAAAGGGTGATTGCATCAGCATGTCAGAAAGCTGTGGAGAACACAGACGGTTCACTTATATTCTTCTCTCTCCCCATCCTTTCTTGTCTCTTCCCCTCTCCCCCTTCCATGAAGTTCCTAGGGACCTTTTGATTCTCCTGTCACCAAGATGCCCTGGCTGTCCACCTTAGGAGCCAAGTTTGCTGCTGGGTGCTGAAGAGGACAGTGGAAGAAGAGTCAAGGACCAGATGCGTGACTCTTAGGCATGACTCTGGTCCTTGGAGAGCTTCCAGCTTGTTAGAGGGGCGGGCCTCTGGGCACCTGGTCCTCACCTCTGTGGGCCTTTGGCCAGGGAGCCCAAAGTTGTAGCATGGTACTCTCTGAGACTGTTCATCTGTGTGTGGGGGTGGGGTGGGGTGGGGGTTGATGCATATATCGCTGATGTGGGATATAGAAAAAGTCAGTGGTTAAGATCATGCCCACCGGAGGGCCTGCTTCAGGAAGACCTGTGGAAGCTGGCTTTGTAGCAGAGACGATGAGCTCTCCTCTCAGGTGTCCAGCCACGGGCCCTGGGTCCCTTCTCTTTGACATTTTATGGTGAGATGATCTGTCTGTAAGAGCACATCCTCGGACACACAAGATCAAAGCAGAGGCAACAAGAGGACTTTGTTTCTCTGAACAGGTGCTCGTGGTCAAGGTTAGGATGTGGGTGTTAGCCAAGAGAAGCTTTCTCAGAAACAGAACTAAGCACTGAGCTTTTGATCACTTCCCTGTGGCCTGATCCTCTTGAGTCACGTTTGGCCAGCATGTTAATTCATTAGCTGCCTTTATTCCCCTGCAGTTTATGATGTACTCGCAATCCACTAGGCCCTGTGCTGTTAGTGATCCTGCTGAAACACTCCTTGCATTTTGGTTGTGAGCTGCTGGGCAGTGGTCTCTCTGCCAAATTAGAGACCAAGGGTGGGGATGAGTCCTAGGGCTCAGTGAGGGGGCATACAACCTGGAAAGAGACTTACATGGATAATTCAGGGCCACTGGGATTCCCTCAGGCAAGGCATTGGTGTGAAGGAGTCAAAGGCTTGGAGCCAGGCAGATCCCTGGGGTTTGGATGTTGGGAGATCCTGGGTCTTGCTGGAAAGGGCTCTTTCGGGAGGGTGATGGGGGCCACAGAAAAGTGCAGTTGCTGCATCATTGGGAAATTCTCCCTGACGTCTGACCTTGGTCTCTCCTGGGGCACCTTGTCCTCTTTGATACCCTCTGGAAGCGTCAGGCTTCCACATCGTCACCCTTAAGGTCCCACATTGTCATAAGATAATCGGTACCTTCAGGGTCTGGTTAATCTCTCTGTAGTCCGTCTCACTGGTGGTCAAGACTGATCTGCAGTGAAGCTAGGAAATGAACTCTTCTAGAACCCTTCACCCCTCTGACTTACTTACTGACTCACTTGGACAGCCTTCCTGAGCAGGGCCAGTGATTCCAGCTCCGAAAACCCCTAATTTCTCTCCCAAAGCACCTAAACCCTTGTCCCTGTCCCCTAGCTGGTGTGCACACTCTTGTTCCTTATGATTGGCAGGAGCTTAATGGGTTATTCCTCATGGTAGGATTTGTCACTTAAAAGAGACATCGAAGCTAAAAGAGATAAATTTCTAACAGTAGACTTTAACTGCCAACAATAAGTAAATCGAGGTGATATTTTGGGGTCTCGACTATTTCCAAAAAGAGGAATTATAGCCCCTCTTTTCCATGCTCTATACTCGTCAGACTTCACCCCGAGGATGGAGTTCAGTTCCAGGTATCCCAAACCCAGGTTTATGGGAAATATGATGAACAAATGGTCGTTAGCCCAGAGGGTACAGCTAGCCCCATTGGGCAGACTCTGAATCCATGATGCTGCACATCATGGATTCACTGCACAGTGATGGGGACACCAGCATCTAACCAGCACCATCTGTGTGCCCTGAACGCTGCTAGGCATGTCACCACTCGCAGCATTTTCTCTGCAGAGAGGTCAGATAAGTGTGCCCATGCTTACAGGTAGAACAGCTGCAATTCTCACTCAGGCCTTTCTGACTCCAAAGTCCTTTTTTCCCCTCCCTTCGTCTTTATGTTAAGATGCGGAGTGTGGTTCCCCATGAGGCCCTCTTGTTGGAACAGGCTGGGTGACCCCTCAGCAGAGCACAGATCGGATTCCTGCTTGGAGAGGGAAGCGGACTCCACTCTTTTAGACCTGACCCATAGAAGCCTCGCTGGCTGTTGATAGGAATAATTAAGAGCTGGCTCTGGGGTTTTGTTTCCATTCTCCATGTGATTCCTCTTCCTCTTACTGGGACACACAGGCGCCCAACCCCACAAACACAGCAGCTGCCCTGCCTTGGGCGGGGGGTGGGGGGGTGTCTAAGGCACACAGGAGGGCTCATCTCACCGTGGGGGACGGTGACCCTGAGAGGCCCCGCTGTTGCCTCAAGCTTTCTTTTCCTGAGTCTGTGATTCAGGGTGATTGTATTCAGATATTCTGAGGACCCTTCCACAGCACCTCTTTCTGGAAGGGATCAACCTCCTTACTACCAGCCCCCAAGGTTTGTGGTTCTTTGTTTTAATCAGTTTATTGGGGGCTCATACAACTCTTATCATAATCCATCCATCCATCCATCCTTTCATCCATCCATCCATCCATCCATCCATCCATCCATCCATCCATCCATTGTGTCAAGCACATTTGTACATTTGTTGCCATAGCCCCCAAGGTTTTATTTAGTTATTTAGCTAGACTTCCCTGGCTGGGAATACCATCATTCTGGTGGTTTGAAGTTTCAAGTTCACTACTTTAATTCCGCCCTTACTTGGCTTTTCAGTCCCCGGGACTTGTCTGTTCATCCTTGGCAATACCCAGGGCGAGAGCCTTCCTTTCCAACCTTAGGCCTAGTGGCTTTCTTTTCTGGAAAGCTGTTTCCCCTTGCTCAAAAAGAGTCTGGTTTTTCCTCCATAGCATTCTGATTAAGGTTCAGACTTCCCTCATCACCCAAGGCTCTCTAGCCTTGCCCAATCCAAGGGACTTTTCTAGTCTATTTCCGAGCTGCTCTCCCTTTTAAGGAATGTAGTTTTCCATGGAGGAGCTCTGGTGGCCTAGTGGTTACTCATTGTTCTCCTAATCGCAAGGTCCACAGTTTGAAACCACCAGTCACTCTTAAGGAAGAACAGTGGGCTCTCTACTCTTGTAAAGAAGTACAGTCTCAGACACTCATTGGGGCAGTTTCTACCTGTCCTATAGGATGGCTGTGAGCTTTTCTTTTTTCTTTTGGTTTTCCATAGAGCATGTTTTCTGCTTTCTCTCCTATGACTGATATGTTTCCTGTCCCGAATACTCTTACCTCTCCCCCACCTCTCCCTCCCTGCCCTCTCTCCCACCCCAGCCCCACCTCCAGGGATCACCTCCAGGATTAGCTGCCATTGTCTATGATTTATTTTTGTACTCTTGCTTTGCCACTTTTTATAGCATTCATTAATTGTTCATTTTCATGTTTAATCTCCCTGGCTGCAAATTAATTCAGGGTGAGGGCTTCTTCTCCATAGGACCTACTGTGGTGCAGGGTGTCAGCAAATCCTGGATCCCCTCCTGTGAGCCACAGCCCCTCCCTGCCCCCGGGAGTCTTCCCTGGCTACTGCATACCCTTATCTCTATCCTCACCTGACCCATCTGAGAGAAGCCTGACACATCCAGTGGGAAGTGCACAGGCTTGGAGCCAGTTTGAATCCCAGGCTTGCTACCTACTAGCCTTGTGGCTTTGAATAAGTCACTGCACCTCCCCGAGGCTTGGTTTTGTTTTGTTTTGTTTTTTTTAATTTCCAGCTGTAACAAATAGGGGAAATATTCCTGACTCCTAGTTAAAGGTGTGAAATACAAGCTCCAGTTGCCGCTGAGTCGGTTCTCCATGTTTGCCAGAGTAAAACTGTACTCCCCGGGTTTTATAAGGATTGGTTTTTCCCGGCAGGAGATGACACGTTTTGCTTTTGAGGCTCCACTGTGTGGACTTGAACCACTAACATGTCGGTGAGCAACCAAGCACATGAACTGTTCACACACCTGGGGTCTCCAAGGGTGCATCAGAATTGCTCAATAACCATTGTGTCCCCACCCCGGAATCTCCCCATGCCATCCTTCCCAAGCATTCCTTTGATCTCAGTGCTGTGCCTGCTGAAACCCCGCAGCTCTTACAATGCCAAGACTGGAAGGGCGTTTACGTCTCTCATTTGAGGGATCAGAAATCGGAGGCCCGGAGATGCCTCGGGCTTCATGTTGTTGGTGAGGGGCAGAGTCGGGGCTAGCGCTTCACTTCTGAGTCCCAGGCAGGTGTCTGCCAGCGTGCAGCTGTTCCCCACACCCCCAGGCAGCACGTGCACTCCCCCAGCCCTGGGGACTGTCTCCGCCCCACGGCCTCCTGCGCAGGGCAGAATGAACATGGAGGGCATGCTTAATGAATACTTGTTGATCTGCTGTTTCTATGCCTCTTATTCCCTTGGCAGACTGTTGTGTTCCTCCAGGCAGGAGACGTGCCAGCCTCTGGGCTCCACTCTCTCCCCTTGTTTGGTGTGCAGGGTAGATCTGCTTGTGATAAAGGAAGGGTAATTTCAGCCCCAAGAATGAGGGATTTTGTGCTTGGGTAGGCGGTCCTCTCCGTGGCTCTCTGGGCTGCCCCACCACATCCTGACGAACTCTGCTGGGTGTGATTCTGTGGCGTGTCCATTTGTGAGCGACTTCATCCGGGAGAGGCCCGCATGTAGCCTTGGTGCTCTCGGCATGCCGCTTCGCCTCCCCCTCATCCTCGCCCCCAACCCTTCTTGTCCCCATCTCCGCCCCCCACCTACTCTGCACAACACCGCTCTCTGCCTAAGAATAAATCATCATGGTTGCATAGCAACAACTGGGTTTCCTTTACTCTGCCTTCTCCTCCTCCTCCTCCCACAAAAGTGCCTCAGATCTAAATTTGAGATAGTGGGTCAGGAGATGCCGTCGGCCCACCAATGCCACTGAACCCCAGCATCCTCCTGCCCTCTCCCCACAGCAACAAGCTGGATGGGAAGAGAAACCCATGGCCACGTTTTGGCTCACTTTGCTCTCCCTAGCACCTTGCCCAGCAGCCAGCTCACGGCAGGTGTTCTAAGAGAAGAGAAGAGAAGAGCTGTGGTGAAGATGGCGCAGGACCGGCAGTGCTTCACTCGCTGGGCACGGGGTCACTATGGGTCGGAACCAACCTGATGGCACCTGACAACAACAACAACAACATCAGGTGCTCAAGAAATATCCCCTGGATGATGGATGAATGAGTCATTTTCTCGGAAGGCTTGTGCAAATGGGAAATGCTATTTCAGGCTCTGAGATGGTCCATGTCCAGCTCTTCTGGCTGGATACTCCCCCACTCCCACCCGTTTCCTCTGCCTCTTGAAAGGCCAGGGGAATAGTATCGGCACATGTTTCTTCATGCCTCACTGGCTGGTGGGTGCTCACTGCTCCCCCCGCCCCTCCTGGAAGCTGGCACCTCAGTCCTTCCACCAGATCACAGCCTCTCCTGAGGGGAGAAACCCAATCCAATGGGGCTTCGTGGTCCCTCCTTGGGAAGACAGCCATCTAATGGGCTGGGGAAAGATGACCTGTTTTAGCCACAGGGGTGTTGGGCCTGCTTTCAGAGGAAGAAGGACATTGGTAAGCTGAGACCTCGCAGTGTAGTAGGTTTGAATCCTGGCTCTGCTACTGGGCGAGTCTAGGTGGGTCATAGAATATAAGAGGAGGACCATGCAAGAAGTTAGCAGTGTGCCAGACACCAGGGGTGTCCAAACAGTGTGTTTTCCTTTTCCCTTTCCGTGGGGAGTTAGAAATGTGCCAGGAAATGCAGCCATGGGGTAGGGGTTGGGGTGGGGGAGAACAGCTCTACACAGGCAGGTAGCAAAGGGGAGATGCACAGAGCATCTGTGTTTTGGGGTCAGAGGGAGGAGACTCCCTGGGCCTATAATATTTCCTTTTTCTTTTTTTTTTTTTGCTAAAATGAAAAAACCAGTGTCATATTTTGTAACTGACTTGCCAACTACCTGGTGCTTGTCCCCCCTGCCACACACACACATACACACCATATCCATCCATCCAAAATTGATTCCAAACCCTGGTGGCATAGTGTTACATGTTGGGCTGAAAATTTCAATGTCCAAAGTTCCAGATCACCAGCTGCTCTCGGGCGGAAGATGGGGCTTTCTACTCCTGTAAACAGTTAAAGCCTCAGATACCTGCCCCCCCAACCACCCCTGCCCCATCCTATAGGGTTCCTGTGAGTCGGTATTAGCTCAACAGCATTGAATTTTTGGAAGCCTCAAGGAAGAGTGGGCAGTCCAGGGTCCAAAGGCAGAATGACTAGTTCAGCTGCTTCTGGGGTCATGGAATTAAACCTTGGAAGAGGAGGCTAGGGAGGGGCTGTTTTCAGCTGAGAATAGCTTCCATAGCAGCCAAGAGAACAGCCAGAGTCAGAGCTGGGGCAGCCCAGGCACGCATTCCTGGTAAAGCACCCAAGGCTCTGCTGAGCCATTCTCCACCCTTCCACCTCTGTCCTGCCACTGGAGCCTGCCCACAGTGGGCATCCAGAGTCTGGCCTCCCATTCCAGCCTGCCAGCCACTTCCTTCTTCTCATCCCTGCTCCTTCTTGCTCCGCCCCTCCTCTCTTGCCCTTCTTCACCCTCACAGGATCAGCCTCTACTTGCTAGACTGCACAAACCCAGCGCTTGCCCTACACTTTGATCTGGGCCTCTGTCCTCTGGAAGTCTGTCGTCTGACACCACAGCCTGGGACCTTGGACGACCAGAAAAACAACAGACAAGCAGATACCCAGTACACCAGGAATAGAGGAGCCAAAGCGTGCCCATCCTGTATGAGTGGGCTTGGTGGGATTTGTGGGTGTATGCGTGAGGTAGCCCTGGGATCCCTGTTTCAAAAGGGTGAGGAGAGCTAAGTCAGTGCCTTCCTTGAAGGCTGGTGCCACAGAGAGAAGGAAGCCCCTCTGTCCATCAGAGGATTCCAGGAGGCCGCTGCCCGCCTCAGAAGAAGATGCAGAGCAGCTGCAGGCAAGGCCCGAGGAGACAGGAGGCCCTTTGTGTTTGCCTCAGACGCTCTTCGTCTGTGGAGCAAATGATGGACCAGGATTGACTGAGCCTTTCATTCAGCAGATGCCTGCCTGAACTGCTCAGTACCGAGTTGGATGCTCTCAGTCCATGCTTTTTGCCCCTTCTTGAATTCACCTAGGGAATTTAAAAACACCAGTGCTTGGGCCTCATCCCAGACCAGCTTTAAAAAAAAAATCTTAGATTGGAATGTAGACAGTGTTGTAGTTTTTGAAAACCCCACAGCCGCCTCCATTATCTGCAAGCCTTGGTTCTGAATGACCCCTGAGATGCCTCCCGGTCCAGTTTTTCCCTTTGAAGTAATTATAAATTCAAGAAATGTGCCCACAAGTCCTAGGCATTTTATAAAAGTATTTATCTATAATAAAATTAGTAAAACAAATCAAAACAAAAAACCCGAAAAGCCCAAACCAATCCTTCCCCACAGATTGTCTGAGAGCCGTGGGAATCTGAGAGGTGCTAGCAAGCTGAAGGGGTACCACAATGCACCCCACTGCCGGCAACTCGTGCCCAACGCAAAGCGGCCCTAGACAGCGTTTCTGAGACCATCAGTCTTTAGGGAGCAGATGGCCTCAACTTTCTGCTGGTTGCAATCGCCAACCTTTTGGTGAGCCACTCAGTACTTAACTCTCAGTGCCACTAGGGCCCCTTGAAGGTTAGCAAAGGGCAGATGTTCTATCCACTGCCGAGAATGGAATTAGATGGTTCTCTGGAAACCTCAGACTTGATACCTTGCATGAAGTTCTCAGACCATGGACATTTCTGCGCGGTTGGAACTAAATCCAGAATAGAGATCATTCCATGCGCTCCTCTCCCTATCACATGTACGGGATCACAGAGCCTGAAGAGGAAACAGACTCTTCACTTTGAAGTCAGTGTTTTGGACTGCAGAACCTGGCTATTCATGACACCCCCTTTCCACCCAAGCAGCCCCTCCAGGTGGCAGGGTTGTCTGTCCATTCAGATGTTCCAGATCGGAATGAGGAAAACGGCAAGCACCCCCTCTCCTCCCACCCTGCAGATTCAGATCACATTGTGGAGTGTGGGGCAGCCTGACAGGAAGGTGTCCTATCTCCTGGGAGGAAGCAAGGGGATCCTTTACCTGGAAGTCCCTGCTCTCTTATCTCTTCTGGGCCCATTTCCAGAGGTACTTGTATTTGGGTCGGTAGACTCACCTGATTTTGGTTCTTTAGTAAGACTGTGAGCTGCTCTGTCACTGGCTGTTGCCAGTGGCATCTCATCCATTCATTTTATAGTGATGTTTTGTTTTGAAATGATTATAGATTCATGGAAAATTGCAAAGAAATGTGCAGGGTGGTCCCTTGTACCTCCACTCAGCTTCCTCAGTGGTAACATCTTGCGTAATTGTAGTTCAATATCAAAACCTGGGAGCTGACCTTGTTCAGTTCATTTACCAGTTCAGATACTCTCAAGTCAGTGGCCACTCAAGGTGAGGCATGCATGTCGGAGTAGAGCTGTTCTCTGTAGGGTTTTCAGTGGCTGATTCTCATAGGCGGATGGCCAGACCTTTCTTCCAAGGTGCCTCTGGGTGGACATGAACCTTGACCTTTTGATTAGCATCTGAGTGCTTAACTAGTTGTACCACTCAGGGACTCCCACAATCTGCTTGTCCACCCAGATTTGCTTTTATATGCTGGGTTTGTTTCTGGGTGCCATGCCCAGGAGAAACATCAAAAAACTATGATGTATCTGGAAGAGAGAGAGGCAGAAAGCAGGTGGTATGGAATCCAGGTCCCCCAGGTGACGTTCCTTAGGACTCCCTGTGCGTAGATGTCTTGTGCTGTTTACCTCTTCTGTCTCAGTCCTTCAGGCAGTAAGTGGCCCTCAGTAAGATGCTTTTTTTTGAATGTTTTATTCAGAACAGAAAACAAGTGGAAACATAAGGACTGCTTTCTGTATACCTGGGCCTCCAGAGTGGATGAGGGGGTGAGATTTACTAGGGCAGATTTACTAGGAGTAATGAAAGCCTAAAACCCAAGTCACTGCCACCAAGTCTATTTCAACTCATCGCAGCCCCGTAAGACAAGATAGATCTGCTCCTGTGGGCTCCCAAGATTACAGGAGTAGAAAGTCATTTCTTTCTCCACGGAGTGGCTGGTGGTTTCAAACTGCTGACTATAGGGTTAGCAATCCAACGAGTGACCCAGTGTGCCACCAGGAGCAGTGAGAGGAAAGATAGAAAAGATGCGGGGCATGTCCCAGCTGAATTTATGGAAGGCCTTGGCCAAGAATGGAAAGAATACAGCTGGTAAGGAATTGACTTCCAACACTGAACATGTTTTGTTGGTACCTGACCATCAGGGATACAGTGGGAATGATTCCTGTATCACTTTGAGGGTGGAGCCCTGGTGGAGTAGTGGCTACATGTTGGGCTGCAATCTGCAAGGTCAGTAGTTTGAAACCAGCTGCTGGGGAGAAAGACAGGGCTTTCTAGTCCTGTCAAGAATCAACATTGACTCCATAGCAGTGATTGGGTGAGGTGGCATAGTGGTTATGAGGTGGGCTGCTAACTTCAAAGTCAGCGGTTCAAAGCCACCAGCGGCTCCACAGGAGAAAGATGAGGCTTTCTCTTCCTGTAATCTTGGGAACTCATTGGGGCAGTTTTCCTTGCCTTATAGGGTTGCGATAAGTCAGAATTGACTGCATGGCTGTGAGTTTGTTTTGTTTTTGTTTTTGATAGTCGGTTAGGTGAATGGAAGTCTTTCCCACTTTATGGTTTCTGAGGTTTTAAGAACTTTCAGCCCTCGGCAGAAACAGGACAATCCACTCATGGGTAGAGGGTATGCATGGTTTTGAGATTATAACAAAACATCTTCATAGAATACCTGAGATTTTAAAAAGACAGCATCATTTGCCAGAAACAAAAACCCTTCTCTCAGCTTCTCTATATAATTGCCCTGAGGGAAACCAACTCATTGCTGCTGCGTAGATCCCCAGACTGTAATAGACACATATTCTCACATTTCGATTCCAAGGAGCAGCTGGTGGATTTGAACTGATGACGTTTCAGTTAGCAGCCAGGCGCTTACCCCCTGGACCACCAGGGCGGCTTGCTTTTCTAGCTGTGGAGTTGGCCCCGGGGAGCGGCATCAGGAGTTAGAGTGGAAATCAGGTTCTCTATCTGGCAGCCCTTGGCAGCATCAGTCCTAGAGAAAACGGTGAGAGCTGGATTCTGCCCACAGGTGACATGTTTTTGTCAGCTTAATCACTTAACTGAAATTAAGGAGAAGATGATTGCAGTTTCTATTCCAAGAAATGAAGTAGGCACTGAGAAAATCAGATTACTTCCAGGTGAGAAAGGGGGGGGAAACAGGTCAAGGCTCTTAAACTAGGCCATCTGATAAGGTTATTATATATTCCTAATTTATATGTGATTATCCTGTAAGGGGTGGATTTAAATTATTTATGTTTTTAGTTCATTCTAGCTGGCAAAGAAGACTGGAGCTCTTCATGTCCTTTGTATGTTACATATGTGTATGTTGAACTTCTTGTAGCGCGGGTGAAAGTTTAGAGTAATTTATGTCCCATTCAACAGTGTATACACGTTTTGTTTCTTAGCATCGGTTACCATCCCCTCAATGTAGCAGCGCTCTTTTCACTTCCTCCTCGAGTCTACTGTTCTCATTCCCCCTCCTTTCCTACCTTCTGGGCTTGGTTTGGGCACACATGCCGCCCTCTGGTCTTGCATCGTGAAAGTGCTCATGCCTCTTGGTGTCATTAGTTACTTTATACACCTGTCGATTGTTCGGCTAAGAGTTGACTCGGGTTAGTTTCAGTTCACGAAGTTTGTTGTTGTTGTTTTAGTGTGTGTGTGTAAATTTTAAAAAACTTTTTAGTGAGCATTGGATGCAGGTTTATAGAGTAGATCATCAGTTTCCATTCAACACTTCATACACATTTTGTTTCCTCGCATTCATTACAATTTCTCAGTGTGCCATCATCTATCCTATGGTTTCCTGTTCCCATGCCTCCTCTTTCCCTAACCTTCTGGGCTTGGTCCTTGGGTAAATGCTGCCCTTTGGATCTCAAATGGTTGATTAGTCAAAGGAGTGTGCACCTCCCCTCCCGAGTGCTACCCTTTCCCTTGTAGACTTGGTTGTTATCTGCTTGAACATTGAGGTAGATTGCAAGTCTGGCTAGACCAGAGGATGTACACTGGTCCCGATAGGAACTGGAAACACAGGGAATCCAGGGCGGATGATCCCTTCTGGACCAGTGGTGTGAGTGGCTATACTGGGAGGGTAGAGGGAGGGTGGGTTAGAAAGGGGGAACCGATTGCTAGGATTTACATGTGACCTCCTCCCTGGCGGATAAACAACAGAAAAGTGGGTGAAGGGAGACATCGGACAGGGCAAGATATGTCAAAATAATAATTTATAAATTATCAAGGTTTGATGGGGGGGGGGAGCGGGGAGTGAGGGGGTAAAAAATGAGCTAATGCCAGGGGCTTAAGTGGAGAGCAAATGTTTTGAGAATGATGAGGGCAATGAATGTACAAATGTGCTTTATACAATGGATGTATGTATGGATTGTGATAAGAGTTGTATGAGCCCCTAATAAAAGGATTTAAAAAAAAAGAAAATTGAGGTAGAGGGATAAGTTGGGTCTTAGACCTGAGGAGTGACTAAGGGCCTTACTCTCAGGGGTTCACCAGTCTCTATCTGGCCTGGAGCCTTTTACGATTCTGAGCTTTGTCCCACCTTTTCCTCCCGCTCTTTCCAAGACCTTCTAACGTGATCCCTTTCAAAGTATGCCGTACATTTTTAAAAGCTCACAAAGAGAGAACTCATCTTTCATTTTTTAAATGAGGGGAACGGAAAAGGGAAGCCTTGATGCGTCATGGGATATGATCTGGGCTGCTAACCACCAGGCCAGTAGTTCAAAACCACCAGACATTCTGAGGGAGAAAGAGGAGGCTTTGTATTCTCATAAAGATGTACTGCTCCAGAAATCCACGCTACATTTCTCTGATTGCTGTGAATCAGAATTGCCTTGATGGCCATGGGAATTCCGAGAGGGTTATTATGAGTTATAAGGACTCAGTGGCAGTGGGTTTGGTTCTGATAGGAAAGTGTTGTCATTGCTGTTTTTGTGGCCAAGAAAACGGCCCAGTGCAGATCAATAACTTGCCCCCTAGCACACTCACTCACTGACATTGAGTTGATTCCAACTCAGAGCGACCCGACAGGGCAGGGTAGAGCTGCTCCTGTGGGTCTCTGAGACGGACTCTTTACGGGAGTAGAAAGCCTGCCACGCACAACGAATGAGAAATAGAGGTGGGATTTAGATCCAGGTCTGTTGCCTTCCCACGTCAGTAGCTTTATGCCATTTAGCCTTGGCAACATGCCATCTCCGGCAGAATCTAAACCTACTGTGCTTATGAATAGGTTGAGAACAAGTGTCCTATATATCGGGGTCCCTTGGCGGCTTAAGTAGTTCCTATGCTCAGCTGTTAACGGAAAGGGCAGCGGTTCAAATCCAGTGGTGCCTGGGGAGAAAGGCCCACAGATCTACTTTAGAAAAATCAGTCTCCGGAACACAGTTCTTCTCTGACACACACGTGGTCAGCCAGGAGTCAGAATCTCTAGATGACTGTGTGAGTGTGTGTGTGAATTTTACACACATACATTTTACCCCGGGTGTGTCAGTTCACTCTGTAGAAAATGTGCCCAGCTGGCGGGTGTTTCCTCAATGGCTGGTGACCCGTCTGTCGTGGAGTTGGACGGTCGAGTCAAACCGCTGTTACACTGAGCGGCCCATTGCTCCCCACCTTGGCTGTTGCCCACGCTTTTATCCTCGTTCTTCTCCCAATGTCTCTGTGACTCCAGATACCGAGAGCAGATGCAGCCCTTGCGCTTTGTCAGTTTCCAGCTTCCTGCTGCCCAGTGTCCAATAACCCTAGCCTAATCCCTGCCCCCCACCCCAAGTTTAGGATTGTATCTTCATTCTATGTATGCACGTTCCAGTTCTGTGGAGACACAACCAATACTCTCCCCCTGGATGGGTTAGTGCCCTGTTCCCCCGTGCCATCAACTCAGTTGTATTTTCATTCTCATAAACAGGGTTGGAGAGACGCTAGGGGATTGCATGGACCAGGGATCTGAGCACTGCCCTGAGCATGCTCTGACCTTGCTGTGCGCAGAACGGACAAGCCACATGGCTTTGAGTCCCTTGACTGCCTGAGCCTCACTTCTTTCATCAGCAAATAACAGGCTGGTAATAAACTTCCCTCTTTTCTTTTTAGGGTTAGGATGAGACACAGAGCAGAGAACATTAGTACCTAGACCACTTTGTAATGCCTAAAGCATTATACAGTTGTAAGTCCAGTGGATGAAGGAGAATGATCCCATCCCCCGAAAAGATTTCCACCCACTGGGGAGAGTGCCAGCGTGCACATCGGGGTAGGAAACCATCAGCTCTCTCTGGCCAGTCTGGCTCTGTTTCACTCGAGGCCCGCTGGCTCTCCCGGCCCCCTCTTTTTCTTGAGTCAGATGGCTGTGTTTCTTGGCTTGGCTTACTGAGATAATTGCTCCCAATCTTCCCTTTGCAGCAAGCAAAAGATGTCAAACCTCAGCTACAGCCCCTGCCTGCAGCCTTCCAAGGATTCTGGTTTGGTGGACATGCACTGCCTCAGCTTAATTTGGTTGCTAGCTATGTAAACAATAGGGTTGTTAATCTTCATTAGAGGGGGGAAAATTGTAATTTTAAAAACCTATATATTAACATGGGAGAAGAAAACTTAACCATTCAGACCAATGTTTGATGTCCTAAAAGCTTCTAAAGAGGACTAAAAAGCCTCTAATGAACATTTTTTGACCAAGTAAGCGTGGGTGCTTCACATTCTTTGCAAAAGTGAGCATATATTCTAAGTAAATTTAAAAATGTATGGAAGAGGAAATTTTCGTACTACAGCAGAATACTCCAAACAGTTAGAAGCTGTACATTTTTCTGTTTTTCAATAGGTTTGGTTTGTAAGGCAGGCCTTTACTGTTTTCTTCCCCACACAGACTATGTTCCCTAAATTTATTTCGTTTCTGTGTTTCACTGTAAACTTAAAACATCCATGAAGTATAACATACGCATGGAAAAGTATGCACATCAGAGTGTAGAGCTCAGTGGATTTCAGCTCACTGAGAAGATCTGCATTGCCCAGTGCACAGCCTGGAAACAGGGTATTAGCGGCAGCCTCGAGCACCCATCTCCTGAGATCCCTAAGGAACAGCCATTCCCTAATGAATGAAAGCCATTCATTAGCCCATTTCTTTCAAGGGTAAACCATCCTGGATCCATCAATTAGTTTGCCTGTTTTGAAACTTTACCTAAATGGAAAATCAAAGTGTGTATTATTTTGGTAGAAAAAACTGTTTTTTAAAGTTTATGTTATTTTGAGACTGTCACTTTTAGTCCAACGTTTCGTTTGTGTGATTAATCTGTGCTGCCCATAGTTATTCGATGTCATCCTCACTGCAATCGCCTGCTGTATAAATATGCCATAATTCATTTGTCATTTTACTGCCTAAGTAGTTGAGTGGTTTCATTGGGTGCTAGTTATGAAGAAAGCGGCTTTGAAATACTCTTGTATATGTCTACGGGTGAGTGATATATTTACCCAATTGTATGGGGTACATACCCAAGAGAAATTACTGAACTTCAAGGAGTAAGGGTTTTTAGCTTTAACCAAACCATATTCCCAGCCTGCTACCACAGTTTACACCACCACCTGCAAGTAGCTGCTCTACGTCTTTTCTAGAACTTTGTATTCTTTGTCTTTTCTATCTTAGTCATTCTTGTGGGTCTGTAGTAATGTCACATTGTAGTTTTAATTTGTATTTCTTAGATGACTGATGAAGTTAAGAACCGTTTTATATGTTCATTGGCCATTTGGAAACACTGCTTCATTTTAAAAAAATCATTTTATTAGGGGCACATACAACCCTTATCACACTCCATAAATCCATCAATTGTGTAAAGCACATTTGTACATTCATTGCCCTCATCATTCTCAAAACGTTTGCTCCCCACATAAGCCCCTGGCATCAGCTCATTTTCCCCCCTCCCTCCTTGCTCCCCCTTCCTCATGAACCCTTGATAATTTATAAATCATTATTTTGTCATATCTTGCGCTGTATGACATCTCCCTTCACCTACTTTTCTGTTGTCCATCCCCCAGGGAGGAGGCTTTATGTAGATCCTTGTAATCGGTTCCCCTTTTTCCAACCCACCCTCCCTCCACCCTCCTGGTATTGCCACTCTCAGCACTGGTCCTGAAGGGATCACCTGCCTGGGATTCCCTGTGTTTCCAGTTCCTATCTGTACCAGTGTACATCCTCTGGTCTAGCCAGACTTGCACGGTAGAATTGGGATCACGATAGTGGGGGGAGGAAGCATTTAGGAACTAGAGGAAAGTTGGGATGTCCTGCTTCGTGAAGCGCATCTTGAAGGGTTTTGCTCATCTTTGCTGTTACGTTGTCTGTCTTTACACTAATGAGCTGTAGGACTTCTTTACTCTGGGCATGAGTCTTTTGTCAAATATGTTTGGTTTGAATATCTTCTTCTAGTCCGTGGTTTGCTTGTTCATATTATCTCTGCTATATTTTGATGAACATGTTATTAAATTTAATACAGTCCAGTATATCATTTTTTTCCACTTATATTTAATGATATTTTGTGTCTTGTTGGAGAAACCATTGTCTTCCCTGTCTTTTAGGAACCCTCTGATTTATCCCACACATTTTTATTAGTGATTCATCTTGAAATGTCCTGTGAGTTTAGTAGAGGAAAGATTCTTTTTAGTTTATATTTTCTTGTTTCCCCATCCGGTTGATGTGGAACCGTTTGTTGAGAAGACCATCCTTTCCCGTAGGACTGGAGTGCTATCTTTGTCATAAGTCCAATGGCCATATATGAATGGATCTGTTTCCCGGCATTACCATATGGAGGTGCCATCAGATAATTGGTACTACCTTTACTTGGGCTGAGCTTTCAGGGCGCCATTGGAGTTGGTATTGACTGGATGACAGTGCATTTTTGAGTTTACGTGGATTGTACTGCCTGGGCCTTGGTCACTAAGAGAGGTTAGGGCAGGAGCAGATATGCAGAAAATTTTCTGATAGAAAATCTGTTGGCTCACAGACCGTATGAGAGGGCTTCAAAAAGTTCACGGAAATATTCAATACCTTTCTGTCCCATTTTCCATGGACTTTTTGAAGCTCCACGCATATTTATGTAGATTTCCCCAAATAAAATAACTTTAATAATATCAGTGTGTATTGGTTAACTGTTCTCTCTACTGAAAGATGCAATAAGAAATAGAATTTAAAAGAAAGCAATACCTGGTTTCAAGTTGAATACATTTTCTCATAAGATTCAACTGAAAATGATTATCGCTCCAATGTTCTCATAATAAAAGAACAATGTCTTTGACAACATGTGTGACTCGTGCCTATTTTATCACATCGGCCTGTTTTGAGTGCTTAGAAATTAAACACACAGACCTTTTAATTGTTTGTCTTGTGTTAATTAGCCTATAGAGAGCTTTTTGTGTGTATCCAACTACTTCCAGCAACCTGAAAGATTTCAGGTTTCTTAAGATCATAAGACAGGTTGTGGCATGCTGCTGAGGTAGAATTTCCTCAGGTGGATGAGAACCCCTGTTTTGTTTTTTCATTTTTTTGAATCATTTTATTAGGGGCTCATACAACTCTTAGCACAATCCATACACACATCAATTGTGTAAAGCGCATTTGTACAGTCATTGCCCTCATCATTCTCAAAACATTTGCTCTCCACGTAAACCCCTGGCATTAGGTCCTCACTTTTCCCCTCCCTCCCCGCTCCCCCATCCCTCGTG
>NW_022103914.1:2808001-2809829 GCF_000313985.2 Echinops telfairi
ATGGGAAAGTGGCAGGGTGCCCACAGCTCTCTGGGTCGACAGGCTACATATGGCCACCCCTGGAGGAAGATGCAGACTCCCACAAGGAGGGAGACGAGGGCCCAGAGAAAGAACTTCTCACTGTCCCTCTTATAAAAAGGCCATATCCCCAAGGGGCATCACCAGCCTACCACTTGATTTATAGATTAGACGCTACTCCCACCTCCACACAGGTCCCATCAAGTTGGCATAGAATCTAACTACCACAGATACCCAGGTGGGTAAATAAAGTGGAATCCTCTCTCCTAGGGATCTGGTTGAGGCACCGTTAAGTTTAGAAAGTGAGTCTTCATCCTCTCTCCTCCCACCTTTGGGCTGACCTTCCAGTTCTGGCGTGCACTGAATAGGAAATATCATTCAACAAACAAATTTCATTGGTGCAAGACTTTTTTGTTAGTTTCTATTTAATCAACAAGTACAATTGAGCACTTTCTACAGACTAGCATGCAAGATCTATTCCCAGCCCTGGAGAAGCTTAAGTTCTGATAATATTAAACGAGAGTCTTTACTAAAACTTGGAACCTGAAAAATACCTTATTGATGCTTCCTCACCTGACTTCAACTCCTGCTCAGACCCTGTTCTTGACCGACTGCTTTGAGATGGTCTTACCTGCCTGTCTGAACTGCAAGCCCACGTGCTTCCATTTTGATTTGAGCTAATCCATGTCCTGTTAACCAGGTTGACCTCAACATGGATGGCAGATTTTGCATAGTCACGTGACCAAATTGGATACCTTCTGCAACTCCTAAGGATCTGGAGATGCTGCCCTGCTGTCCCAGGATCTGTCATTGAGCTCAGAACAGAGTGATGTCCTAGAGCAGTGGTTCTCAACCTTCCTAATGCTGTGACCCTTTAATACAGTTCCTCATGTGTGGTCACCCCCCAACCATAACATTATTTTTGTTGTTACTTCATCACTGTAATTTTGCTACTGTTATCAATTGGGGACATCTGCGAAAGGGTTGTTCGACCCCCAGGTTGAGAACCGCTGTCCTAGAACGTCATTGACATGCGGCTGTCCTGGGTTCTTCCTGTGCCCATGATTAAAATAGATCATCGTGACATGGAGCTGGGACTGTGGTATAATGTGCCTGTGGTTGTCATACCAGGAAAGAGTCCTGTTGGTTGACCAGGAGCTTTTGATCCTTTCCATCTATTTCCTTTGTGTTTATAGAGAATGGCTAGGGATTTGATTTTAGGATCTTCCGTTTCTGTTCTTTCAAAATGAGCCTTTTAAAAAGTCTCCTCTGTTTTGTTTATTTTTTATATTAATCATTGCACACTTAAAAGCCCTTATATGTAATAGAATCATAGCCTTTCAGATCTCAGAGAAATTAGCTATCATTTGTCTAATCTCCTTGTGACTAAATAATATTGTGAGATTTGGCTGCCTGGAAATGTTTTCAAATGGCTTTTACAATCCCAGGAAATCAGAGCTGGACGAGAACTAAGAACTGTGTGAAGCCAGTATTCTGACTTTGTCGATGGGGAACGTTGGGTTTTGGGGGTGAGGGGTGGGATCACACAGATCGTGGTGTGGCAAGGATAAGACCCCAAGCCTCCAGACCCCAAGTCTGGGGGTCATTACTTGTGTAGTCAGGGCTGCTTCTCACTTGCAGTCAGCTTCATAATTGTTACTCAACTACAGCCAGCTGTTTCTCATAGACTTTTTGAACGTGCTTGTCATGAAACAATAATTGGTGCCAGGTTGAAGGGTAACATAGAAATAGCCAAAATGTCCCTTGGGCACAAGCCATGAGTCCCCTTGAGAGTACACCCCCCCCCCCC
>NW_022103914.1:2809977-2813295 GCF_000313985.2 Echinops telfairi
TGGGCATTTAATTTCAGATGATTCATTTGCACCTCCTGCAGAAAACACGGAGGTAACTGTGTGATGGCTTCCCAATTCCGCTGTGTGCTATAGAAGGACGGCCATCCAGAGGAGGGTGGGTTTCCTGGTGGACTGCTTCCCTGTGTAGTATCGGTTTGGCACGTCTTGAACTTACAGTCCCCTAGAGGAGGAAGTGGAGAGTGTGCCTTTCCCCCACCCCTTCTGAGCTGAGTTCACAACGCCCTAGTTGCCCACCAAGTGCCCCTGCCCTGGCTCTGTCCTCAGGCCTGTTGCTCCAGGCCTGTGCACAGCTAGACTGTGCATGTGGAGCCCGTGGGCGCTTCCTGCAGCTTCTTAAGGAAGTCGAAGGAGTCAGGCATCTTGCTCCTTGGGGGGCCCCTTCTTCTGCTAGTGTTTCTCCCTGGAAGACCTAAGGCAAGAAGAGAGCCTCCGAGATGTGTCTCCAGAACTTAAGAAATGATTCTGGACACATCCCCCGCCCCCTCCTGCTGTGCCTTAAGATCCCAACAGGGGGTTGCATGGAGAGTACAGAAAAGGCAGGCGTGTGCTGCAGCTGCTCCATGGGCTTTGAACTGGATGGAACACCCGCCCCAGGAAGCGCCCAGTCGGTGGGGAGACAATAATCCTTTGGTCCGCTAGCCTCTGGTGTAAAGCCGTGCCTGAGCTGAGGGTCTCCTTGCTCCTTTGGGATGCTAGGTCTGGCCGCCTGGAGGTGCAGCAGTGGGGAGAAACTGGCTCTGATTCTGCCTTGTCGAGGCATTTGTCACCAGAGGCATTCATGGTGTTGATTTGCAAAGCGCTCCTGAGTACCGATTGGCTGGTTTGGCCATTTGTGTCTGAAGGGGATCTCCATTCCTGGAATTCACACTGAAAGCTCTCCCTGACATGCCCCTGCGACTCATCACGTTAATGGGCAGGAAGGGCTGGAGGCCAGCCAGGGCGCCCTCTCCCCCAGCCATGCAGGGGACAGACAGGCTGTATTGATTGCCGAGCTTGAGGGAAGGTTACCAGATAGATGGGGATTCACTGGGCTTTTGCAAGGCTGCTGATCTCGGAGGAATAAAGCTGTGGCCCTGGAGCCTGTCTTCTCAACTGGGCTCCCAGCCAGGATTTCCTTGCCCACCCTCCCACCACTCTCCCCACAGTCCATCATACACGCCCAACCTGATCTGGCTTCCCTGCACACCACTTAGTCCAACTCCCCCATGCCTTAGAAACCTCTAATGGGTCCTCTTTGTCTAGACTCAAGGCTTTACAGAGGCTCAGGTGTATGTCCATACACAATTGCCTTTACAGCCTCATCACGGACTAATGCCCGCTCTCTGCAGTGGAATCCATTCCCATCCAGTACATCCTTTAGGACCTGGCTCCTGACCTGCTCCAGACCCACTGGTCTTCTCTATGAACTCTCTACCTCATCGAAAGTCACCCACTGCTTTCTCTGCCCGTCTGGTAGTGCAGCAGCCTGTTTCTCTAAACTCCTGGAGGGCCGGAAGCCTTGTCACCTCCAGCACAGTGCTGAATGTGAACTAAGCACATGGCCTCTTAGGTGAACGGTAGAGCGATAGATACTTGGTTAAAAAAGAAAGAAAAACAGACAGAAAGAAAGCAAGTAAGAAAAAAACTCTCCTGAAAACTTGGCATCGTTCCTCTCTTGGCTGGGTGTTGCTGCCCCCACTTTAAAAGTGAGGTGGGGAGATGGAGGCACGGGCCTCAGAAAAGTCCCCAACAAGGCCATGCTCAAGAACTCGATTGAAATGGAGAAGGGACTAGAGGTGAATCAAAACTAAACCCAAGAACCCAAGCTGCTGAATATGGCATACCTTGGAGAAGGGAGCTGGGATTTGACATACAATCAGTGTATCTATCTGAAATTCAGAGCAAACAAATCCTCAGGCCATGCTGTGTGTGCTCAGACCTAAAGCCAGCCTGGTGATTCTGATTGTGGTAAAACATCTGCACTTGTAACCTGCGATCTGTTTTTGACAGGACCTAGACAAGGGGGAAGTTCTCTAGCACTTGGCTGGGCATGGCACAGTCAGTACGTGGTGCCTGGCGAACAGGTTGGGAAATCAAAAAGCTACCCTTGGGCAGAGCCATCATCCCGATGAGGTGCAGGAGGAGCAAAGCACACACCAGCAAGCTTCACTCACACCCTCCCTCTCTTACACAGAAGGAATCTGGTTAAAATGGCCATTAGGAATAGAAGAGGGAGGGGAGGGGAAGGGAAGTCCCGTGGGCCAGCAGGTAATGCACTCAGCTGCTAACTGAATGGTGGAAGTTCGAGTCCACCCCGCGGTCCCTCGGAAGAAAGGCTTGGTGATCTCTTTCTGACACGCATGAGGTCATTAGGAGGGAAACTGATCCAGAGGCAATTGGTGTTTGGAAGATGCAGAAAGCATGCCACGACGCGTCTGAATAAGTGGCTAGAGTGTGAGCTCGCCCCAGTGTGCATGGAAGAATTGGGGGAGGAGAGAAGGCGCGAGACATCCCGAGTGGGGTTTTGTGGTGAGTTCCGTTGAGTAGAACTGCTGCTGTTTTCTGGGCATCCAGGCCACCAGGGCTTGCTGCCCACGGCCGTGAGGGTCGCAGACAGCAGAGAGCACGGGCAAGCCACGGTGCTACTCCAAGGGGTTTTCCTAGACCTCACGGCAGAACCTTTTCTCCTTTCTCCATCTCAGCATGGTTCGGATCCGGTTCTACCCATTGTTCTATGTGGGCAAGCTTCTCTCTTTCACAGGAGAATTAGAATGTTGGTATGAACACTGAGGAGAACCCCTTTGTAAAAATACCAACTAACAACACAGTCATGACTGACCAGGAAGATAAGTGGAATCCCTGTCCCTTGGAGGGCTACTAAAGTTCACATCCTGTGTTGAATAATGACAGAGCTGGCACTCAAGTACACTTGATACCCCAGTTTTTATGGGGCAATTGTTACACTTTGTGGTAGCTGTTATCCTAGAGCAGGCTCCCACACATGGCAATCCCATGTACAAAGAGATCAGATAATGTGGTCCATAGGCTTTTTCACTGGCTTATATTTGGAAGTAGATTTCTTCTTCATCTGTATTAGTCTGGGTGTGCTGCTGACCCGTGCCCATCATTATAGCACCGTGCAAGCACGAAGTGTATTGGTGAGAAGTCAAATCCCTGCATGGAAGGCCGGAATTCTACCCCTCAACTACCACTGCCTCGTATAACTTATAGTAAAATGCTAGCATTTGTAATCACGATGAGAAATTAGCCTGGTTTACCAGAACCTGGTTAATGTCATATGGTAATACTTCTGTATGA
>NW_022103914.1:2814121-2818179 GCF_000313985.2 Echinops telfairi
TGCCATAGGTTGGAGGACAAATGCCATCCCTCCTAAGCCTTCAAAGTCTTGGTGGAACGGATGCTTGTCAGAGCCTGTGGTGATTAAAAGTCCATGTGCTCCCTGCCTCCCCTGGGCAGGAGAAGCAGGAGTGAGAGCACCTGTGAAGGGGTGCAAGTCGGTAGGAAGTCAGAATTCAGTTCCTTGTGGTCCATCACCTTGAGATTCACAAAGGAAACTCGAGGCCTCCTGACTGAAAGGTGGGAGTTACAATTTATCTGAACTCTAATCATTATAGTCTATTTTAACTGTTTCCATAATGTATGTGAATTATATTTAAGTTCCCATGCATACATACTCAGACAAAGTCACACACCCAGTCTTATTCTTGAGGTGGGTAGCGTGGGAACACGGCATAGAAAGGTCCGTTATCAGATTGATTCCCCATGGAGGAGATTGCCTAGAAACTAGCGGCGAGGTCCTAAGGACAGCTTTGTCCTTTTTCTTCTTAGCAAAATGGAATCTCTTTCCTGTACATGCAAGCCCTTCCTTACTGCAGGTTATTCCAAAGGAAAAGAAGGATTCTGACTTTCAAATCCCCTCAAAACAACCTATATCTAAATGGTAATGAGGACTTCATGTGTGAGAGGTATCTTCTGACGTTAAACATTTCTTTACGAGTGAGAGGAGATCCAAGCATCTCCTTCTAGAACTTCAGTTCTCCAAATTCTACTGTCTCCGCCTTTGAAACTGCAGTACCATATAGGAAACTAATGCAAACAACCATTTACTCCCACCTCGATTCAAAACACTGCAGATATCATAAAGTTTGACGACTAGAAGGGAAAAAGAGTAATGTGGTCTTCTGGCATGATATTGTGAGCTCCTGGAAGTGTAAATAGGCCAGAGGTTTCATAAGAACGTGGACTATGGTCTTGAAAGACACTCCTGGCAGCTTTCAGAGTGGGCTGTCCTTACTCTGCTCAGTAGCAACTTTAGTCATAAAAGCTCATGAGTTGCCACTTAAGGTGGTCTCTCTATATACAGAGGAAAAAGGAGTGGAGAAAATCAAATACATGGAAACAATTAGTCCAGTGGATTAATGGACCACGTGAACATTTGTCTCCATGACACTGAGACACTGAACTAGATGTTGCCTGGCTATCACTAGTAATTGCTCTGAAAGGGATCATATTAGAAGGTCCTAGATAGAGTAGGAAAAAAATGTGGACCCAAACTCAAAATCCTAAAAAAGATAAAGCTTGTTGTCCTGAGAGAAATGGGTTGAACTCCCAAGACAATGATCCTTAACCACCCTCCAGGTCTGGACTGCACTTACCCCTGCTGCTCACATTTCAGCCAAACAGTAGACAGGTCCACAAGGGGTACAGTGGCAATAGGGAGATAGCACACTTCAGAACAACAAATCGTTTGCTATCAAAAGGGCAGCATTTACTCAAGGACAAATTTCACAAGGGTTAAGAAAGGAGGAGGAATGGAAATAGAAAACACGGGGAAGAATTGGGAAAGGTAACATTACATTGAGGATTGCAATTAGTGACATGCAACAAAATGTGTATGAATTGTAGAATGGAAAACTGATCTCTGTAAACCTTTACCCCCTTCATAATCAAAGGATGAAAAAGAAAAGAAAAGGAAAGAGAGAGAGAGAATTGTAAATGGGCCAGTATGGGAGTCTGTGAAGAGCAGGCCGCCCCTGCAGGATTTGCCCCCAGAGGGTTGGTCACTCACACAGAGAGAAGAATCATGGAATTCTTTGATAATGACACTTGAGCCAGCTTTTATGCTTCAGAGCATTAAAAATAGATGAGAACAGTCATGTGTGAAGTATGTGAAGTCTTACATAGAAGAAATGGCAAAATATCTGCTCTGACAAATCTCATTGCAAGTAATGTGAAAATTTTGGAGAAAAAGGTCCCTACCTAACGCTCCACCAGGAGGCTTGGTGGCATAGTGGCTTCCACGTTAGATTACTAGCCACAAGGTCAGCAGTTCAAAACTAGCAGCCACTCCACAGGAGAAAGATGAGGCTTTATATTCCTGCAAAGAGTTACCGTCTCAGAAATCCACAAGGGAGTTTGACCCTGTCTTATAGCATCTTTATGAGTCAGAGTCGACTCCTTGACAGTGAGGGAATGCTACACCAGGACATGCATCCCATAGCCTTAAGCTCTGTTCATGCCATTATAGATGGATAGATGGATGGATAGATGGATAGACAGACATCGATAGACTGGATGCATGCCAGAAAACACACAATTCTCTCTAGAAAAGTAGCAGTATAAAATTTTTAAAAAAGAAGAAGAATGACATAAAGATGTGTGAATATTATATCAAGGCACTGAACTCTTGTAAGACCAATTGTCAGGAATTGGAGAAAAGCTGTAAATTGAAGGAAGTCTATAAAGAAGACATCAAGAGGCCATGGAAAACTAGATCGTAGAGTAGTGCTGACCTTTCGGGAGTTTCAAGTGAAAACAAATATTATTCAAGGAAGACTAATATTTGATGACCTTACAGGGTTTTGACGTGTAGTTTCACATCTTAGAAACATAATTCAGGAAACCCTGAGCACCAATCAAGATCGGAGAGGATTTCTGGCTGAAAGACACTGCTGATACTTGCCCTGTTGGATCTGGCCTTCTCAAATTCAGAAAGGGCTTCACCTGACCACAGACGTCATGTTTCTCACCTACAGGCTTGTTCTGGTCCAACTTCTAAACGTCCTCTCCCTCAAAGACTCTTGGACGTAGCCTTGCTCCTTGGACACCTGGCCTATTTTAATACTTGAGGATATTCACTTACTTTTACCTGACCAAAACTGTGGTCACGTTCTTTTCCTTTCTCAGTTATAACCTTTGTCTCCCGCTGATGGTCATCATAGTTCTCATCGTGGCTCCTTGTGATTGGCGCACCATCTCACTTGAATTCAACCACTCTGTGGTCATTCTGAGCAGCAAGTGACACTCTTTTGTATTTTCTGAAGACTGCACACGTTTAAATGTATAACCTATTCCTATAGCTATAGTACTGCATCTGGACTGGACAGTTACCTTGGCCTAGACATCCCTTATGTCTGGTTCAGATAAACCCCTGACCGTAAAATCTCAGTACCCTTCCTCCAACTTGAACAGAGGAAAGCCAAGCGGAAGACTTCATCACAAATGGAGAAGACCCACATTGCTGGCCATAGCTCCTGGGGAGTGTGGATCCAGGGCTCAATGGTCCAGCACATGTGTGGCTGCCACATTTGCCTGGTGTGTCTCGAAACCACACGCACATCTTCAGTCTTTGTTGGCAGTGGTGTTTTCAAATACAGACACAAAGAGCTCTCCTGTGCTTGGTCGCAGTAGGGCACAGAGTAGGAGATTCTGCCCTGCAGCAATGTGGGAAGAGGACACCAGCTCCAGTGTCTCTTCAAACCCTTCCTGCTTCTGGAAGCTTGGACAGATGTGGGTCTGCATCTTGAACAAGAATACTAACCTGTCAAAGGCTTGTTTCCACTCGACTAAGCTATGGGGACACCAAACTACAGCGCGGGAAGGGGCAGTAGTGTTGGCGATGGTTAACTGGAGGGATGACCTGACAAGCAACGTGGCCTCTCCCAAAGTCTGTGCAGATTCGTTCGGCCTTTTAGTTTCCACCTTTCCTCTGCTTACATGTCTTTCTAAAACTCAGTGCTCCTCTCTGGCCACTCAATGTTGTGACTAACGGAAGTCCGGAATGTAGGGTGCGTTTCTCTGAGTGTTTGAACCCACACGGAATGGCAGAAAGGGCTTGGGTTCCAGCTCGGCTTTTGCTGCTAGCCCGGTGACCTTGGGCTTATCCTAGCACCTCTCTGGGCCTCTGGTTTTTCAATCTGTAAAACAAAGGAGTACTTTTCTGCCTCTAAAATCCGTCAACATAATAATTGCTGATTTTCCCCCCTTGTTTGAAAGCTAAGTTTTTCTCCATTTCTTATAAAGCGTCATGAGCTCCATTTGTAATGATGTTCAAAACTTTTACTTGCAAATGCATGTAATTAATTTGTCATTGCCTGAATATATTATACTTTAAAA
>NW_022103914.1:2819105-2825850 GCF_000313985.2 Echinops telfairi
TGTCCTGGATTCCCTGTGTTTCCAGTACCAATCTGTACCAGTGTACATCCTCTGGTCTAGCCACATTTGTAAGGGAGAATTGGGATCATGGTATTAGGCAACAAACTAAGATCTAGGACAGAGACACTTAACATGTTATTAGACCAACTAAGTGGGATGTCTCCTGAAACCATGACCCTAAACCTCCAATCCATGGAATCAAACCCTGGATTGATTATATATAATCAGTTTCAACAGCTGTACTTTTTGTTTTGACATTGTTATAAATACATCTATCACTCAACTTTCTACAGGTGTGCAACTTAAGGGCAGCAATTACAATAATCATCCGTACAACCCTACCTTAACAAGATTTCCCCACGACTATGAACTCCCCTTTACTTCCCTCCGACCCTTGGCAATCACTAGTAAACGTTCGTCTCTCTCCATTTGCCTTGTCTTGTCTCTTATATGGGTGAGGTCCTAGAATATTTGTCCTGTAGTGATTCAACTGTTTCATTGGACAGCTGTACCTTTGGGGCACTGTGAAGAGTGAATTTTGGTGTGCAAGTGTCTGTTGGAGTCTCTACTTTCAAGTCCTTCGAGTTTATACCTAAGAGTGCAATTACGGGGTCACACGGTACTTCTCTTTTTAAACTCTCCTGGAGGAACTGGCACGGTTTCCCACACCCCCTGGGCCCTTTGGCATTCCCATCAGCCGTGCATACAGGTTCCAGTTTTCCCATATTGTCACCAGCATTTATGGCTTTCTGTTTGGCGTGGTTTGGATTTGCATCTCTCCGGTGGCGAATGACACCGCATGCCTCCTGCCACATGTTTGGTGGCCACTTGAATATTCTCTTTGGTGAAGTGCCTCTTTGCATCCTTTGCCCATTTCATGATTGGATCATTTGTCTTTTTGCTGTTATGTTGTTGAAGGTTTTAAAATACATTTTGCATGTTCGATTTCTGTCGGCTATTTGCTTTCTAAAGATATTCTCTCAGTTGACAGCTGGATGAAAAAGAGGTTTTCATTTAATGAGTTCCTGGGTTTTACTTTTCCTGCTGGTGCTCTTGCTACTGTATTAGATAACCCATTACTAAAGGCCAGGCCTCACAGCATTGCCCCTGCATTTTTTCTACTAAGAATTGTATGTTTTTAGTTTTGCAATTTGGTCCTTAATCCAGTTTGAATTTGTTTCTGTGTATGGTGTGAGCATGCATCCTATTTAATTTTCCTGCATGTGGAATTCCAGTTTTCCAAACACAATATATTGAAGAAACTTCTTATGAAATAGATTAAGTATCCTTAAAAATAAGTTGATCATAGATGTATGGGTTTGTTTCTGGACTCTCAATTCTATACCATTGGTCCAGGTAGCTAATGTTTATACCTGTTCCAGGCCATTTTGATTACTGTAGCTGTATAATATATTTTTAAACCAGGAAGTATTGATAGTTCTACCTGGTTCATCCATTTCAGCATTGCTCTAGCTATTTGGGCACCTTTTCCCATTACACATAAAGCTGACAATGGTTTTTCCATTTCTGTAAAGAAAGCAGTTAGAATTGTGATTGGGATAATGTTGACTCTGAAGAACACTTTCGGTAGCATTGACATTTTAACAGTAGTAAGTCTTACAACCAAGAACATGAAATATCTTTCCATTTAGTTAAGGCTTCTTTCAACCGTGCTTTATAATTTTCCTTGTATAAACCCCTCATGTCCTTGGCTAGACTCAATCCTAGGCATTGATTGGATGGTATTGTAAAGTGGGATTGTTTCCACAGTTCCCCATTCCAATTTCTCCTTGCTGATGTATAGAAACCTAATCTGGTTCGTTATTTGTCGACCTTGGACCCTGAAACTTTGCTCTATTAGCTCTACAGGATTCCTTACTCTGTGGGAACAATAGTCTGTTCAAGAGCCAAGGTTGAAAATGACTGGACAGAAAAATCAAATGCGATTCCTGAGGCTGGTGCAAAAGGCCTTCCTACCCTTGGCTCCTACCTGCTTGCGCTCTGCACGAAACCAGCCGTGGTCCCGAGAACGTGCTGTCGCGTTTCACACGTGCGTTTCACGCTCTTCGGCATCTGCTGTTCTGGCTGAGGCTCTCTTACCAGCCTTCCTTCCAAAGAGCATTCTGGTTGTACCTTCAAGATGAAGTTGTTTTTTCTTCCGGCTGTCCGTGGTGCTCCCAATATTCTTCAGCAACACCACAATTCAAAGGCATCATTTGCTCAGTCTTCCTTATTTGTTGTCTAGCTTTACACGCAGACCAGATGATTGAAAACACCACGGCTTGGGTCAGCCATGGTGGTCAGCACTCAAAGCATCATCTCGGCTTTTTGTCACTTTAAGAGGTCATGTACAACAGATCTGCCCGATGCAACATGTCATTGGATTCATTGACTGCTGCGTTTCCAAGTAAAATAAAACAACTTCAATTTGGAATTCTCATTCTTCTCAAGTTTGTTAGGATCTACACAGTCAAACGCTGTAACACAGTCAATAAAACACAAGTAGATATCTTTCTGGCATTCTCTGCTTTCAGCCAAAATCCACCCCTCATTTCATGTCCTCTTCTGAATCTGCCTTGAATTTCTGGCAGCTCCTTGTGTATGTACTGCTGCAGTGTTTTAAAATTATTTTCAACAAAATTCTACATACAGGTGATGTTAGTGATATTGTTCGATAATTGCCACATTGGGTTTGATTGCCTTTCTTTGGAATGGGCATAACTATGGATCTTTTCCAGTTGGTTAGGCATGGTTGGTTAGGTGGCTGCCTTCTACATTTCTTGGTGTAAACTAGTAAGTGCTTTCAGTGCTGCATTAGTTTGTTGAAACATTGAAACTGGTGTTCTGTGGATTCTTGGTGCCTTGATTTTCACTAATGTCTTCAGTGCCATGTGGGCTTCATCCCTTAATACCATTGGTTCTTGGTCATATGTTACCTCTTGAAATGGTTGAATGCCAACCAGTTCTTCTTCGTACAATGACCTGTGTATTCTTTTCACCTTCTTTTGATGTGTTGTTCAGTGCCAGGAGCCCTGATAGTGGACTATGTTAGGCTGCAGACTACAAAGTCAGCAGTTTGAAACCACCTGCCAGTCTGCAGCAGAAAGATGAGGCTTTCTACTCCTGTCAAGAGTTAGTCTCAGAAATCCACTGAGAGGCAGTTTTACTCTGTTCTTTGGGGTCATGTGGGTTTGCGTCATTTAATATTTTGCCCTCTTAGAAGTCCTTACTATCATGACTGAAGGCGTGCATGGTTTTCCTCAGTTCTTTCAGCTTGATATATGCTGAGGATGTTTTTGCGCTTGGGTTTTCTTACTCCAGGTTTTATCGCCTTTCATTTTTACACTTTGCCTTCCTGAGCTGCCCTTTGTGTAGTTCTTTTACTTCACCATGTCTGCTATTTGCGTTAGCTATTCTACATGCCAAAGCCAGTTTCAGGGTCTCTTCCTGCATCCTCCTAGATATATTTTTCTTTTTTTAATAACTTATGGTTTTTTATGTATGCTGTTCTTTATGTATGTCATCCTAAAACACTGTGTCAAGTTTGGTTTTGAGCTGTTTTCAAAGTTCAGGTGGGATATACAAAGTGGGTCACACTTTGGTTCTCACGGACCTCTTTTTGGAGGATATAGTTCAATCTTCACACGTGCCAAGCTAGTCCTCTTCTCGGGCCTTTGTGAATGCTCTTCCTTCAGTCAAGTGGTGGGGAATGGGGGTCTTCATCCATTTTCTCATTTGTCCTTTGCTTCACATTGAATTGTTGTTTCTTCAAAGAAGTCTTTCATGGCCAGTACAATGTGCCCTTATCTCATCTGTCACACTCTTACTGTACTGCTTTTATGGTCTTTATAGGATTTCATAAAATATTATTTTGTACACATGTTTACTGGAAGTTACATCATTAAATATAAATTCCATGAGGGTCGGGCTTTTGTCTCTCTACTAATGTCTCAATGTACATTGAATGGATAAATGGTATTTATCCATGAGAAAATGCCTAGCATACCAACTAGAAGGTGTTCAATAAGTATTTGATGAATAAATGGTTACATAGACCAAAGATTTCTTAATAACACTAATAAAATTAGTCTGAATGATATTTGCATTTTCTTAATTCCAAGTTTGAAAAACCAGAAAAATAAATATCTTTTCATTTTTTATAAGAAAATCACATCTTGCCGTCACTGTAGAATCTTCATTTTTAGGGTCCATTCCAATGGCAGCTCCTTTTCTCCGAGGATTCATTTGGTAGGCAGTCGAGGGCAAGAGATTTCCTCTTGGGACCAATTCTGCCTAGAAACCCCCCATACAAAGTCATCCCACTGATCTGAACTAATGTGAGAAGGAAAACAGATGTTTCTGTTTGGGGACATCCAGTGCCAGGGGATTTCCAAAGAGGCCACTGGTCAGGGGGGTGGGGAGTGAACCCCGTGGCCTCACTAGGCTTTGTATTGTGAGTCTGGCCCAGGCTTCCTCACCTCTTTCCCCGCAGTTTATCCCTGACCCATAGACCTTTGTGAGTCCACCGAGGAAGAAACTAATTGCTAATGGTGATGGGTGGCAGTTGTGGTTTCTTCCCCTGAGCTTTGGTCTTGCGTGGGATATCTCGGCATAGAGACAACTAGCAAAGATCGTCAAACTTTGGAGCAAATATGGAACAACCTTGAACTCTCTAGAGAACACACATAGGGGATGTGTCAGGTGTCATCTCAAAAGAAAGGTCGCAAATCTATTTTCCCATCTGTAAAACAAAGGGGTTGCACTAGGTCATTTTGGGGTACTTCTCTGATCAGTCCCTAAGAATTTACAAGCATTTTTTTACTGAAGTGCTGAGTTTACAAACTGTATGCAAAAGTCTACACTTAGCCTTTGTGTGATGCACTTCATTCAGTGCAGATGTCAGGCTTATTCAGGGTACGACTCCATGATGCTTTTGGGGGGATATCAGATTGAGAATCCAGGTAGTCAATTCGTGTTATGGGGAAGACTGCCTAGAAAGCTGTAGAACTGCATTGTCGCAGACAGTGGTATGCGTTACAGGTGAGTATTTATGCTAACATGAGAAGTGATTAGAATGAAATAAAATTAAAAGAATCAGCATCAAGTGATTAATAGTCATGGGTGGCTAGTGGATGCCGTATTGAATAACACAGATATGTGCATGTCCATAATCACAGAAAGTTCTGTTGGGCAGCCTTTCTAAGGCCGAGGGCTTCTGTGGCTTGTTATAAGGGAGGCCATATTCCTGTTCTTCCTCTGCTGACATTTTTTGTTTTGTTTCTAGAAGTGGAGGGAGGGACAAAACAAGTGCAGAGAGTTTCTGCATTCCAGAGGTCATTGCCATTCACCTCAAGTAATGCAGTGAGATTAAGCGACAGTGAGATGAGAGTGGAAAGCCGTCAGACACATTGAAGAGCTACAGGAGTATGAGGCCTGATGATGGTTAAGTGACTGCATTGGATACAAAAGCAACTTGATCTTGGTCCTTTCTTGACTTCCATCCTCCAAGTCAATCAGAGTGAAATTGGATTTGAAGGACTGAGATTTGGTTGCCATTGGCAACTAACCCCATACCTTTCCAGACTCCAAAACAGCATTTAGGGAGAATGTGAGAATGAAGAATAAGAAGGTCTGACTTTATTTAACTACCACAGAGGCCCATGTATTGACTTGTGGGCTTGGGCTCTACCATTTTCTGTTTACTCCTAATACAGAATTGTGTTTACTGTGACTTTGAGAGAGCCCAGAATGGTGAGGAAGGGATGGGAGAAGGTTTAGATTAGGGCTTGGCCAGGTTTAAAAATTGGGGACTCTCCCTGGGTAATCTCAGTGGTAGGAGCATCTTTCCTAGGTGAAGAGTAGAGGAGATGAACACCCTTCCTTGATAATGTGTAGCATAATGCAGAGGAGGGTTGGCTTGATTAATATTCAACCAGGAACATTTCAAAGTCCCAAGATAATTCCTTGATGAAACTTTAATTGATAGCCTCATTGCTGTGGAGATGTACTTGGGGTATTCAATGAAAACAAAACAAAGAAAAAGAAAAGGATAACTGGGTCTCTTACTGACCACATCGCACTTTTTCTCTGAAGGGATCTCTCTTCTTTGAGTATGATGCCCCACAGGGAAAGAGCTCTGTGTTTAGTCAGCATCTACTGTCTGCCAGGCACCATACAGGCCACTTTGTGTCTGTTTGGTTATTTTCGTTTTCCTATGAGCCCTATGCTTGTAAAATGCTAGCTTTCCTGATGAAGACACTGAGGTTTAGATATGTGAAATGCTTTGCCCAGCACCACACCACTGGTAAGTGTTGATGCAAGGATGAGAACCCCAGACCCGACGTTGGCATCAGATCTTGGAGAGCCCTGGAATCTCCGATTTGGAAGTTTGAAATTCTTTTACAAGGCACTCGGGAGTTGTTGATGATGACCAATAGCTTGGTACATGAGAGAAGACAGTTTCCTCTAAGTATGCACAGCGAAGTTGTAGATCCATCAAAGCAGTTTCTAAACCTCTCTCATTTTATGAGCCCCTGTGAAATCTTTGGGCTTGGCTCTTCTTCATGCCGTCCCAACTGTGTGTGGCATCTGGCTCCAGTCTTGGCATATCTTGGAGCCTGCAGACCCTCAGTGGTCTTGCCTGAGATGCACTTTACAATCTCCCTCAGTTTCCTTACTCTTTACGCCCCTGTCCTCAGAAGGTGTATACTTTGTCTAAGATGATTTGGGAAATTGAATCCCCAAT
>NW_022103914.1:2826948-2829062 GCF_000313985.2 Echinops telfairi
TTGTGTTGAGGGGACAGGATCCCATCTTACACTTCTATGAATGCCCCATTTTCATTGTGTTGTGCTGGTCTGTAGGATACACCATGTACATCTAGAGAGAAGAAATGTGGTTTTCTGGAAGAATCTTCTAAAGGAAGGCGCTCGCAGGGATTGCTAAGAACCGAAAGGGTCCCTGAGAAGGATAGGTAGGTGGGCATTAGATTAGGCCAGGAGAGTGTTCCCCAGAGCTGAGGGAAGATGTGTTAGTTCTCTCTCCATACAACAGAACACCCCAAATCTTAGTGCTTAAAACAATTATTACTTGTCTCTCAATTCTGGAGTCAGCAATCTGACTTGAAACCCGTGGGGCCGTCCCATTGCTGCTTTCCCATGGGGCCTTCATATAGCTGCAGTAATTTAGCAACTGGACTGAGATGGGGTCTCAGATAACTTATGTCTGGCCCTTGAAGCTGGCTGCCTACTGTTGCTTCTGTCATCTCTTTGAGGCCACGTGCCCTAGTAGCGGGGACTGACTTTCCGTACACTGAGTGTTTCAGGAGAACGAGAGCACTAGTGTCAATATTCCTGGACGTCATGTATGTAGCATCTCTTCTACTGTATTCTGTTGGTCAAAGTCAGTCTTGGGACAGGCCAGATTAGGGCTTAGGGACACAGACTCCCCCTCTTGATGGAAAAAGAGTGGCAAAGTCACGAAAACAGTCATCTACCTCAGAATGGCTTCTGTTTTTCCGGTTCTTCCTGAAGTTCAAACTATATTCTCTTGGAGGAATTCCTGCCAATGGAGATCAACCTTAGAATTTGGATTTCCAGGCAGATGGGTCGGTAATTGCAAGCTGTTGCTGTCAGGGTCCTTTCTGGGAGTCCTGGAGAATATTTTTATGACTCTTTAAGCACCTCCTTCAACCTCCATAGTACCGCCTAGATTTAGGAAACTCGATGAGGAAGGCAACTTGGTGGAGTAGAAGATGCCTGGGCTTGGGAATTGGAATTGGGTTCAGACAGTTCCACTTAGGTACCAATTGGCTATGTGGCTTTGAGTAGTATGATAGGTAGGTTTATTGTGCCAACCTGGCCAATAGACACATGTGGGATTAATAAGGTTGCAGTTTAATTGAAGGGCAAACAAATAAATGGCTTGGTGAGCCTCGCTTGTCTGTCTCTTGCTCGCAGATGATCAGACCAGTGTGCGGCTGCCTTAGCAAGTTCTCTGCCTCAATTTGCGAGCTACACTACCTGTGGGACACCCAACACATGCACTGTGTTGCTATAGTTTGAGGTTCCTTCAAGACCTGCTTTGCCACACTGCTGGTGAATACATCACTTAAGCTGGGGACTGTTGGACCCTATCATTTGGCTGACTGTTGGTGACCTGCCATGCTGTTTGCTGCTTGTGGCCGGACTGCCAGTATTGCTCTACAGAAGACTCAGCTGTGTCTCTTTCCTTGACTTGCATCAAACAGTCTTTGTAGTTGAAGGACTGCCAGTATAGTAACTATCTCACAGAAGTGAGTTGAACTGAGCCCTCTGTACTGCTCTGTGGACTAATCAGCTGTTTATTTCACTGTGTTATATGTATCTCTCTCTCTCTCTCTTTCTCTCTCTTTATATATATATAAAGTGGGTGTGTTTATGTTGTCTGATTGATGTGAAGAATCATTCTTCCACATTATTCAACAATGGGTGATGATATTCCAGGAATGATTAGAATCCACTCTAACGGCATCATAAATGAGGCCCCTCAACCAGATCTCCTAGGTGCAAGTCCATTGTGCCCCAACCCTGTTTCTCTTCAGTTTACATTTGGAATGGAAGCCCAATAGGTCATACAAGTTTCTGTACATCATCCTGTCTTCTTCTGTCATGATGGTTGCAAATAGGGACGGTCAGAATGGGTTCACCTTGCTAACCGTGGTCCCCTGCTGTGAGGAAAGGTGAGTTGGTTTAAGAAAACCAGTCAGAATGTCTATTCCAGAATATAGGAAGTTCTGCTTGAGTGGTGGATGGACCAGGTAGAAATGATACAGAGAATCTTGTCACTGCTTAAGACAAGGGTGTGGGAATTGGAAGCAGAAGGCACAGACCTGGGTCTCCTTCCTTCTTTAAAAAAAAAAAAA
>NW_022103914.1:2830403-2831898 GCF_000313985.2 Echinops telfairi
CCTAACAAAGTACTTAGAACATAGTGAAAAGGTACCTGCCTAAGTGGTAGCTTTGTGATTATTCTGGACCTCCCGGGGCTGGGGCTCTGTGGCCCACAGGAAAGCTTGGAGGAAGACTATTCCATGAATGAAGTGACTTACCTCCTGGGAATGTGATTGCTGTATTCCTGGAAAATTTTGTATCACCTCAGTGAGTCATCTGATCACTGATGTCAGTGAAATAGTAAGTTGATGAGAAATCAGATACAACAGAAATGAGCAGTGCTGCCCTGGTCAGCTTCGCCCCTATTATCTCGCCAGCCAGGAAATAAAGCCTAAAGAGATTAAGTAAATAACTTGCCCAATAACTTCCTATTGCTACTTTTCCTTTATTTCCAAAAATTTTTATTATAAAGTGTGTTGGTTTTTTTAAAACCTGGAATATATTTGATGGAGAAAAAGTAAATTTAAAAACAGAAAAATTGTAAGATCAGAGCCTGAGCAGTAGTCTATGTCTAGAGTATAGACATGGGGTGGGGGCGGGGTGGTCTAAGACTGGAAATGAGTAGAGTGGGTACAGGGCAAACAGAATTTGGAATAGATGTTGACTGTGTGAGTCCAGGTAGACTAGAGAAACATCCAGAGGCACTCATATGTATATAAGAAAGAGCTTTATATACAAGAGCAATTGAATATTGAGGAAACATCCCAGCCCAGTCCAGATCAAGTCCAAAAGTCCAACATTATCCCGGATGTCCGATACAGATCTATAAATTCCTCTTTAGACTCACACAACACATGCAATGATGCCGAATGCAGGAAGATCACAGGCAAATGGGTGCAAAGTCTTGTGGATCCAGTGGCGGTATAAGCATCTCAGTGCTGGCATGGGTCTCCACGTGTCTCCTCCATCTCCAGGACTCTGGCTCCAGGACTCTATCAGCATAGCTCCATGTGGCTTGTTAACAGGAAGTGTATCTGGCCTCCATTGAGCTATTTTTCTCTGTTACACCTCCAAATGAGGTCATCAAACTGCGACCTGATTGACATGCTACATTCTACCCCTTTTCAAGGTGACAGGAGATTAATAACTACCACACTGACCCGCTCTCCCTTGGACTTTGAGGCTAGAACTATCTGAGCAAAGCATCCTTAAGTTGATAAGGTTTTGACAGGGGGAGGGGGAATGTGGAGTCCTGGTAGTGTAGTTAGCTATGCATTATGCTGCTAACCTCAGGTTGGCAATTCAAACCCACTCTGTGCTGTAGAGTCACCATGAGCCCAAATGCACAAGACGGCATGGGGTGGGGAGGGGGAGTGTGGGAAGGTACAAGTCATTACACATGAGGTTCTTCTACCTAAGTTATCTTTCCGCCGGACTTCCTGGCCTAGTGATGACTGGAGGTATAGGAAGCAGGAGGGAAGGGACAAGGTTTCTTGTTATTTTGAATAGTCTCATCTCGGGGCCAACCAGAGAGACCAGGGCAAGACCTCAGAAATTCCCAGGAGAGAGAAA
>NW_022103914.1:2832638-2838095 GCF_000313985.2 Echinops telfairi
CCACGGCACCCTCTAGTGAAGGAGGATTGGCTGCTTATCCATTGTTCACCTCTCACCATCTTGGTTGGCTTCTGTTTCAGACAAATGGGGTTGAGAGAGACCTTATCTTTAATAACTATCCAAGTGACAAGGACCCTCTGGAAGATAACTAGATCTCTTCATTTGAGAAATAACAGAGATATTTGCTGCCAACCACAAGTCTGGGTATACTACCAACAGCTAGCGACTCAGGTACTAACGGAAACAGTGGTGCCCTGGAAGAAAGGCCTGGTGATCTGCTTCTGAAAGGCCACGCCTTGAACCCTGAACGGAGTGCGGTTCTGCTCTACACACCTGGGGGCAGGTGGTGTCGCCCGTGAGTGAGAACTGACCTGACAGAACCACACCAGTGGCCCTCGAGCTGATTCTAACCCATGGCCGGCCCACTTCAGGCTCTGACCTGGCAGAAACCCATGACCAGGCCTTTCTTCCGAGCCCTCCTGTTGGACTCAGATGTCCCTCTTCCAGTCCGTCGTCATGTGCACCACCCAACTGCTGCTTCACTGGTATCAGGTGCTACTCCCATTTCAGAGACACTGAAAACGCCAGACTGGCTGTCATCAAGTCAGAAGATCGGGAAAAGGGGATCGTGGGACTTGATGCTGGGGTCTAGGGAGGGAGTCGGAAACCAGAAGTGAGCACTGGCCTCTGAGGGGCCTGTGTGCATGGCCTTATCCCCAGCTAGGTGGCCAGAGCTTGTGTCACAGGGTCTGGAGTCCGGAGGCTGTTCAGCTTCCCCTGCCTGTCCACACTCTTCTTCCTTTCTGGGTTTCAACGAGTTCTTGGCAGGCGGAGAGGTGTGGAGGATGACCTGGACCCTGTCAACTCGTCTCCCCGCTCAGCAGGGATTGAACCACAGAGGGGCTTTCTTTTCTGCCCTCTCAGCTTATGTGGTGTCCTTGTGTTGTCCTCCCAAGGGGAGAGGACAGCTGGCAAGACCAATGCCCCATGGCCCTGGGCCAGCCTGGCTTTTGCTGTCATGAGAACAAATGTGGAGGAGAAGGTCATTTGCAAGGCCTGGCAGCTGACAGGCACAGCCCCGCTGTGGGTGCACCCGGTGGGGGTGGGGTGGGAGTGGCTTTAGTTCTGCCCTTCCTGTGTGCCCTGTGCTGTGCATGGTGAGGCATGTGGAAGGACAACATGGCCTCGCGATGCTTACAGGATCCTAGGAACATAGGACATCCACATCTGCAGGGACCGAGTCTCTCCAGAGTCACCAGAGATGGAGGCAGCCTTTCTCCCATTGATGATTTCAGCCTCTGTTCCTCAGCTCTCTGCTCCTTGATGCCATGCAAATGTCTGGTCTAAATGAAACTGGCCTCTCTCCCTAAGACACAGACCCTGCCCCTCTTACCCAAGATGGAAAGCCTTGAGTCCCTCTGTGGGTCCTTCGCTCCCATAGCTGCCGTGGCTGTCTTTCAGTGCCGTCCTGTCCTTTGTAGCCTCTGGCCTGCAGCTCCTCCCCATTCTCCTCTACCTTCTCATGAGCTGCAGTCCGAAGCCTCTCGACTAGAGCTGCTCTGTTCCCGCCTCACTCCTTCCTGGTTCCACCTGATCCGTCTTTCTAAAACAGAAAATATCTTCAAGTGCTCTACCGCCTCAAGAAATGACTTACCTGGGAGTCTCTCTGGTCATCTGGGGCAAAATAGAGTCAGGGTGACTGGAGCTAACCAAAGAGCACTCCCCGAGGAAGTCCCCCAGTAAGATTTGGAGGAGGGATCATTTTTATGATTCCAATGATCTCCATATAGATTACCCACATTGTGAGGTACTTTTATAATTGGAATGATCTCCATATAGATTACCCACATTGCGAGGTTATTTTCGGTAACTTGCAAAATGCTGGGCTGGCTTCTCTCTGGCACCCACCTGTGGCCGCTGCCCTGGGCCCCACCATTGGGCTGGTGTGCTCACGCCACGATTTTGACTCTTCAGGTTATTCACTGGTACAAAGTCCTCCTAAAGTGGGCAAAACAGCTCCGGCCACCCAAAGTCAGGGGGTGCAGTGTTGAGCCAAAGGAAAAAAGGTTACCCAAACCATGGAGGGGGGTGAGCACGAGAGGGCAGAAGTCTTGGTTCCACCCAGTGTGTCACCTGGTGTGCAAGTCACTTCCCCACTCTGCCTCGGTGAAGCTCCTGTGCTGCAATCTGCTCGTCTGCGGTCGCCTGTCCTGGTCCCCTCTATTTGCAAAGGAGCTCGAGAGGTGACTCTGTTTTCTGACCTTATCGCCGCTCTCTCCCAGCCCTCTCCTTGTCGCAAGCTTCTCAGGCTTTGGCTTGAAGGAATTGGAAAGTGTTGGCTTTAGGAGAGACCGTGGAGACCCTGTGATTCAGCCTCCTACCTGATGAGCATCCACAATATACATAAAGTAAAGGAGACAGCAGATTGATTTTCTGTCAGACTCCTGGGGCAGAGAGCCCACTGGGCCCCACAGGCTCCGAGCACTTAGTACACATCACCCGACCCTCCCTGAGAAGAGGGAGGTGGCCCGCTCATCAGAGGTGGACAGCAATCCCAGGGGCAGGTGTACTAATGGGCTACCTTCGTTCACTCCCCCTAATCTCTGTGGGAGCTGGAAAGTGAGGGCTCTGCACATGGCACCTCTCGGGGAAGTGCAGCCACCTCCACACACCCAGGGCCAGGCCATTGCTTTGTGACCTTGGACTGAGTGAAAACCCTCTCTAGCCTCACGGTAGCATTTGAAATACAGTGACTCTCCAGGGTGACCTTGCCCACCAAGTAGTCCAGTGAGAACATCAGGAATAGAAGCTGATTGGGAACGATGTTAGGGAGTCGGGGTGTGAGGAAGTTGGCAGAGGATCGTGAGGATCGTGAGGGGCGAGGTGACTATGTCTTGCTGCTGGGGGCTGGGTTTGAGCGATGCTGGAGGAGATGGTCTTCTTGTGGCTAATAGCCTAGAATTTTCTTCTTAACCCTCCCGTTTCCCCCCTCGTCCCCTCTGCCCCGGATCTTGGAGAGCAGTGCCAATCTACCCTGTGAACGCTGAACAGTAGGGGGATTTAACGGAAGCTGCTCAGTCCAAGCCCACCCAAGCCAAGCTTGTGGCCATTATGTCCGACTCGTGGGGACACTGTAGGATGGGGAAGAACTGCCCCTGGAAGGCGTCCCAGGCATGATCTTGACGGAAGCAGATTGCCACATGTTCCCCGCTCTGGTGGCTGGTGGACTCGAAGTGCTATGCTTCCGGCTTGCAGTGGAGTGTTCCCACCAGGGTGTCACCAGGACTCCTTCGTGGGTTCTCATACCAGACCTGCCTAGGAGGGTCTTCCAAACAGGAGAGCCCTGGTCCAAGCTGTTGGCTTGTTTACCTCTTTCCAAGCCCTCTTGTCGGATCCACATTAGACCTCTTTAGTGTAGGGTGATGTTTAAAGAACACTAAGCAAACAGTAAAGACAACATCATTATTTCAGAGCAAACATTTTAAAGAAAGGCCCCAGAGTCATAGCTGTGCTTTGTCATTAAGCTACAGCATTCCTTTGATCAGTCTTCCCCTGGCCATCCTCATAAACACAAATTGGATCGGGATGATTCTCAGTTTGAGCCCGAGGAAGGGGTGGGGGCTTGGCTCTCATACCTGTGACCCTTTTTAGAAGCCGCCTGGGTTTTACTAGGTCGGCCCTGACCCTTACCTGCTGAGGAGGCTGCAGCGGCTTTGAACAGGAGTCCCCAGGCTTTCTCTCTCTAGACGTCTGAACCATTCCAGCCCTAGCATGGACAGCCCTCCTGCTCCTGTGCTCCCCATGTTTGGAAAGTGTGAACTCTCTGGTTAGCCAGAATTTCTTTGCTAGCTTTCTCTGTACGTTATCATTTCTCTCCCCCAGTTTATTCTATTCTTAAATTTCAAAATGTGGAATTCCTCCTCTTCCCCCCACCCTTTCTAATCTAGGAAAAGTGTGTGTGTTACATGTGCAGGAAGTGACAAGAAAGTCCTTGGTGGCTCTTTGAATCGATCTAAGTTGGAATCTTGTCCCTACCACTTAAAAAAGCTATGTGACCGTCTCCCTCAAACTCACTGCACTTCGTTCCGGCTCACAGCGAGCTCCTGATGAGTGGCGTGGATTCCAGCAGCTGGCTTTGTGATGCGCAGCTCAGTGCATAGCTTACTGTGCAACCAGGAGGTCAGACAACGGCTCTAATCCTGAGCCTCCTCTTTTGTCCAATGACAAATGAAGATGGCCCATCTCCTAGCTTGATTCGTGCATTCCATTTAATCAGCTGAGAAAGCTTTGTGCCCCTCACATATTAGTTGCTCCGTAAAGATCTGTTCTTCTGCTTCACTCCCAGATTCTTCTCCCACACAGCCTTCTGAAGTGTACTTCACTCTCCTTCGCCTAGCTTTGATTGGTTCTCCTGCCCGTATTCACGTCATTCCCAGCCTGTTACACACCCCCTGTAAAGGACAACACCCCTCTCATTCGGATCCCCACCTACACGTAGATTTGGTGTAAGACTTGATTAGCGTCAGATGTCAAAATTAGGCTTGCGATTTTCTTAAAATGAAAACAAACAGAAACATCTGCAAAATGCTTAGTGGTCTAACAGCTCTAGGCTTCTCTAGCAATCCAAACCCACGGCCATAGAGCCCATTCTGACTCACACCCACCTTGCAGGACAGGGTAGAACTACCCCGTGAGTTTCTGGGACTAAACCTTTGTGGGAGTAGATTTAGTCTCACCTTTCTCCCACAGAGCAGCTGGTGGTTTTGAACTGCTGACCTTGCGTCACTGACTGTGCCACCCAGGTTCTAAACCCAAATGACTTAACTCGTCACCTAGCAGACACTCACAATGGGGGAAAAGCAAGGAACAATATTATTTTAAGAGTAAACATAGGTAAGCCACAGCAAATCGTAGCCATATTTAATTTTTTCTTCTACAAAAGTGCTCCTACTAGAAAGCAGGCTAAATTAGGAAAATGAAGAAATGGGAGGTAGAGACTTCGGTAGAGACTCTGACGGTGATTTCTGGGTGCTGTTAAGGGCTATGGGGCTGCTGGCTGTGGTCCTTTAGTGGCTGTAATTTACTTCAAAATGCATGGCTCTCTCTTTCTCCTGAGCAGGTGCGGAGCCCTGTCAAACCCTGGCACGGACAGCTCTTTTACTTATCAGCCATGATCAGGATTATTTTTGGCTCAAAGGTGGAACAAAGTGGGGAGGAGGAAGTGGAGGAGCAGGGAGATGGAAGGCATTTCCCGAGGTAGTTTGGAAGACAGAAGAAAGGCCGATGGGGCTAGGACGGGTGTGGGTGTGACGTGAAAACTCTGGGGAAAGCAGAAAGTGGTTCCTGGGAGGGGTTCAGGGACACCGCATCATTCCCCGATGGGAAGAAAAGGAGGAAGTAGAAAAGATAAATCAAGTCAGCCATCTGGGCCCCGGGGGTTTCAGGTCGAGGCTGTGA
>NW_022103914.1:2841047-2876687 GCF_000313985.2 Echinops telfairi
CGATAGAGTGAAGCCGCGGAAGTTGAAGCGCGAAGTGGCAAGGGTTCACTGTACTATGTGAGCATGGTTGTGATTGGGTGCCCACTCCCAGTGGCCACATGAGACAGGGGAGAAGAGGTCTATAGGGTTTTCCAGGTGGTGACCTGTATGGAAGCGGAGTGCCAAGTCTTTCTCCCAAGGAGCTGCTGGGTGGGCTTGAACTACCAACCTTTGGGTTTGCAGACGAGTGCTTAATCATTGTGTCACTGGGGCTCCTTATATCCTTAAGTATCATAATTATCCCTAAAATGCACATCTTACCATTGATTTGGGTTAAACTCCCAAGGGATTCTTCAGTGGGTCAGTGGGCTGAATCCCAAACTTCTTAGCATGGCAGTGACCCTGGTGATCTAGGCCCTGCCTAACTCCCTAACCTCTGTCTGTGCTCTGCGTCGTCCTGCAGGACAGAGGTACTGATGTTCGCACCCATCTCGCCCCTGCTTCTTCTCAGCCACTGAAAACAACAACCTGCATGTTCTTGAAGACACAGGCTATTTTCCAGACCCTCGCGCTCCTCGTTCTGTAGCCCATCACAGCTGTCTCCGTTGTAGCACTTAGTTTGCATTCAAATTCTTGTATTTGTCTGCTCCAATAATCAGAGACACCTTGAAGGCCGCGATTACACCCTAGGACCCTGGTTTTGTACGCTAGTACCCAGCACATATTGTTACAGTGGACATCCAATAAATAGATGTTGGAAGAATGCACGAACACACATGAAAGAGGCTTGTATCTGGAACATGGCGTTTGGGGGCAGATGTGCAGAGAGGAACCCGAGAGGGAGGACTCTGAAGGCCATCATTAATTCAAATGATGAAGACCTAGTGACATAGAACTAGCAACCCTCTCTATTTTATCATTCATGAAGTTGCGCCCCCCCAAAAAACAAAAACTTCAAGATACAAAATCTTGTCTCATGCTTCAGGCTAAAATTTGTGCTAGGGTCTGAGTCTCCACCCCCCAGTTAAGCTTCATTTCTTCCTGCCTACCTCCATGTTCTAAGTTCCTCATGGAAAGGTGTCCATGCCTGGTGCAATACTGTGACCTTTCAGACCAAGTGTCCTGTAGGTCTTTGTAGCATTTACATAATCTACTGTCAACTTGAGGAAGGGGTAGAGTCTAGCCTGTCAATCAGGTCGCAGCTTGATAACTTCATTTGGAGGCATGACAGAGAAATAGCTCACTGGAGGCCAAACACACACACTCTCTCTCTTTGAGACATTTCTGTTGACAAGCCACATGGAGCTAAGCAGATGGAGCCAGAGCCCTGGAGCTGGAGGAGCCATGTGGAGACCCCTGCCAGTGCTGAGATGCTTCCACCGCCACTGGATCCACAAGACTTTCCACGCACTGGCCTGTGATCTTCCTGTATTCGTCTTCATTGCATGTGTTCATGAGTCTGAAGAAGGCTTTATAGATTTGTATAGGACATATGGGCTATTATCAGACTTATGGACTTGATCTGGACTGGGCTGGGATGTTTTCTTAATAAGCAGTTACTCTTATATAAAGCTCTTTCTCACACACATATGAGTGTCTCTGGATTTGTTTCTCTAGTCAACCAGGACTAACATAGTCTTCCTGCTCATGAGGTTTGCCCGATGCTGGCTCTTGGGTGCTCTAGTCTTTATTACCATATACTCCTGTGGCTCTGGCAGACGTGGTGCACAGACAGCTCCAGCTACCCTCTGCAGCTGCCTCATAAACACACAGAGCAGGCCAGGAGAGGGAGAGAAGAGGAGATAGAGGATCCAAGACGGCAGACCCAAGAGTCCTGTATCTGCCCAGAACCCACCACCCCTGCCTCCCCCACAGCATTCAGCATTCAGTAGTGCCTGTCCCCTGCTGTCAGCCTCCCCTTTACCTTTTCATGTTCAGGACCGTTTGTGAATGTATGTTCGCCTGGTTCATAGGCTCGGGGCATGGGCAGCTGGTGGTGCTGAAAGCAGGGAGGTGGACAGACCTGTGGCGTTGGCCCTGGGTCAGGGGAACTTTGCTCTGAGTCAGGTTCGGAGTGGCAGAGGCAAAGCCTCACTTCATTAGAGTCACACTTCCCTGGTGACCTAGAATTGAGTTACTTGGCTTGAGGGCTCAACTTGTTTACATTGAGGGTCTCATTGGAGGAAAAGGGGGTATTCATGGAGGATAGCCATAAGACCCTGAGGGACAATTCCTCAAGAGAAGTGCGGGGCTCCTTAGAGTAACAGCACAGCTCTTCAGATCACCCCCCACCCTACCCCCAGGTGTCCTTGTTGAGGAATCCATCCTTTGGGCCTTTTGTGTCACTGGGCTGCTAAGGCTGTTCCCCGCAGTGGTGGCCAAGGAGCCCTGCTGGCACGATGGTTAAGTACTCAGTCGCTAAACTAATTGGCTGGCAGTTGAACCACCTAGTGGCTCTGTGGGTGAAAGACCTGGTGGATCTACTTCCATTTAAGATGACAGCTCTTGACAAAGCTCTATGGGACCCTGCCACAGTGTTGCATGAGGTTGCTATGAGTTGGATCAATTTGATGGCACCTAGCAACCACAGTGACCCCCTCCTGTCAGCTCTGCATGACCCAAACCTCGACCTTGACAGTCTCGCATTCCTTTGACCTGTTCTCCTTATCACGCTTGTCCGCCTCAGAACCCTGGCTGCCTCAGCTCCCTCCTCAGTGGAGGTGTTGACAGAGGTGTTTCTGGGGAGAGTGTGGGCTCAGGTGGAGTGGGACGTGTGTGTTAGGGGCAGAAGGGAATGGTGCTGACAGCAATGGCTGGTGACTTATTTTGAAGCTGGGCATTGACAACTCGGCATCACTGTGCAGCACTCCCTGGGAGGGGCCATGAGGCCTTTGTGAAGGATGCAGCCATTGGGAAACAGCGGATGTTCTTGTTTAAAGATACATTCTTGTTTCCAGAATGCCGAGTGGAAGCTGTGCGTCACCTACCTTGTTTCTACTCCATGAAAAAGCGAAGGTCTTATATTTAGTGATACTCAAGGAACCCATGTATTAAGCTTCAAGGGCAGAAGGAGACGGGGAGGGATGCAGGGTTTCCACATCCAACCTGTCAGATTCAGTCTCTAAACAGAGACTCTGCCACCAAGGAATGCGTGCCAAGGAGAGGCAACGATCTTCCGAGCCATTCAGATTCTACTGGTGAACGCCTCTGAGCCTTTGGCATGAAAGGGGGATCTTCATACAGCTTCTGTTCCCCAGACCTGGATGGAGAGGAGGGAGCAGCGAGGGAACCATGAATGGCAGAGAAAGCCAGTTGTTTTTTGAAGATATCTTCAGCAAGACACATAGGGACTGGTGGAAAGACGGGCTATCACTGGTTTAATTGGAGTGCCAAGGTGGAGTGAAAGAAAAGGGATTGGTCAATGAAGGTTTCATCTTGTGGTAAGTCATTAGGGAATTACATGGTGGGGAGAATTCCTAAAATGTGCATTTGAATAGAAGAGCTGAATGAGTTTGATGAAGGGCAGTCTGCATGTTGAAGCTGAGAAATATGGGGGTGGGGTGGGGGAATACCTACTGTATTCATTTTTGCCTGGTCCTGTTCCCAGTAGGGCAGGAGCCCTGGTGGCATAGTGGTTACGCATTGGGTTGTAATCCACAAGGCCAGCAGTTCGAAACCACCAGTTGCTCTGTGGGAATAAGATAAGGCTTTCTACTAGTGTAATGAGTTACAGTCTCAGAAGCCCACAGGGGCAGCTCTACCCAGCCCTGTAAGGTTGTTATGAGTTGGCAAAAACTTGATGACAATAAATTCCCAATAAGGTTGCTAGCCTGGAGGGTCTCAACCCTGACTGCAAATGGAATCTTGCATTCAAGTGAGTAAGCACACAAACTATGCCCAGCTCCAGCCCAGAGCAATTAGTGATCGTCTGTGGCTCTTTGACTCAGAGCTGGACATCCTGTCTTCATGCATATCCAGGGATGCACATACAGTGTTTGGGACAAGTTTTAGTGTACTTAGAACCACTGAAGGTACTGGTTTAAAATGCAGAGCCCAGAGCCTTACCCCCAGTGACTGACTCAGCAGGCCAGTGATCGAGGCAGGAGTGGGCATATTTTACAAGCTCCCCAATGATTCTGTCCCTGCTTCTGCTGCTTCGATACTGCATCAGAGGATGCGTGCATTTAAGACCATGAGGAAACAGTTATGTGGGGCTTGGGCTGGTGGAGGAGAGAAGCTCTGTGGAGAAAAAGATATTTCTGAAAAGATTTCCTTTCAAAGCAAAAGCTGCTGTAGTTTGTATCATTATCTCCTCAGCGGAGCTGCTCTGACAGAAATTGGTGTCTAGCACTCGAATTAGTCATTTAATTACATTTACCTTCAGCTTCTCTTGGTTGGTGCCGGCACAAGACAGTGGGGCTTGTAATCAAGGCTATGACAGAAGGAAGTGCTTTGGACAGGGGGAAGGAGAAAGGCGGGAAAAGGAGTTTCGAAAGGGAGGGATGTATACACTATTACTTAGTGTCAAGAACTGAGAAGGGCTAAGATTTTACCCTACCTGCAAGCTAATAAGGTAGCCTGTCACATTTTCATAGATGCTGGAGGAAGATATGAGACCTTTGGGTCAGAGACAAAGGACTTAATTACTCCTGCAAAGCAGGCAGCCGGAGCTTGCACAGAGGTGTGTTCCACAGGGCCGGTGTGGAGGAGCCTGCTCGATGCTGCACACGCAGCGGGGTCCCATGACAGCCGAGTAACCCCAGTCTTAGGAAACCCCTGTCTTTCAAAGGGCCTGTAAGTAAATCTGCACAACCTTTGTCCTGAGAGAGACATTGTTTTTACTGGCCAGCCATCAAATTGTCCTCAATGCCAGAGAGAGGCTGCATCTCCATCTTTCAACGCTGTTTCTTCAGCAAACATGCTTGAAAAGGCATGTCAGGCACAGAAGGTGCCAGGGACTTTGCTCCTAAGACGTGCAGAACCCTGGCGAGACTTCAGAGAACAGTCTCCCCACACTTGAGGTCTCCCAATACTCATGCACAGTGGATACGCGGGGAGTGTGGTTGTGGCTGTCCCTTCCCATAGCCACTCAGACGCTGTCCTGAGCCTCTGACTTCCTCTCCAATGGAGTTGTGTGTCTGAGCCTGGTCTTTCTTCTTCAAGACCCTACCTGGCTCCCCACCAATGCCTACTTTGACATTCTTCCCTGGGCAAGTTACTTGAAGCATCGTCCCGGCTGAGGGTGTGAGGAGGAGCAGAGGACCTTGGGAGACCGTCACAGCATTGCCCTGGTGTTCTGTGTATCTATTGCTGACTCCACAACATGATGACATGAAAGCAACCCTTTCATTTCGCTCGTGATTTTGTGGGTCAAGAATTCAAGGCAGAGCACCATGAGGACATCTGCATGAGAGTCCCTGGGCTTCCATCTGGAGTGGGCCCGTAGCTGGAGAGGACTGGGGTAGCTGCTGAAGCCATATTTTTAGGGCCTCCTTTATCCCTGTGACAGGATTCCCATCTTTGTTCATTTGTGGTTGTGTGTGTGTATGTGTGTGTGAGTGATTCCCCCATGTGTCTCCTAGGGCTGGAATATCAGAGATGGTGCTTTCAAACTGTGTCTGATACCTGGACTGGAACAGGCATTTCTCAGCTTCATGCGGCCTCTACAAAGGGCTGGCTTGGTGTTTCTGCATGGCAACTGGGTCTCCCCAATGAGAGTGTTCCAAGGGACCTGGGCGAGGCTACAAAGCTTCTCACAGCGTAGCCTCAGGAGCCCCAGTGTGTCCTTTCCACTGCATTGTATTAACTGAGCAAGTAACTGCGATGCAGGTTCAAGGGGAGGGGAACTAGACTTTGCCTCTTAAACTAGCTAACCATCTGTGGGCATCTTTATTGATTTTTAAAAGAGTTTTAGTGGCATATAATTTGCAAACCATACAATTAAATCATTCAGTCATAGCCAGAAGAATTGTACTATGGGCATCTTTTAATCTAGCACAGCAGGTCTTGGCAGATCAAATCCACTTCTCCAAGAAATGGGTCTGAGAAGGTTTGTGTTTAACAGGTGACCCCAACGGATTCCTGTCATCAGGAAAGTCCGGGAAACACTGGCATTGACTGTTACATTAGAAATTGTATTTGCCTGGAATGGTTACTATGTAAGTGTAAGAGTTTGATTTTCCAGAAATGTTTCAACATGTATACTTGGATTCTTTATTGACTTGACCTATAACCTATTTAATATTGAATCAAACTCATCCCCTTCATGCCGGATCTAGGTGTGTTTCCCTCCGCAGTCTCTCCACTTTACTTTGGGTGGGAGGGTGCCCATTGATGCAGTCTGCTCCCCGCTGAGTTGAAACGTAGAGAGAGGGGCGGCTACGGTACCTCTCTCCTTCCTCTCCGACTTACATATTAGCTGGGTATACAAAGGAGGCTCAATGTGCCAGCTCCATCTTTCAGGACACGACGCTCTGCTGTAGCCAGTCCCAGGGTTCTCCTTCCATCCTTTTGGCTTCTTAGCGCTTCTATCACCTAGGCAACCAATTTCCTGCATTGAATTTCCTCTGGTTAATTTCTAGCATGGTTTTATTTTTTTTCCTGATTGGACCATGAGTGATACACGCTCTTAATCTTTTTTCCCCCTAATTTAAGTAACCATTTACACCTCTCCACGCCCACTACCACCTCTCTACAAATAGAGTTTCATTTAACATTCATCCTTGAATTTCTTTAAAGTACAATTTCTGACATTTCCAAAGAGAGACGGAAAGCCAAATGAGGAAATATCAACCTTTGCTAGTCCCACCCATCAGAGATAACCCCTCTTTAACCTTTTGGCATCTTTCATTCCAGCTTTTTTCCTTAAATGTATTTTTCCTAATATTTTAACACATTTTTCAGAGTTGAGCTCACATAGTGTGTCTATTTTTGCATCCTGTCTTTGTAGCCCGACATTTTATCAGAAGTGTTCTCCTATTTCTTTGGAGCGCGTTGTAAACATCACAATTAGTGCTCGAAGGGACCAAAAAGGTAAAACTAGGGTAGATTCTGACGTCTGAAATTCTGTGCGCCACAAGGAGAGTGACAACCAGGTTTGCACTGGTGTCTCTCAAGCTGGTTGTTCGACAGGCAACTTCCGGCTCCCGGTGACCATGGCGTGGCGAGGGGCGTGAGAGAAGACATGATCGGGGTGCAAGGAAGCCAAGAGGACACAGATGAGGCAAACAGAGCAATAAAAGACAAATCATCAATAACGAGGTGACGTAGTCCAGACTCTGAGTGTCATAAAAGCAGAGGAGGGACTGATGAATAAGGGCTGCACTGGCCCCAAATGTCTCTTCCTGTGACGTGAGCTGAACAGTGAGTGAAGCATGGGTAGGATTTAAAATACATCATGTCACAGGTCAATCACATCAAGCAGTATTGTACAACTGCCACCACCAACAGTTTCCAAATAAGTAGAATTCCGTTGGGTCTGGGGGTCTGGTGTCAGGCACACCTGGGTCTGGGCCTGAGCTCTGTCATGTTCACTACCTGTGTGAGCACAGGGGGCTTGGTGGTGCAGTGGTTAAGTCCTCAGTCACTAACTGAAAGCGCAATGCTTCAAACCCGTCACCTGGAGATAGCTGTGGCAGCCTTCTGCTGTCAGGATTTTCAGCCTTTGAAACCATACAGGGCAGCTCTACTCTGTCTTCCAAGGATGCTAGGCGTCAGAATGAACCTGCTGGTGGTGGGTTTCGATGATTATCAGCAAGTTAATAGTCTCTCCAGCCTTCAGTTTCTTGCTCATAATACTAGTGCTGTCGAGTTCATGGAATAAAACATCACATTCAAAAGAGTTACAAGCTTATTTCTTCCCCACAGGATTAGACATTTCTTTCAGGGGAGCAAGAAAGCAAATAAGGTTCATATAAGCATTTGCTGTGGGTCGTCACCAGGCCTGAAGATTCCATCTCCATGTTCATGAAATGCACAAGGGCAGGAGCAGTTAGTGTCTGAGTTGAATTTGGGAATGGAGCTCCCTGTGTAGCTGAGCCCAAAGGAGTCCGGGCCCTCCCCCAGAGCTCCCTGTACAACAGGCACTGAGGGGGATGGGGCTTCAGAAGTTTCAGGGCTGACCTCGGTCTCTTTCTTTTTAAAATTTCTTGGTTGTTTTATTTTCTTTTGATCCTCTTTTTGAGAGGGCCCTTATTCACAGCCCCATGGGGAGAGGGTTGTGTGCTGGGAAATATTTGCTAAGGACACGCATCTGAGGACGCTAAGCTCTTGGACCTACCGGAACGTTGGGGAGAGAGGGTGGTGTGGTAGGCATGGGGGTGGTGGGAGCCAGAAGTTTGAGGTCAAATGTTGCATGTTGTGCGGACAGGCACAGATAACTGTGGGCCCGAAGACTTTCAGAGACTCTTTGCAAAGTTGGCTTCTTATTCTTAGTCGGGGAGGCTCGAGAATTAGCGAGGGGGTGAAAACTCAGGGGAAAAGGAAGTACACAACCCCAGAAGGCGTGAAGATAGTTTTGTCCTCGCCTCACATTAATTAACTTCTCTCTTGGAGCTTAGCCAAGCTGGAGAGGCCTTACCACACTTCATTCATCCTCGCACAGAGGCAGCTTACCTTATTCAAGACCTCCACTGGATCTGCCCCCTTGGGATGCTCACTCCCCCTGTTAGGGGATCAAAGGGATGGAGCCTGTGGAAGTACTTTGTCAGTGGTTGGGAGGGGCCCCTGGGGAGTGGGCTTTGCTTTCCTAAGAGCCTCAGTAAAGCATGTTGACCCTTATAACACCTCTTCCTGAGACTCCCTTGTGAGGGCAGGGTGGGAGGAGTAAAGGCATTGTCTCCTCTTCCTTCACAAGAACCGTGCACAGCCACCCATCTTGCCCAACATGCCCCGAAAGGGAAGGTCTTAAAATACAGAGCCTCCATGACTCACTGCCCTGGATGTGGTACTCCTGAACCTGGATTGGCTGCACAAGAGCCTCCAATCTCATCCACCTCTTGGCTCCATTGTGTGGATAACAATGAGGAGCCCAGTTTAGCAGCTGAGCGTGGGGTACTTTGTCCACACTTCTGCACAAAAGGACAGCTGCCGAAGCCTGCAAAGGCCTGCCTACCTGCCAGAAATCTAATTTCAGAGCCTTGCTTCAAGCTCACCTGTAGTCAGTGTGCTCCAGTAATTGTCGGTTCTCGTGGAAATCACTCTTTTTACTTGGGAGGGGGCAGAGCCGGGTGGACCAGGGACCTGGCTTGCATCGCCAGGGTTGTCCTAACATCGTAGAACTCTGCTCCCTCTCCCTGCGACTCTGCATTCTGAAGAATGGAAACCAAGGGTGCTGTCAGTGAGGCCAGTGCACAGGGTGCCCTCCTGATCTGTGGGACATGAGCAAGAATCCTGACTCTGCCCTGTGGGTGCAGTGGCTGCCGTGCCCAGATTCTAACCCAAAGGTTGGTGGTTCAAATCCACCAACTGCTTTGCAGGAGCCAGATGTGGCAGCCTGCTTCCATGGAGACCGCCTTGCATGCCCCTCGGGGTAGTTCTACTTTATGCTGTAGAGCTGCTGTGGGTCAGACCACGAAGGATGGGGGCTTGAATGAAGCTATCCAGATCTGACAGACAAGCGGTAGGTGGGCGCTCATCAGGGTCATTGCTCAGGCAAGCACTGTTCTAAAGGCCAGCTGGGGACGCAAAGGGCTCAGAACCTGTAAGGTGCTCTGGCCACAACAGGTAAGGAGTCATTACTATTGATCAGGCTGATAATAGTGGAGGCTGATGCTGCCATGTCTATCTAGGAGGAGAGGCTCAGATCTGTCTTCATGGACTGAAGACAGGAGAGAAGGATGGGGTGCAGGCAGGGGGCAGCAATGACAGCCGGGAGCCAGGCCTTTTCTGTGAGCTCACATCAAAGACGTCCCTCAGATGCACTATGTCCCAGTGCTGTGTGTTGATGGTTTTGAAGCTGGTGTACCTTTTCTTCTGTCTGAGGGATAAGCACTTTCCTGATCGCTTTCGCTGGTTGTTGATGAATCTTTAGCTCATTTTCCTCCTCATCAAATGTGCACATAGACAACTATGCATAGAAGGTGAGGGAGGGGGAAAAAGAGGAGCTGATTCCAAGGGCTCAAGTAGAAAGAAAAGGTTTTGGAAATGTTGTACCAGTATGTATGTACCAGTGTGCTTAATACAGTTGAATGATGGATTTTTAAAAGATTTGTAAGAGCCCCCCCATAAAATGATTACTAAAAAAAGAAAAACAAATAAATAAACATACGTATAGCAAAAACAAAACATACACCTTTGATCTACTTTTCAAAACCTAAAATGCAACAGGTTTTGATACATTTCTACATTCAATCGTTACATTATTACCAAGGATTTTAAGTGACAATAGTCTTCTATCTCTATAATGCACCAACAGGAATAGTGCACCGATTGCCTGGCTTCTCTGTAACAGACGTGCTGTAAGTAACAGGACTAGGAGGCAGGGCCTGATGTGTTCCGACTGGCTATATAGTGAGGAGATGCAGGCTAGAAGAATCTGCATCATTTTCAAAAGTCCAGCAGTCCTTGAGAGGCAGAGCTGGGATATAACCTAAATAATCTGATTTTAGACCCCCCTGCACAACAATTATACCACGTTGTCAGGGTTCATTTAACTACGCTTTCTTTTTTCAAGTATCTATTTAGGTATTTTTTTTTTATTCTAAAGAGAAATTTAAAAAATACTGCTACGAAAATCCCTGTGGTTTAATCTTTGCATCCCTGATAATTTTCTGGTCTAGGGTTGTCTTATATCATTCTGTTATCTTTGAAGAACATGCTATCCTACAAGCTCATCACATGGTACTTTGCCTTTTTTTGTTGTTGCCAATTCATCAGTTTTTAAAATGCATAATTCAGTGGCATTGATTACATTCATCATGTTGCGCAGCCATTACTACCCCCCCTTTCCCAAACTCTCCCACCATCACTGACGGAAACTCAGTGCCCCGTAAGGGTGACCTCCTTCCTGCCTTCCCCTTCTCTCTCACCCCAGGAAGTTCCTTAGCTGTTGGGTTTATTTGATGTCATAATATTTTATTTGGTTCCCTGAACATCCATGATGCTGACAGAAGGTGCCCATCCTCTCCAGATGCCCCGCTCAAGACTTGTTAATCAATCTTGCTCATTAAGCCCTTGCCTCTGGCCTGTAAAAGCACACCCTGCTCGCTGATTGTAAACAAACACCTAGAAAGCGCTCTGCTTCAATTTGATCCCAGCCTTCGGCCCTGTGATCACGTCTCCTTGTTTCCAGACTCTGCCCATCCATTCCCTGACATTGTCACCTCTGGTCCTGTTTGTGACACTCTGCCAGCTTGTGGACAGCATCCCTCTGGCAGGCTCTTGCTCTAGCTCCACCCTAGCATCTCTTGTAGTTTTAGCGAAGCTAACGATTGCCTTCAGGGGCCTATCCAATTCATAGTAACACTGCAGCAGCGTGCAGTAGAACTGGCTCGTAGGGTTTCCAAGTTGCCTGCCACCTCTTTCCCTCACAGGGCAGCTGGTAGGTACAAACCATCAACTTTGTGGTTAGTAGCCAAATGCTTAACCATGAATAGACGATTCTGAATTTGATTTCCACGACCCCCATCCTGCTCCAGCCCTGTGGCTTGTCCTCGACCTCTCCCCAGCCCCTGCACGGCTCTGCATCAAATAAAACAAACCCATCATCATCGAGCCAAATGCTGATTCATGCAGCCCTGTACATCAGGGTTTCCAGGGCGGACATCTTTTCACAAACAGACTGCCACATCTTTATCTCACAGAGCAGCTGGTGGGTTAGAACCACTGACCTTTTGGTTATCAGCTGAGGGTTTAACCCATGCTCCACCAGGGCTCCTTCTGCTGTGCATAGGACGGACTTTATCAGGAGCCCTGTTTATCTTGTATCTTGCTCCAAGGTTATTTGGGAATGTTTCTTCCACCTGCCAGATAAGTTTCCTCATTACATTTCCAATGTTGCACCCCTGCGTGTCCTTCTCCCACCCCCTGCCTTAGCTGCTGTTTCCTCCCCGGTTGCTTGCTCTCCCTGACTCAGATGACAGCGCCACAGATTCATTCATTCTCTGCCCCCAGCCTCTGATCTCCAGGGGCACCTTGATGTAAATACAGGGCCCGATTTACAGAAACCCAGAGTAGTGGGCACACCCAAAGGAGGTGTGACTTCCTTTTTTCATTGACTTTCTGGTTGTGGAATTACAGCCTTAGTGTCTACAGGAAGGCAGGGGACCAGGTTTTGGGGCTTTTGGGGAGCATTCCTGTGTGCACTCCGAAAGGGAGCCCTCATCCCGGGAAGGCTGCCTGCAGGGGCCTCCAGCTAGCCAGGGGTGGAGTCTGCACCCTGATCCTCACCATTTGGGTGACCACACTCACCTGTGTCCCCGTTTCAACGTGAAACAAGGACGATGTCTACTTGGTAAGGTTTGGGGAAGAGTTGGTTTCTACAAAATGCACGTCAAGTCGTTTGCTTTTCTAGGGCTTGTGAGTGGGGAGAGATGAAAAAGATAGTTTGTGTTCTCTACCGTTCTAAGTGCTGTCTTGGGAGGAGGACACACGGGCAGTTGCCTGCCTGAGCCCTTGGACACTGCTCCTGGGGAAAGCAGCAGTCCTCAGGCAGAGCAGTGGAAGCTCTGCTCGGAACCAGGCTCCGTGAGGGAGTTATTTTGGGGCCCCATCAAGCTCCTGTAATTGCATGGAAGTCTTATGGCTATATGTATGTTGGCTGTTTTCTGGGAGCAGTCATCGAACTCATACAAGGTTATTGAACATCCACAGTGCAGGGTCTGAGGGAGTCCAGGCAAGGCCTAGCAACAGTTCCTGGGGCCTCTGCAGACTCAGGAATACAGGGAAATCATCGATCAAGATTGTGAGGTGGGCTAGTGCCAGGAAAGAGTGTAAGGATGGGACAAGGGTCAAGGCAAGGCAGTGGGAGCAAACCTAAGAACGTTCTCCAGAGCACAGGGGAAGACCAGAAAGACCAGAGACAGGGCGGCCTTGCCTGGGTGACTATGACACTGCACCTCCAAACAGGGACCAGGCTACAGCATCAGCACCCCTGCATGGCTGGCATTCCTCTGGCTGCTCCCGGCATGAGCTTCATTCTGGTTTGCTTCTCTTCTGCTTTCCTTGCAAAGGCAGGGGTCCAGAGCCCTTCCATACTCCTCTTTCTGACACCCCACTCTGTTCCAGAAATGCTCCAGACCACGGCTTCCTTGGATTGATCATCCTAAAGGATTCTTTGTGGATTTGTGTTTAAATGGTCCAAGTTCTACTTTCCCTGGCATGTGTGGCTTCAGCATCCTAATAGGCATCCAGAGCAACAGCCAGCTGTTTTTCCACTCTGGAGAGGGCAAACGGAAAGGATAAGAACACGGAACCAGGAGAGAGGAATGTTTTGCATTCATTCATTTAAACAGTTTTTATGAAAAATGATCAGACTAGATGCTGAGACACCAGACTAGATGCTAAGCAAACAATATTGGCGTGGACACAATCCTTCTTTCTTTAAGGAGATGAAGGCTTGTGCAGCAGCAGTCAGAACCAGCAGGCAGACAATGCAGTGTGGTTAGTGGTCTGTGCAGGCCGACGTGGCCAACCTGAGGAATGGTGGATCCTGGATCCGCAGGGCAGCAGGCAGCAAAGGTGTCATTGTAGAAGGGCCAGGGGACTGCAGTGTCTACTTCAGTGTCAGTGTGAAGGGGATTAACTGAGGGAACTTGGAAGGGGTGACCCCTGGAAGGCGTCTTTTAATCTTGGATTTGATGTTCTGGTCCCTCTTATGGGTGAGCCGTGCAAGAGTTCTAAGAGACAATTTGTGTTCTTATAGTTCTAAGTGCTCTCCTGGGGGGAGGACCAGCTGGGCGTGTCTGGCCCCAGCATCTAGCCTGGTGGCTGTCACATGGTAAGTTCGTAATAAACAATGAGTGCTCTGCTGGCAAGAGTGGAAAGTTCCTGCTCTTTTCAACCTGTCCTGGACTCTGCTGCAGTTCCCATGGCCTTTCTCCTCTGTCTGAATATATCCAAACTGAAAGAGGGGACCGGAGCATGACCAACAAGAACAAGGGGCAGCAGCAGGAGTGGACAGGTGTGCGGTGTGGTGATGGCCCAGGGAAACAAACAGAACAGAACCGTCAAAACACTGGTGTGAGCCTGGAGACCTGCTTCAGAACCGCCTTCTACCACTTTTATAAGTGGTGGACTGTTTGACAAGTAACTTGACCTGTCAGTCTCTCCCTCCTTATTTTTGGGTTTCCTGCCTTAAAGAATTGTAGTAAAGGATACTTGAGGGAATGCATGTAACAGTGACTCAGCATGGGTTGAATTCAATAGGAAAGGTCACATCTAGGAGCTGCCGAGGCGTTTGGGGTCTGGAGTCTGTGCTTGTGACTCTTTCCAGTTGAGGGAGCAGATGATCTAGAGCAGTGGTGTGGACAGGTGTGAGTGTTCTTTTAATTTGTGAGCCTGTGTGCGACATAGATACTGTGGGCTGGAGTACATAACGTCTATTTCAGAGGCCCCTTTCCTATAAAGGGTAGAGAATAAAATACTTAAGTTGTCGATTTCCCCTACCACTAGTGCGCCGACACAGCTCTTGACCCTTGACATGTGGGTGTAAGTCAGTGGGCAGGTCTTCTGTTTCTGAGTACACGGCAAAGTCATCCACAAAGGAAGCTGTCTGTTCTTCATCCTTTTCTCTTCCTGCAATGAGGACGCTATGCCAAGAGGTCCTGTAGTGTTATGACTGCATCAGGGATATAGCTACCACTGAGGCAGCCCTCTGGATGGCCTGCTCCAGATTTTCTGTTGCTGGAGACCATTGTATGAGGGCTTTCTGTTCGTCTTAGCCAAAGGCAGTCCTAACTGATACGGGATTCTGAGGCCTGGGAAGGCCAGCTAACCGAACCTCAGGCTCAGAGGGTGGTGGAGACACTGTGGACACAGGCCACCCCTTCCTAGCAGGAAGAACAATGGTTTCCTTGACTTCATCTGGCTGAGCTCCTGGCCACTCGGGTGTCTTGGCACTTTCCCTGGAGGCCTGGAGCCTTGTGTATATTTTCCTTTTTACAGACATCGCTAGTTTTCAGAACCATTCCCCTCATGGAGAAGAATTCTTTACAAAGATGGAGATTTAAAATGCCATCCTCATCAGAAAGTATTTGTGGAATAGTTGTATGTGGAGGCTCTGCTGGGGACTGCGTGAGTGTTCTCTGCTTTTTGGAAGCTGTTGGTAGCCTGGGAGAAGCAAGGACCCACTCTTGGGAATTCTTGATCGTAGGGAAATGGAACATGAACAAGTGATAGACTTGAGGATGTTTACTTCTTTGAGCTGTTTAACTTTTAAGGCTATGTAAATTAATATAAATTAAGTTCATAAGTGCTGCCAAAGGGAGTTGGTCCAATGATATGGCTCCTGCCTTGGGGGAGAAGTGGCTGTTACTTGGGCCATCTCTTTCATCTCTAGTCAGGCTTGACTCTTGGACTATGGCCATGAGCTTTCGGAAATGAGACAAATTCAGTCAGCAGTTTGGGCCAAGAGAAAAGGCAGCATGTGTGTTAATCCGGGCAGACTAGAGAAACAAATTCATAAACATGCATATGTGTATAAGAAAGCTTTTAATCTGCAAGAGCAATTGAATATTGAGTAAACATCCCAGCCCAGGCCATATCAAATCCATAAGTCCGATATTAGCCCATATGTCCGATACCAATCTATTAATTCCTCTTCAGACTCACAATATACATGCAATGGAAGCCGAATGCAGGAAGATCACAGGCCAGTGGGTGGGAAGTCTTGTGGGTCCAGTGGTGGTGGAAGCCTCTCAACGTGGGTCTCCACGTGGCTCCTCCAGGTTCAGGGCTCTCACATCAGCATAGCTCCATGTGTCTTGTCAGTAGAGCATCGCTCAGGGAGTGAGTGTCCCACTTCCAAAGAGCTATTTATCTCCTTAGCACCTCCGAATGAGGTCATCAAGCTGCCACCTGATTGACAGGCTAAGCTCCACCCCATTCACTCTGAATCCTCTCAAACTGAGAATAGATGATGTAACTACCACCGTATGGGAAGCATTTCTTGTTACATCCTATCACTCCTATCCCTTTTCCCAACTCCCACCTCTCTTCACTTGCAGGGGATGAGTTAGAAGCATGGCCACTGCCGTACTTTGGTGTGTTGCTCTTTATAGGAGTGGTTTGAAATTCGCCATAAAAACCAAACCAAACCCTCAGCCTGAAGATCCGGAACATTTCCTCTTTGTGAGCAGAGAACTGACAGCCACTGCACCAGATATCTTTAAGAAAAAGTTGGGGAGCCTACCTTCCTCTCTCAGAGCTGTTATTCCTTATATCCCAGTCTTCTTCCTCCTCCTCCTTGGTTTTGTTTGCTTGACCTTCATTCTTTCAGGTGACATTTGTACAGTCCCAGCTGCCCTTACTCACTTCACAAGCATCTGTTTGGTTACTTTTCGTTATTCCTTGCAACACCTGATAGGACTGGAGTTCTTCTCCTGTGCTTTTGTGTACTTGTTGTTGTTAGATGCCACTGAGCCAGCCCCTGACTAATGGCGGCCTATCCACAGCAGACTGAAATCCCGTTCAGTCCTGTGCTCCTCCAGTGATCAATTGTGCATTGGCCCTTTGAGATCCAAAGGAGTTTCCACCAGTGGATTTTTCAGAATTAAACTGTAAGGCAAGTAACATTTTGTCAGAGGACTTCAAAATGGTTGCAGCAGTCCACTGACATGGCCTGCTATAATTCAAGCCAGATTCAGAAGAAGACATGGACCAAGGGATAGCATTGCTGATGTCAGATGAATTTTAGCTAAAAGCATAACATCCAAAGATGCGTTCCTGTGCTTTATTGACAACACAAAGACATTCTATTGTGTTTGCATCATGACAAATTGTAAATGACATTGAGCAGCATGAGAAGTCTAGAACACTTACAGAACTTGCTTTTTGGAAGGAATTTGGGGGTGAAGGTGCACCTCAGTCAAACCAAGGTATTCCCAATGGCTCTCAAGTGCACGTGAAAGCTGCGTCGTGAGCAAGGAGGACCGAAGAAGGGTTGATGCCTTTCAGTGACGGTGCTGGCCATGCGTACTTAAGAGACTGTGACCTCCACGAGGACAAGCAATCTGTCTTGGAAGAAGTACAGTCAGATGGCTCTTTAGAAACAAGGGTGATGAGACTGTCACTACTTTGGACGTGTCATCAGGAGAGACCAGTCCCCGGAAAAAGACGTCGTGTGAATAAAGTAGAGGGCCAGTGAGCGCCAGTGAGCGGTTCAAACCATGAGCTCCAGCACAGCAGCAACAGTGAGGACGGCAGAGGGCCTGGCAGTGTTTCTTTCTGTTGTACGTAAGGGTGGAGCCGATTCCCTGGCACCTAACAACAAGAATAACAGGATGGCAAGGTCTTTCTCCGAGTCCATGTTAGCTGGTCAGTCTCGTAATGTCGCGGCCACAGAGAAACCTCTGCCGACAGGCAGGCGGAGGCTGCACGTGAAGCACATTGGCCTGGAGCTCAGGAGTCTCCTTGGAAGGGGGGGGGGGGGATATGTCCCCGAATCCCCTGTGCCTCTTTCCTCTATACTTTTGCTTCATCATTTCCTCACTCAAGACTCGCTTCCTTTCTGGTCCAGAACAAACGGCCATTCCCGAAATGTCTGAGGCTCTTCCGGAGTCCCTGCAGCTCCTGAGTGCTGCTGCGTGCTCTGCACCGTCCTGTGGGCCGACTGACTGGCCGCCCCACGTCTCATTCCCACTGAGCTGTGCCACCCAGCAGGCTGGGCCAGCGGCACTCTCCGCTCAGCTTTGCTTGTTTCCTGTAGTCCCTGATATGTTCTGGTGGTGTCTTGAGTTCCATTAATGTTTTATATGCTGCCCCCAGGAACCTGGGTTCCATTACTCCCAGGAAGTTTCCCGGCCCCTCCTCCTCACTGTCGAGCTCTGGGGCTGGAGAGATCATTTTGTTCGCCAGAAACCTGGTGTCATCTGTCACCACGCCCCCAATTAGCTGGAGCTGAGTGCAGCAGTGTGGGGGCTGCCATCATCCTCCCTGGCCAGGGAGGGAGAGCTTCAGGGGACAGCAGCAGACTGGCTTGTTATCGCTGCACCAAGTGTCAGCTTGCTCGTTAACCCATTCTCCTGGGCTCTTCATTAGAGCTTCTGGCCCCAAAAGATGCATTTTGATTTTGCCCATTTGAAAGGCTGGAAATTAAGACCAGGAACCACAGGTCTGCTCAGAGCCACATAACCAGTTAAGCGCAGAGCCAAGTTAGAGCTGATACTTCGTGTTCTGAATGCTGGCGCGGTGGACAACCTCTTCTGTCTTCCTCAGACTGTGGTGAGCCTGGCGAGAGCTGCTCAGGAGGCGGTGGCTGAGTGAACCCCGAAAGCAGCTCAGGGGGCTTTAAATGTACTAGTTTAGTTTGGCGGGAGGGCAGAGAGGAAATCATAATGGTGACAGTAATTAAAATCAACCTGCTTTGGGCTAGTCACTGGGATAGGTGCTTTCTACCCTCCCAACAGGCTACAACTTGGAAGTGAAAAGCCTCGTGCTCAGGAGACCTGGTGGCGCAGTGGTTCAGCACTCCGCTGCTAGTGAGAGGCTGCTGTGCAGATCTATGGAGAACTAGATGAAAACTCTCTGCTGTTTACTCTGGGCCAACCCCTAGCTACCATAAAGGACAGAGTAGAAGTGCCCCATCGGGTTTCCTGGACTGTGATCCTTATGGAAGCAGATTGCCACATGTCTCTCCCTCGGAGCAAAGAGGGGGGTTGGACCACTAGCCTTTCAGTTAGCACTGGACCACTAGCACAGTTAGCACCGCGAGCCCCGGTGACCACTGTGCCAGCAGAGCGCCTTCCTGCACAGATCGCAGCCTAGGAGCCCTGATGCAGGAGTTCTGCTCAGTCGCCCTCGATGGCTGTGCAGCGGATTGGACTTGATGGAGCAACAATATCCCCATGCGGCTTGTGATTCCGATGATCCCTGGTCCTCTCAACACAGCACATTTGTGGTTGTCTTCCCCCTTGACACTCAAGAGACCTGCTTGATCAAACTGTGACCCCTTCAACAAATGAAGCCTCCATAGACCTTCTCTCCTAACCCGTGGCCTCCCACGGGACCCTGGTGAGATAGTGGGCAGTTGGGCTGCTAACTGCAAGGTCAGCAGCTCAAAACCACCAGCAGCTCCTCGGGAGAAAGACAGGGCTTTATGCTCCTGAAAAGATTTATCATCTTGGGAACTCGCAGGGGCAGGTCTGCCCTGTCTTATCAGCTCGCTATGAGTCAGCACCACTCGATGGCGATGAGTGTAGTTTGGGCCACACTGAGGCCTATTGGTTAACCTTACTTAGGTTTCTGTTCATCCTCCTTTAATAGTTATCGTTATCAGTTGCTCATTGGCTCTAAATGCATGTTTCAGTTCAGTATGGTAAACAATTTCCTAGACTTACTGAATCTACATTCTGCATTTAAAAAAATGTTCTCGACCAGATCTGATGATCAGCTAAGTTTGAGGACAACTGTTCTTGGACACGCACACATACCACCACCACCACCACCCCGCACCCCCAATACTAATCTCTTTATTTTTCACATGGAGATTATTCTCCACGTGAAATGCTTAGTTAAAAAAGACAAAAGAATGCAGGCTGGCTACCTCTCTACACTTCACAAACTCCTTAATTCCTTTCCCTAAATATCAGAAGCTGTGTGCTTATCTAATTAAGAAGCACTTTGATACAAGAAGGTAAATCTTTTACAGTTGATCAAAGAAAAAAATTCCTTGTGTGATTATATCTCCTGCTTTGGATTATCGGTGCTACTTCTTTAATGTGCCAACAGCACATTCATTATTTTAAAAATAATGTCTGTTTCAGAATTCACCTCAAGGGGCCTGTGATGTATTGCGTGCGCCCCGCCCCCTCCCTATCCCTATGTTTTAAAGTCTCTAAGGTCTTTCTTGTCATACTACCGTAGAATTTAACTCCCCACCTAAAGCTAGAAAGTCTCCCTAATTATTTCTTCACCAGTTAATCAGAATTCCTTATGGAACGCACAGAAGGTGAAGCCCGCTCCTGGAGACAGCTAGCTTCTTCGACCTTTGTGACCTTGTCAGGTTGGCCTTTACCTTTGTTCACTTCTGGTTTGCCCAGTTCCTTGTCCAGAGGCTCTTTCCTTCTAAGTACGATTCTTGCAATTTCAACGAAACACTGTCAGGACACAGTGTAGCCTTGCCAGCTTGGTTCAGACAGGAAGGTGTAGTCAGTGGTGTGCTGGTTACTGTTTCTAAGGGGATGGGGAGGGGGAGGCGGGTGCACACCCTCAGGGTAATATTCATCATATTTGCTAATTTCCATTTTGTAAATATCATGGCACATTTCAAGCTACCAGTTAGCAAAATTCTTTAAAATTACAGTTGGCGCTCAGGATCCAGAAGCAGTGGAGTTGAGCACACTACCGGATGCTAACTGTTGGAGCAGTCCAGACAGTTATGAGATTTCATACAAGGAAAAAAATCAGGATTTCGGTGCCTACTGACTAGCTGTGTGTGACCTTGGGCAACTTTTCTGACCTCTATGAGAGGAAGTCTCCGTGTCTGTGAAGTAGAAATGACGTCTAGTGCAAGAAGGAGAGTGAGGGAGTCCGATGAGGTGGTGATTATAATGGCCTGCATATGTGTCCTGCAAAACAATGATTAGTGCCTTCTTTGACATGGTGGAGACTTAGAGCTGAAAACCGTGGATGTGTTTTGAGTGTCCTCTAATTAGCTGGGCTGACTCAGAGGCCACTTCTTGGATTTAGGTTTGCGAATTGGAGCAATAATGATCTCAACTCAGAACTGACTGTCATCAAGCCGATTCCAACTCATCATGACCCTATAGGACAGTATAGAACTGTGCCTGTAGATTTATGACACTGTAACTCTATGGGAGTAGAAAGCCTCATTTTTCTCCTACGCAGTGGCTGGTGGGTTCGAACTACTTACTTTGTGGTAGCAGCCCAAGTACTTATTACATTTATATATATAGTTCCACAATTTACCTTGTCCTTTTACCTGTTTTTGTCAAAGGCATGAGAGTGGCTGAGTTCTTTTAGGGAGAATAGTTCAGAGCCTGGCTAATCACTTACACGTGATTTCAAAGTCATTCTGAGGTTTCCCCTTCTGTTGGATTATTGTTCTTCTCTTTGAAGTTCTTCAGCAGATTTTATACCAAGATCATTGACAAATTCTTATTGGTTATTAAAAGGTCCATGGCCATCCTTCACAAAGTACTTTGGGACTGGGCATGAGATTTTGGGATAGAGAGAAAAAGTAACTTCTTCAGAGTCTCTACAGTATATTACCCTGATCTTTTACCAAAAATTATATGAGCAACAGCAGGGTTCTCTGCTTATTAGTCAGCGGAGGTTGACTGCTGGAATAACATAAGAGAAGCTTGTATCTTACCCATGCCACAATCCACGATGATATTTCTAGTTGGCCAGCAATGCAGGGACCCAAATACCTTTCATTTAGTGGCTCTCTGCCATCTTCACAACTTGGGAGTCCTCTACTGCCCCTGCTGTGTCCAGCCCGCAGAGCACGGCAAAGAGAGCATGTGTAGGATGCAGATGTGGAATGGTTTCATGGGTCAGTCTGGAAGTAGCATGCAACACTTCTGTCCACATCCCATTGGCTGGAGATCAGTCACATGGCTGCTCCTGGGAGACTGGGAAATGTAACGTCGTTGTGTGCCCCAGAAGAAGAGGGCACTGGCTTGATAAGTATCTGATCACTCTGTACCACCGCTTTACACGGATGGGCAGAAATGGTGACCATCATGGATACAGGTGATGATGTGGCATGGTGAGAAGTACAACTCAATCCCTACAGTTAGACATACATTCATCTAAAGGGCATGCTACGTTTCACACGAGCTCCCAGCACTTTCTAGGACTGGAGTGTTTTACTGAGTGGAACAGCTGGTTTCAAGTCAGCACTCGAAATGGTTCATCATCTGAGCTGTTGTGTTTATAATGACCATTCCGTTAATAGTTGATGGGATGAGAAATTCTCGTGTCCATCTGGTCACTCTCATGGTTTGTGGAGTGCTTTGGATGGCCCTTTGCAGTGAGTCACTTGTCTGTATGAAGAAATCTGACCCCCCACTGCAAAACTGATGATGACCTGGGCCCAGGAAAGTCTGTGTTGTTACTTTCAAAGAGGTTGGCAGAATGTCTGTGTGAGAGTTAAGGGACTGCTGGCCTGGAAGAAGCAAAAGGTCAGAAGTAAAATATATAGGACCCAACAAACTATCACAAAAGCAGGTTTTCTACTCTCAAAAAGTAACACATCGAATTATGTTATCATCCAGCAATTCCACTCTTAGGTATATACCTAAAAGGATAGAAGGTAATGACTTCAACAGGTACTTGTACACCAGTGTTCATCGAAGTATTGTTCACAGTAACCCAAAGTGGAAACGATGCAGGTATTCATCAGTAGATGAGGAGATTAACAAAATGTGGTATATCCATACATGGAATGTTATTTCATCTCGTATTGACCTTGAAAACATTATGCTACATGAAATAAGTCAGACACAAAAGGACAAATATTCTATGACACCACTTACTAGTATATATATCTAGAAAGGCAAATGCATACAGATTCAAGTAGAGGGTGGCTTCAAAGGGCTAGGGAAATGGGAATTGGGAAATTACTGCTGAATGAATACGGAGTTTCTGTTTGGGGTGATGAAAACGGGTTTTTAGTAGTGGTGATGATTGCACAGCATCATGAATGTAATAAACATCCCTGAATCTTATATTCAAAATGGTTACAGTGACAGGTTTTATTTATTTATGTATGTCATATAAAATAAAAATCAAACCCCACGCTCACTTCTACTAAGCCTATTCTGATGCTACAGAACAGAAGGGGTCTTTATGGGAGCAGTTAGTCTCATTTTTCTCTCATGGATCAGTTGGTGGGTTTGAACCACTAACCTAGAGGCTAGCAGCCCACTGCTTGACCTGGTCCCTAAGCACCACCAGGACCTCTAAAGCAACATTCCCTTCAGCATCATTATCCAAGGCGCTGGGCAGTGATGGGGCCACAATAGTCCTGAGCTGGAAGTATCACCAGAGTCCACACTGGAAGGCATTAGGAGTCGGGCAAATCTGTCGTTTTATGCTAATGGACCATTGATGCATGTCTGGTAGGCTTCCAGGCAGTGACTGGAGCATTTTCAAAGCCAAATCCATTGCTGTGAATAGTGTCTTATAGTGATCCTATAGGACCGAGTGGAACTGCCCCTTAGAATGCCCAAGATCTTTCCAGAAGCAGGCTGCCACATCTTTCTCCCACAGAGTACCTGGTGGGTTAGAACTACTGATTTTCGATTCAGTGCCAAGCACTTAATTCTAGTGCCACTGGAATATCCTTCTCTCCATCTAGGAGAGTGGGTGGCAGGGATAGGTAAGTCCCTCATCAGTCAGGTGGGGGTTTTCAGAAAACAGTGCCCCTTGCATAAGTCACTGGAAAAGAAGGCAGAAGCTCAGTGTATGACTGACTTGTGACATGTGCCCTGGTCCCAGCGACTCAGAAGCTGGTTGGCACAGTTCCATGTTGCATGACTTTGGAATAGGATCGGCCTGGGTTCGTATCTTGGCTTCTTTCTTTTTCCGTGACTTTGGGCAAATGATTTTAACTCTCCAATCTTTGGGTTGTTGTTTTTTTTAACCCATAAATGTGGACTATAAAACCTACCCTGTAGGATAGTTGTGAGAATTAAACCACATCAAACACATAAGCCACACAAGGAGCCTGCACCTAGATCATAACATTTAATATTGTGGTAGCCACCAGCATCAGCCACAAGGCTGTAAGAACAAGACAATAGCCCACCGGGACTGGAGAAGGCAAGGCCTGAAATGTGGGGTGCTTTCATGCAGGTTAACCCTCCCTGTGCTTGGTTAGTAAAGGCTGTACTTGGGGAGCTGGTCTGTCACCAGGGGAGCAGTGAGGTCTTGGTGGTGCCTGTTATTTTCACAGCTGGGCATTCCGCAGTTGGGATAACTGTGACAGTGGGCACATGCTGTACCCCTCATTTATGTGTCTTCAAGATGAAGGTGGCATTGTTAGGTCAGCCCACACCGTGGCTACACAGCTGTGTTGGCACTTTCTACTTCTCAGCTGGAGGGCCGGCCCTTTCTCCCAGTAGCCTGGAACATAATTAGCATGCTTTGTCTTCCAACACAGAAGTAAAATGAAGCACAAAGAACCCTAAAATGGGGGTGGGGGGCACTTGACCCCTCATAGTTGGCTTGTGGAACATAAACGGCTTTGACCTTGAGCTTCAAAGTACTGTGGAGTTGAAGAATGGCCCACTCCATGGGCAAGAGTTGTCCTTCACTGTAAGGCAAGTGAATGGATTATGAAAGGAAAGAGACTTCTTCAAGAAGATGGAATTTTTAAGGCTTTGTTAAAAAACAAAACAAAATCCCAAAACATTGAAAGGAAGGCAAGGTTACTGGACTAACGCTATCAGGCTGTGAGCTTGTGAACAAACCTGATAGAGGAGGGTGTTCAGTCGCTGCTTGAGGAAACGGTAAAAGGAGATGGAGGAGCCAAGAAGGCAGGTGTATTATTCTACTCCTACTATCTCCTGCTAAAAGGATGTTTTTCCAGTGGAAAATGCAAAGTAGATCATTCGTAGAAAGAACTAATGACTAAGAAAGGTGAAAGAGACCTGTTAAACTCCTAATCTACTTCCAAAGTCATAGTCATAATTACTGCCATTCATTGTCTACCCACGAGGGGCTTTATAGATAGTCTTCTTTATGAAATTCCACTAGCCTCCAATTTCCACGTGAGGCCACGGGCACAAAGATTATGCAAGCCTGCTCTAGGGAGCTAGGAGGATCAGAGTCCAGACGCAGCTACTCCGTCAGCCTCCACGTTCTGCCCTGAGACTGGCTCTGCCTCACAGGCCCAAAGGAACTGCATCTTGGAATGCTGAAGGAACTAGCCTATCTGATCACGGAGACATGGTGATTAAGAAACCACGGAGAAGAGATGGAAGGTGTCTAGAACTTGAAAAGATCGGAGTGGGCAGCTGGTGGAAACTAGAGACTTGTAAACTTGATCATATCCTGACCGAATTCTGGAATACTAGCTTTTGCACTAACCTTGGATGAATCATATAACGGCTCTGGACTTCAGTTTCTTCATCTCTAAAGGATGTATTGCTTCTATATCTTCACCAAATTCCTTCTAGTTCAAAGTCGTTCATCCTAATAAGTTTCTTTAATGTGTTCTAACAGTTTTAGTACTTCAACCCCTGACTCCTTCAGAGGAGGAGTCACTCTCTCTACACTGTAGCCTTTCTTCACTCACTCTCTCTACACTGTAGCCTTTCTTCAAAGTGTAAATCGTTTAGAAGATGGAGTTTGGAGTGCAAAAGACCCTGGCTCCAATCTCACCTCTTCCACCCGAGAGTTGGTAGACCATAAGCAAATCATGTGAACACTCCATACCTCAATGGGGTTTTTTTGGTTGAAATACTGTTTGTTTTTTAATCATTTTATTAGGGGCTCATACAACTCTTATCACAATCCATCCATACATCAATGTGTAAAGCACATTTGTATAGTCATTGACCTCATCATTCTCAAAACATTTGCTCTCCACTTAAGCCCCTGGCATCAGGTCATTTTTTTCCCCCCACCCTCCCCACTCTCCCCTCCCTCATGAACCCTTGATAATTTATAATTATTTTGTCATATCCTGCACTATGCGACGTGTCCCTTCAGCCACTACCTCAATGTTCTTTGTCAGGTGCTGTTCTATCTCACACATCTTTGTATTGTATCTGGTTATTTTAATGCTAAAATAAACGACAGGTGTAAAATATTTAGCCTCACGCCTGGACAATAACAAATGAACAATGAATGTTAGTTCCCATATTTCATTGATTCCAAGATGCCTCCTCTTTTTTCTCCTTTAAGATTTGAAATCAGGTGCCTCTTCACGTTTTTGGTGTGTAATATTTTCATTGGTACCAGTTTTTCTTCTTACCATACCAGCATATGAACTGATAATGCACGTTGGAGTTAATTAAACATGGTGTTTTCACAGAATATGATGTTCGCCTCTGAGGCTCTTGCTTCCCATCTGAGACGCCACCTTCTCTACCTTCTTCCCTTGTGGGCCAGCACCTCGTTGACAGTAGCACGTAATTAGGGAATAGAACAGCTGAAGAGAGGATCAGCTATTACCTTCCCCGCTTTCTCGTGCCTGCCCCCTCCCCCCCGGCATTGAAAACAAAGGCCAGGGAAGGGAAGACTTGGAAAAAGCCACAACAGGAACTCAGGTCTTCAAATTCCTGGTCTAGTGCTCGTTCTCCCATCAGGAATATTACTCACACAGAAACATAACACTACCATGCTTCACTTCCCTTTTTGGTACCTGGGTCTCAGCTGTCTACTGAACATGTCTAAATCTACATATGGATGTTGACAGGAGCATTTTGATAATAAAGCTTCAAAGAAAAATGATGGAATTGTTGACCTTTCTTCCCATTTGTGCACACAGATAAACATACGCTTTTAGAGTGGAAAGAGATTTTCTTTTCCCTGGGGATGTCTTCACCTCTGCAGTAGTCCTTGTTTGTGAAGCATGGTGTCTAAGGCCATTGATTCCTTCGCCGCTCGCCCCCCCACCCCCAGTCACTGTGTCTACAGTTTTAGGAGCCGACAGCACACGGATAGGCGTGTCTTAAAGTAGTAATACTATCCCTATGTTTTGGTTGCTCACAGATTTAAGCAATTGAGCCCCGTGACAAACCAATTACATAGTCAATTTTTGAAATAAATTCATTCATTCCTTCATTCCCACCACCCAGCACTAACAGTACCCATGCTATCTACTCGTCACCAGAAACAAACATAATAATCTCAATTAATTCTCAAAATCCCTGTATGAATTTGGTGTTGCTTGCATTTTGCAACTAGGAAAACTGAGAGAGTTTTGGGTTTTTTTTTGAGTTGGACATTAGTGAAGTGTCTAGGTGAAAGCAGGTGGCTGTGCGTTCCAAAACAAGACAGAATGTCCCTGCTTTGAGCAAGACATCTTAAAATATGGACTTGGCAACTTGAGGTTATGCCTCGGGATACAGACAAACACAGAAACCCACACTGAGTGCTCGTTGAGTGTCCCCTCTCTACAAGTTGACTGCAGCAGTCACTGCTTAACAGAGCCGGTAGGATTCCGACTCCGGTGTTCATTGCCTGGTCTCATGTAAAATTAGAGCTTTGAGACATTGAAATATACCCAGGGTCCTTGTCTTTTCAGCAGATTTCTCTTCCTTTCAGTTTTGCTTTAATGAATTATCCTTTACATAAAATATATATATGTATATATATGTATCTTTACTGGAGGCTTTGTATCTGTAAAGCTGCACAATTCCTTTTACTGGTAGACATTTTCCTAAGCAGACTAGTAGTATTCAAGACTTATAGGTTGCCTATTTGATGGACTAAAATTTCATTGCCTAAGGCTTCATGCCTTCTACCCATTTTTCAATTTAGTGCCCATCCTCCTGGATGGGTTACTCTTTAGTCTGCATTGTGTGAGCAAGCCTGTATTGTTTGAAGTCAAAGTTCTATATAACAGACTCTTCATGCAACTTTAACCAAATCCCTTCGCATGATGGTATCTCAGTTTCCCTTTCTGTAAAATGAAAGGTTAGCAGATTCATAAGATCCTTTCAGTTCTGACATAGACACTGTTACTTTGTATCTAGCCCCATACTTGCGCTGCCCACCAATGCCTGCCAAGAGTTCAGGCTTGCAATCAGTACATTTATATCCTTGGGCCTGAAACACCTGAGCAATACAAGCACTGATGGTGAGTTAGTTAATTGTGCCAGCCTGGCCGATAATCACATGTGGGGCTAATTGAAAGGCGGAGGGATAAATGGGTGGTGAGCCTCGCCTTTCTAGTTCTCGGGTCTCTTGCTTTGTGATGGTCGCACCAGGATGCAGCTGCCTTAGCAGCTCCCTGCTTCAGCTTGCAAGATTGACTTCCTACAAGACATCCCCAAGGAGAATCCGCATGGACCTATCCCGATGCAGCCCTGGGTGCTGGAGCAGCCTTGTGGAGACCCCTGCTAGTGCTGAGATGCTTATTCGTTCACTGACTCAGCTTTCCTCCTGCAGTCGGCATCATTGCCTCTGTTTTGTGAGGTGGAGGACTTTGTGGACTGGTGTTGGGTTAATGGGTTAATGTTGGACTTGTGGGCTTGGGCAGCATTAGGTTGGGATGTTTTCGTGATGCACGTTTCCTTTACATAAAACTCTCTCTTATACATGAGTCGCTGTGGATTTGTTTCTCCAAAGTACCTAGACTAATGCAGATGGGATGGGACATTAGATAACCATGAACTCAATCTGGCCAGGGTCACAAGTACACTTCTCCCTGAGATAGAGGTGATGCCAGTGTGTGGGTGGGGGGGTGAGGGAAGGCTGGTCATTCAGAAGCTAAAAGCACAAGACCTGCTTCAAGGTCACCTGGGGCTGGAAAATTCAGTCTTTTACTCCATTGCTATAAAGTTTTTCCTTCTGGTAAATCCATAATTGTTGCTTTGGGTATATAGACTGTTTACTGAGTACCCTCATCTTCTTAACTGTAGGCAAAGGAACTTTCTAGGTCTTTGACAATTGTAGTGTTTGCTTATTTTGTTGTAAATTAAAAATATTTCTCTATTATACGTTCTCATTTAGCTATTTTCCTTTGTAACATTTGATTTGCTACTTTTAATCCTTTTAAATAGTAACTAAAAACACCGCTACTCCTAAATACGGGGGCTACTCCTGTGCCTAGAGAAGGACTAAGTGCCTCTTCTCTTCCAGCCAGCTCTGCAGCCACAATTTACAATCCCTAATACTGTAGATCTCCCATGATGCTCCCAGACATCCTTCTTCACCCTCTGGAGAAAGTTGACTATTCTCAAATTCCCCATCAGGGCTGCTGGCTATTGTAGCCACCTTGAGAACAATTGGCCCCATTGGCCAGCTTCCACGGAGATTCAGGACAGCAATCCTGGGACAGAGTTCTCATCCAAGACCATCATCCCCGTGTGATGGATTGAAGTTCACCAAAGCGTTCCCTTAGACTCCCCAGAGTGAACAAGTTGCATCAGTCCTAGGTTCTGCTCTGTGTGGGTGTGTTTGATTAAGAGAGGCTAAAGATAAGAAAACTAGAGTAAGCACTCAACATCCTTGGAATGGAATGGACTCATCTGTGCTTTTGTATGAATTGTTAGAAGATGGGCAAATGTGATAGCTAGTCAGATATTCATGGACCCCAACTCTTTTGAGCTCTGCAAATATGGGGTTTGGGATTTCTGAACTCTAGGGTGATGTAATGAAAAGATTTGGATGAAAGTGTCTTAGTCAAATGAGATAAGTTTGAAGAAAATTCTAGAAGGAGAAAATAAATATGAAAAAGGGTGTGATTTCTCTCCTTGTGAAAGGGAAGCAGGAGATATTGTAGACCTCCAGCCTTGTTGGCATCTTTGGTAGTCTTTGGGAAAACTCTTTGGAAAGAGTTGTGTTAGACAGGGTTCTCTAGGGAAACAAAACCAGAATGCTAATACCGCCCTTCAATTAATCCCACATGTGTCTATTGGCCAGGTTGGCACAGTAAACTAACTACCTCAAGAGTCCTGGAAGAAAACGGAAGCAGGTGACCTGGAGTTTATCTATTTCCAGGCTGCTAAAATCAGAATTTCTTCTAACTTTGTTCTCTGGGGGAGATCCTCTATCAGTAGGAAGTGAGTGAGCATATGAAAAAAAGGAGGTCCTCCGCGCAGGCTCTGATGATGAACAGTTGTATGCCATTGAGCTCATACGGGCCAAGGGGTTGATGCTTGAGCTGCAAGAATTGGCTGTGAGGATGGACCAAGGGTGGCAGTGCTGGGCCACAGCTGGTTAGTGCATCATTCCAAGAGCAGAAGGGAATCTTAGGGACAAGCATTGTAGAGGGTTTCTCCAGAAAGGTAAAAACCCTATGGTTGCTTTCACATAAAAAGGGGTCATTAGTGCCCAAATGCACGATGTTTGATCTCTTGACTGCTTCTTCCATAAACTTTAATTGTTGATTTAAGTAGAAAGAACTGTGACAATTTCAATTTCCTCTCCATCCATGTTGTTTATTGGTCTGGTTGTAGGAATTCGCATTTTCTTTACATTCAGTTGTAATCCATACTGTAACACTGCATCAGTAAGTGCTCCAAATCACCTTGAAAGCTGGGGAATAGCTGGAGCTGTTTCACCAACATGGTACTGGAAGGACGCTCCTGGCTACCCTGCCCAAGCCCATAGCAACCTCAGCCCCAACTCTAGAGCAGTGATAGCAGCACAGTGAGTGGAGAGCATCTCAGTCGGAGCCCACTGGGGAGGCTGCCAGCCCTTCTCCTTCTGTAGCATGTAGTCTGCTGAAAAGCATAGTCTCCCCTCTCGACAATAGAAATCGCACGGCTTTCATGCCTATTCTGGGAGGGTTGCAGGGATGAAGAAAGACTGATAGTCGAAGACAGACCCTTCCTGGGGTCTACAACTTATTCTGGTCATTAACTCCTAACAGCAAACTGAAGAGCTTGTCAAGAATTTGAGGAGGAGACAAAGATGAAGGAAAGATTGAGGCTTGTGAGATTGAAGTAGTAGAGGATTGTAAAAATCTAGAGAAGTGAACGCGGAGAGGTAATTTAATATCAATTTGAGCTTGGGATGTTTCTTTCTAAGGTTTAAACATTACTTTATAACTTCCTTAATATATATTCCCTGTAGAAAGTTTGAAAACTATCAAAAAGCTTAATGAAGCAAATGAAGTATCCTCCATAATTCCCAAACCTAAAAATATATACACATTTTAGATCAGACCAAATTACTAGTTTTTCAGGTAAAAAGAAGAGAGACATCAATGTTAATTGAATCCATTTCCATTGGATCCATCTTTATATAGATAAACCTATGATAAGCAATGTGTCTATCATCAGTATCCTCATTTTGACTTTATATATTATGAACATTCTTCTATGACATTAATGCTTAAGATAAAACATTTAATGGCTGCATGCTACTTCATTTCTAGGTAGTTTATGTAACTATTTCTCTCTGTTGGACATTTAGAGTCTTTGCAGTTTGGGGATAAAATAAAAAGTGTTGCAAGAAACCCCTTGTCTTAGAATATTTGTTCTCCTTTCTTCTTAGTTCCTTAGGATAGACATCCAGAGGGGCAATTACTAGGTCCTTTCCTCGGTTACGCACAATCTTATTATTTATGATTTACATTACCAGATTGCTTTCTGGAAAGGTTGTAGCAATTCTGCTAGCAGCAGCGGGGAGATGGCCTGGGGAGGAAGTGGGGGAGGGCTGCTGACCTCCTGTCAGCATCCAGGATTATCGACTTTCCAAACTCTGCAAATGTAATGGATTAAAAACATTATCACAGTGTTTTAGCTTATATCTTCTCGAGTACTAATTAGGTTGATTACTTTTTTTAAATAGTTATTAGGCATTTTAAAACTTTTTTTTCTGAAGCGCATGTTTATGCCCTTTGCTTGCTTTTCAAGTAGGGAGCAGTGTGAACCCGTTCTCTGCCAGATTTGTTGTAAATGTGTTTCCCAGCATCACACACACACACACACACACACACACACACACACACACACACACAGTTTCACATTCACAGAAATAAAACCATCGATCCTTTCTTTCTGATTTCTCTCAGTGCTTGCATGTTCATGCAGGGAATCAGTTCAATACTCAACCATGTGTATTCCTGAGGAGTTTTTCAATGTAATTTTTAAAGATTTGTGTTTCGAATCCATCTGAAATTTATTTTGCTGTGTGGTGTGAACATGGTTTCTTTCCTATCTAGTAGGAACCCCACCTCATAAATACCCAGCAGGGTTTCCTGCTCTGACAGGTTTCCGCTTTACACAGGTTATAGCTTTCAGAGGTTTTACTGTGGTGACTATTTTTGATGCAATTTATTAAAAACTTCCCTCTTTATTCATTTGTTTAGATTTCCCCCCCTGTATCATGTAGTTAGTTCTCACATCAGACAGGTTGTATTAGGGCTTTACATCAGATTCCATTCATTTGTATGTTAATTCTTACTTCAGTTCATGTTTTAATCATTGTCGTGCAAAATTATGTATGTTAATATCTGCTTAGGGCAAATCAAACCTATTATTTATCTCTTTCAAAAAATTAATTACTTTCATTAATTTTCCTGTGTGAAAGTGTATTTAAATTCCCTTCACATCGTTGTTGTTGCTGTGTGTTGTCAAGTCGACTCGGACTCGGAGTGACCCTCCATGACAGTGGAATTGTCACACAGAGCTCCAGGCTGTCATTTTCTATAGGGATGCTGCTGGGTTTGAACTACTGACCTTTTGGCTCATAGTCAAGTATTTAACCACTGAACCACTAGGGGTCTTTTCACAGACTAAATGTGTAGAAGCTCATTCAACAGGCATCTGCTATGATATTTGGCTTTTTAGACCCCAAACATGTTAATTTTATTTGACTTGTTTTACTTGAACCCATACCCTGTTTGGTTACATGGGGAATATATAAACGATTATTCATGAAAAAGGCAATTTCCTTTTACAGATCTTTTCAACGTTAGCTCTTTGATGATATTTTCTTGAGTATTTTTCTATTATATGTACGTCTGTCATTTCATTTCTTACATTGCCGCTGTTAGGGGTCATGGAGCGGGCTCCCACTCACAGAGCCCCTGTACACAGCAGAATGAAGTACCGCCCGGTCCTCACCATCCCTGCGACTGTTGTGATGTGTGAGCTGAGTCAACCCATCTTATTAAGGGTTTTCCTATTTTTTGCTGCCCCTCTACTTTACCAAGCATGATGTCCTTTTCCAGGGACAGGTCTCTCCTGATAACATGTCCAAAATACATAAGATACAGTCTCAGCATCCTTACTCTAACATTTCAGTTAGCTTTATATGGCATTGAAATTACATGCTGATATGTCTAACTCCCCACCGTAACGTAAAATCCCATAAAAATAAGAACCCTATTTTCTTTGTCTGTGTATCCACAGTAATTAAAGCTTCGACACATAGTAGGTGTTCAACAGACATTTAGTGGACTGAATGTGGCAATGTTTTGGTGGCTGAAGCAATGACTTGAGATATTTAAACACTGCTTTTTGAGACTAAGAGCCTCTCCATTGCCAACCCATACAACTCAACTATGGTTAGCCAGTTTATGGTTACCCACCTTACAGGAGATTTGTAACCTATTGTTTCCATGGAAACTATATATCAAAAGATGTACTTTTATTGTTTCAATATCTGTCAATGTCTATTTATCATCAATGTTTATCTTCCTGAGATATGTTCAAGTGTTTTTCATCTACTTCATAAATGCTAGGGCAGGGTAGACCGCAGTCACTGCAAGTAGCAAGGCAGGCTAGCTCAGGACCAAGGACAGCAGCACGCATGACTTGGAAGTGGGAGGGGCCTTTTAGTTGCTGTGTGTAGCTTCTTAATATGGCCTTCCATTGTGGCCTTTCTCACCTTAGGGCTGCACCTGCAGTTTGGTAAGTGTGGTTAATGCTTTGGAAGTAGCTGTCCCGAGTCTGTGGCTGACTTGTAGCAGGTGTGTGCCCTACTCCGTCCCACTAATGAGCTTGGCAGTGAGACCAGAAAAGGTAGGCACCAGTGCCCTTGGAATTAAGGTAGAAGAGGGACCAGAGAGCCCTGAGGTGAGGAGGCTGCCCCAGGAATTGTGCATGCTGTCTGAGCTCTGCGATGGGGCACCACTGCTTTCCTGCTTCTGTTCCTGGATTTCAGGCTCTGAGAGGTGGAGAGAGAAAGGAGAGGCATTGGGGAGGTGCTGGGGCATTTCACATTTCACAATGACAGAACTCAAAGCTGCCTTTTCAAATCAGCAATTCATCTTTAAAGTTATCATCTTCTTCTGGGCCATCAAGTTGATTCCAACTGATGACCTCATGTAAGTATAACTGTATAAGGAATACAACCACCCCTAGGGGTTTGGGCTATAATCTGTATGGGAGCAGATTGCTACATCTTTCTCCTGTGGAAGTAGTCTTGAGGGTGATTGGTGCATGCTAACCAACTTTTCAGTTAGCAACAAGTGCTTAGACATTGTGCCACCAGGACTCCTGAGAGTTATTGTGTTGTTGTTAGGTGCCATCAGGTCAGTTCCAACTCATAGCAACAGAATGAAACACTGCCCAGTCCTGCACATCTTCATGAGTATTCTCATGGTTGAGCCTGTTGTTGGAGCCACCATGTCAATCCATATTGTCACGCACCTTCCTCTTATTTCTGTCCCTCTACTTTACCATGCACAATGCCCTTCTCCACGATGGTCTTTCCTGACCAGCTGTCCAAAGTATTTGACACAAAGTCTTGCCATCCTTGCCTCTAAGGAACACTCTGCCATGCCTCTCCAGATCTGTTTGTTATTTTGGCAGTTCATGGGACGTTCAATTTTTTTCACCAGGACTTTCAATATTTTTCACCGTAATTCAAACACACCTTCATTCTTCCTTACAATGTTCAACTTTCACATCTTTAGAGGCAATTGAAAAATACCATAGTTTGGGTTGGGTGTATATTAGTCTTCAAAGTACATCCTTGCTTTTTAAAAAGCAAAGTACATCCTTGCTTTTTAACACAAGAGGCCTTGTGCAGTAGATTTCCCCAATGCAACAGTTGGTTTGATCTCTTGGCTGCTGCTTCCAGGAGCAGTTAATGTAGATCCAAGCCAGACGAGATCCTGGACAACTTTAATCTTATATCTGTTTATCATGTTGTTATCTATTAGTCCAGTTTACATTGAGTCATAATTCATAGGGGAGGCTGTAGTCTTTGAACTTCATCAGTAAGTGATTCAAGTCCTCCTCACTTTCAGCAAGCAAGATTAGGTCCTGTGTATATTGCACAGAACCTTCCTCCAATCCTGACACCGCATTCTTCTCTATTTACTTCAGCCCCTCTGATGATTTGCTCAGCATACAGATTAAATCAGTATAGCGAGAAGATAACAACCCTGACACACACTTTTCCTGATTTTAAATGACATAGCGTTCCCTTGTTCTGTTCATACAACTGCCTTTTGATTCAGGTACAGCTTCCGAATGACTATAATTAATATTTTGGAATTCCAGTTCTTCTCAATCTGCCCATTGTTTGTCATGATGCACACAAACGAAAGCCTTTGAATAGTCAATAAAATACCAGTAAACCTCTGTCTGGTACTCTCTGCTTTCAGCCACGATCCATCCATCTGACATCAGCAATGATATCCCTTGCTCCATATCCTCTTCTGAATCTGACCCTGTTACAATTACTGCTGCAACTGTTGTTGGATGATGTTTAGCAAAATTTTACTTTCTGTTTTTTGAGGTTCCAACTTTTTATTTGTTTTTGTTTTTTATTCCTCTTACACAAAACAAAGTAGAAGGAATGGTATAGAATTAAAATGTAAAAGTCGTTAATCCATAAAACAAGGATGCCCAAGAAGCACACCAGCCTATGCGATCACGAGGTGTCGAAGGGATCAGGTAT
>NW_022103914.1:2877642-2894812 GCF_000313985.2 Echinops telfairi
TCCAGCAATGTCGCTCTTGCTCATAAGCTCCTTCCTGAATGCTGACTAGTTCCTTTTGGTACGGTGACTGTTTTCTTGCCTCTTCCTCTGGTGCTTCCTGCATTGTTCAGTATTTGCTCATAGAACCTTTCAGTATCGCAACTTGAGGCTTGAATGTTTTCTTGAGTTCTTTCAGTTTCAGATATGTTGAGTGTGTTCTTCATTTTTGGTTGTCTAAATCTAGGTTTTTGCACATTTCATTTTAATATTTTACTTTGTCTTCTAAAGCAGCCCTTTGATATTGTCTGTTCAGCTCCTTCACTTCATCAGTTTTCCCATTTATTTCAGCAACTCTGTGATTAAGAGCAAGTTCCAGAGCCTCTCCTGACATCTTTTATTTTTATTTCTTTCCTATCTTTTTAATGACCTTTTTTGATTTCTTTATTAATGATGTCCTCAGTGTCTTCCCATAGCTCTTCAGGACTTCTGTCAGTAGTGTTTAATACATCAAATCTGTGTTTGAGATGTTCTTGAAATTCATGTAGGACATGCTCAAGGTCATCTTTTGGCTCTTGTGGACTTGTTTCTGTTTTTCAGCTTCAACCTTGATGTACATATGTGCAATCGGTGGTCTGTTCTTTAGTCCGTCTGCAGCCTGGTTTTAGCTGCTGTTATTAAGCTTCTCCATAGTCTCTTCCCACCGATGCTGTCAATTTGATTTCTGTGTATTCCATCTGGAGAAGTCTACATTTATAGTCACCATTTGTTTTGTTGAAAAAAATAATTGTTATGAACAAGTCTTTGGTCTTGCCAAATTCTATCATGCCATCTCCAGTTTCATTTCTATCACCAAGATTGTCAGGGTACCTGCCCTAACACATCATCATAGGTCCGGTAGGTGCAATTGTACAGTGATAATAAGTAAAGATTATAGTAAAGTCATATAGAGCATGAGAGATGGAAGAGAGATTGAAATCATGGAGTCAGACGCATTTCCTCATAGCAATGCTCACCTCAGCCTCACTTGGTGGTCCACGTGGAGAAAGAGATATTTAATGCTAACCACGGCTTTTATATTCTGTGGGGATATACAAGCCCCCAAATTGCAGGTGAAGACGTACGTCACAGGAAGGAGTTGTGCTATAGGTAATACAGTAATGGGAGGGGGGGTGATCTAGGGGTATACACACAATAGGAAGAGGAGGGATTGGGGGTATACATGTGGCAAGATGGGCAGATCCTACATTCAGGATGGCAGCCTAACTTGGATGTCACTGAGCTGATTTGATCTGTTCCCTGGCTCAACTGATAGAGACCATTATCAATAGGGTGTGAACTCCCACTACAAGGAAACATATTGATGACTGCAAGCCTTCAGGAAGGAGTAACCTATTGTCCTTAACAGCAGGGATGGGGCCTACTGACCTCCCCCCATAGGCTAGCAAACAGCCCTTAATGCTTGGCATGTCTTTGGGGGAGACAAAGATGGGGAAAGTCTCTAGAATTCCACACAAGATCATATTTTCCAATTGCTATTCCTTTTTGCTTCTAACTTTTGGATTCCAATCACCAATAATTATCGATGAGTCTTGATTTTATGTTTGCTAAATTTCCAACTGCAGATGTTGGTAGAATTCTTTGACTTCTTCATCATCAGCTTTAGTGGTTGGCGCATAAATTTGAATAATGTGCTTTTGATTGTATTTCCTTGAATTTGAATAGGTATTATCCTACCACAGATATGATTGTACTTCAAGATGGATCTAGAAATGCCCTTTCTGGTGATGAATGCAGTATCATTCCTGTTATTGTCCCATTCCAAGTATAGTAAACCATGTTTTTCATTCAAAACGGCAAATACGACCCCATTTAGCTCACAAACATCTGGGATATTGATTTTCATTCATCTCATTTCGTTTTCCTAGATTCATACCTTGTTCATTCCAAGTTCTGACTGTTAGATTTTTGCAGCTGTTTCTTCATGTTTGAGTCATGCCGCATCAGCAAATGAAGGTCCCAAAGGCTTTATTCCCATGGGCTTTATTCCATTCATGTCATTAAGATTATCTCTTTGAGAAATCTGTTCTCCCTCAGCCATATTTTGAGTGCCTTCTGATCTGAGGGGTGCTATCTTTTGGCACTATATGCTAGACAGGGTTCTCTAGAGAAACAAAGTTAGGACGTTTATATATTTTTAATATATAGGGACATATAGATATACAACATGAAGGAATATAATAGCTAATTAGTCAACACAGCAGTACAGAGGGCTCAATTCAGCTCACTGCTGTGGGATAGTTAATATACTGGATGTCCTTCATCTCACGAGGTCTGCTGGGTCCAAGGTCAAGGAAGCAGACAGCTGAGTCTTCCCTAGGACAATACAGGCAGTCTGGCCACAAGCAGAAACAGCAGGGTGGGTCACCAGCAATCTACAGATCAGAAACTTAGTGAAGCAGGCCGGATAGGATGTCAAACTCAAGAAATGCAAGATGACAGGATCCAGCAGCCTCAAGCTCAAGCAATGTACACACCAGCAGTGTGGTGAAGCAGGTCTCGAAGGATCCTCAAGCTCTAGTGACATGATCCATGGGTTAGCTGTTCTACAGGTAGTGTAGCTCACAATTTGGGTCAGAGAACTAGCTAAAGCAGCCTCATGCTGGTCCGATCACCAGAGAGCAAGAGAGAGAGGGGTGGGGCTTTCCCATTCACTTATCTCTTTGCCCTCCAATCAAACTGTGACCTTATTAATCCCACATGTTCCTATTGTCTAGATGGGCACAATAAATCTACCTATCACACACTATGTCTGACAATGTTCTGCTTCTATTCATTAGAACTTCAGTATCTGACAATGTTTCTATGCATACGTTTTTCAGTGGCTAATTCCTCCAAAATGGATAGCCTATTTCTTCTTTATAGTCTGTTCTTATTTTAGAAGTTCTGTTGAAACCTGTTCACTTTGGGTGACCAAGCATCACAACAACACATCAGCTACCACAGTGCAAAAAACTGATGGATAAGTGTTGGGAGAGTTATTATGCTATCATTAGGCTAAAGGCTATTGATATGCATACTGGGGACAAGGGAGGAGGATCTCAAGTGAGGGTCCAAGGATCAATCCTGAACTCCATGGACGTCTGCTCCTGAGCATCATGGTAGCTCTCTCTGTTTATAATAATAACCAATGAGCCACTACTGTTCAATAGCTGACTCGTATTCATCAACAAGGCACTAATGTTCTGTGTTACTAAGGAGCTGTCCAAGAACAATGCTCACTCTGACAAAAAAAACAAAACAAGAAAGCTACAATCATCACTATCACCCAGGAGAACCATCAGTTTAAATAACCTGGTCTGCTAGGAAAGAATCTATTTTTTAAAAGTGGAGGGTAGGGTGTAAGCCTTTCTTAAGTGGCCATTTTTTCCTTGTGTGTGGATTATACTGAACAATGTTACTTTCCTGGGGACAGAGGCTGGAAGGGAGTGTGTGTGTATGTGTGTGTGTGTGTGTGTGTGTGTGTGTGTGTTGCAGCTGAGGTCTCAACTCAAGCTCATATTAAATCTTGTGAAGAATAAACAGAAAGGGTTTGCTCATTAGCTAGGCTTCGAGTGGTGTTACCCACATGCTTAAAAGTGCTAATTATTAGTGATCTTTAATGGAGCTAATTTAATGATAGCAAGTGTAACAGATTTCTACTCTTCAAAAGTAGCCCATTAGCCAGGCCTTTATATCTAACATTGACTGTAGAGAGTTGGTGTTAAAATTGGCCGCAATTAGAGTTCTGGTGGAAGAGTGAGAGATAGAGAAGGATGGAGACAGAGGTAGTGACAAGCACAGCAGCGAGTGGAGAAAGAGCCCGTGAGTGGATGCAGGGCTTTTTGCATGGAAGGCATCATGGCCCTGGATGCATAAGCGTAGGTCCCTGGGTCACCCATTAAGCTTAGCTATGTGCCAGGCCCTGGAGATGTCAAGGTAAGCACTCAGGCCCTGCCCTCAAGGAGCTTTTAGAGTCTAGTTAGGGACTCGGATGCAGCAGCAGACGGAGACAGCAGAGTGTGGTCCTTGCCACGTAATGTACAGACAGAGAATCCAGCATAGTTCAGGTGGTGGTGGAGGCAGTATGGAAGGAACGCTGGGGAAGGTACACAAACTGTCATGCAGGGTACCCCATGGTCGTTGCAAGTGCAATGCTGCAGAGTTGAGAGAAGGCAGACCTCTCTTCCCCATTGTGACAAAGACCGCCCAACCTGCTTATCATCTCACGTCCCTGGCTACTGCTTTACCCTTCCTAAAGACTGGCCAATTGGCATGGAAGATTTGAGTTTTTAGCAAGTTCTCAAAGGGGAGCCCTTGTAAATTTCCCCTCCCCTTTTGGAAACTCATGGGCCAGCGTTCTATTTTGTAACCCATGGGTCCCATGAGCTGGCATTCACTTGACGGCAGCAGGTTGGGTGCTTCGCCTTGCTGTGAAATCAGGTTAGCTGAGGTTCACTGCTCCTTTGCTTAGGAGCTCCAAGGCTCATGGCAGGGAGGACTGTGCCACCACACTGCTTTGCCTCCATGGCTACCGCCTGGGGAGGGAGGGAGGTACTGGGGCTGACTTGACACAGGTGGATGGAGGTGGAGAGAGAGGCCTGTGGGGACCCTGATCTCACTGTGGCTGGTGGATTCCCAGGATGGGCAGAGACATGTGGTTCTCCATGCTGTGTTATAACTTACTGACGTAAAGCTGCCCCGTCTCGTTCTCTGCCAGATTTATTCCTTCCTCTCAGCGCACACTTCCTCCCTCGGTGGTGATGGGTTTAACGAGAACTCCAAGGAACATATTTATAGCCACTGGAGGAGTTCTCCAGCAGGCAGTTTCCTCAATAGCTCATTAGTGTCTGTACGGAGGAGACAAGAACAAACACCTTCATCTTTCTCCACCTCTCCAGCTCTTCAGCTCTCTCTCTCACCCTATTTCCTTGTCATTTTCTCCCACGGTTGCGACCTGGGTCTCCTCTTGGGTTGTACAGAAAAGGCAAGGGAGTGGGGTAGTAGAGGGAGAGAGGGTGAATGGAGACAAGATTCGTTGCCTCTGCCACTGACAGATCCTCTGCCACTCCCAGTTGCAATGATCGTGGCTTCTCTCCAGGGCTTTGCCTTAGTCTTTAAATCTCTTCCTTTTTTGACTTGGTTCTGTATTGGATCTTTATGGGTTCTCACACAACTTGTCCACCTGCTACTGGCCTGTCTGAGTCTCCGGAGGTAACTTACACACAGTCTTCTTACTTCTCTTGGAACTTTGGGAGAAGATAAAAAGAGGCAAAATTCCAGGGCCCCCTGCCTCTGCATTGTACCACCAGCCTCAACAGTTGGCATTTCTCCCAACCTCCTCATTCCTTTGAAGCCAGAGCAGAAATGAAGTGGAGGTGTGGGGCCAGAAAAGTGTTCATAGATATCATTTTCAGACCAAGCTGCCCTGATTCCTCACCTCCAGTTCACCACCCTCAACTCTGTCTTCTTAGTACCCATGTGTGCTCAGTTCCAATTCGCTGTCTTACCCCCTCTTTATTTGGCTTTTTTTTTTTTCCCAATTCAACAGGTTCTACATGTATAATTCAGTGCCATTATTATACTCTTCATGCTGCCCAGCCATTATCGATATCCTCTCCAATTTCTTCCCCCACTGCTACCACAAACTCAGTGGCCTCTAAGCAACACCTCTTCCTCCTTCACCCTTGGTAACCATTCTTTCTTTTTTTCAGTAGTTTTCTTATATAATATTCATATATCATAACACTCCTATATTTAAATTGCTTTTAAAGAGTTGTACATACATCATCACAATCACGTCTAGTGCTCCCTCCCACATTCATTGTGTGTTCTCCAAATCCCCTTACCCTCCCCACCCCACATGCCTCCTGCACATCCCCAGTAAACCATTGCATCAATTATTTATTGTCTCTATCCAGCCACTCCATCTGTGCTTCACAAACTGGGAAACCCAACAGAAACACACACACAAAAACAAAACCACCAGAAGAAAATAATAAAATAATAAAAAGATAAAAAGAAAGAATCAGAAAGAAAAGACCACCATCCATATTTTAAAAGACAAAGAAGAAATGTCTGTTGTGGAAAAAAACAAGAAATACTTGAGCCTGGAGCAAATCCAGGTTGGGTCAAGAGGGACTTCAACTGACCACGTATCTATCACATTATACCATGGCTTGATCCACCCTATTAAATTTTGCAATAATCTCTGTCTGATAGTAAAACTATGTTGAGTGTCTGTCTTGTGGCTAGAGAGGCTCTGCCACCGGCTTAACCCGGCTCGACACTCTGCAGATGGACTGGGGCTCCGACCGTCCTTCATAGCCTTCTACAAATTGGGTGTTCACAGTTTCAGCTGTGATACTTTTCCCTTCGTTATATTTGGATTTTGTTGTTGTCATCTTTGGATCACACAGGCTGGTGTGCTCTTCCATAGGGGCTTAGTTGACGCCTCACTTAGATGGCTGCTTGTTTGAATACAAGCTTTTAAGACCCCAGACACAATTCCAATCGATAGCTAGGCACCATCTGCTTTCTTCACCACACTTTGCTGTAGCACCTTATCTTCAGTGATCTCTTCATGAAGGCAAGTATTGAGCAGTTCAACCTTCTCTGTATGGCAGGTACTGTGCTAGATGCTGGAGTAGGACAACAAATAAGGCCTGGCTCCTCCCCTAAGGGGTCTGTTTCAGTTACAGGGGGAGTAAAATAAAAACAGGTACATTTCACTCAGGACTGATAGAGTATAAAGGAAACATCGGGAGTGGGCATGGGGGGGGTGGCACCCAACTTGATGATGGGTGTGAGAGAAATTCAAAAGGTCGAACAACGGAATGGCGCGACTGAAATTAATGTTTCTGGTGAAGGAGGAAGAGGAGTCTCAGATGCCTTCCAAGTCTCTGTCAAGAAACTCAGTGGGTGCTGGAATGTATCATCAGGTGTAGGGATATCATTGAAGGGACTTGGTGTACAACAACAACAGGGCAGCCCCGTTGGAGGACAGGGTTGGGGGGGGGTTCTGCCAGATGTCTTCATTGGCTCTTTATACTGAGCCTAGGAGCCTCTTGGTGTCGAGGCAAACTGGGTGTCGTCTTAGGGTGGAAACTCTCAGGTGACAGACCTTGGGCTTCCCTCTAAGGGAGAGAATCCTGAGATTAGCACTGGGCTCTCATTATGGGTGGAGCTCCCAAGGCTGGGGGTGGGTGAGCTGTGCTGCTCCTTCCTCGTGTTTCTTCCATTTCACCCAGGGGTTTGCACCTTTGGGTAGTGGTGCAGTTGGGTAAAAGGGTGGACATCAAAGGATTTCTTGGTTTTCCAGGACCATCTCAGAGAGGGCATCATGGTCTTGAATTATGATCATTGACCATCCTTGTGATTCTCAAAAGCAGTTGATAAAGCAAGGCGCTGAGGGTTGAGGGGGCACAGGACGCTGTGTTGCAAAAAATTTTAATTTTGTCCACGAGGGAGTGATTTAGCCTAATGAAATGTTGTTGGATAGCTTCAATAGGTGTTATTCATAAACATTCTGGCAGCTGGTTCTATAAGGTCAAAACAACATGGCATGATCTAGTCTTGCTGTCCTTGAGGAGGGATTTTTCTGTTTCTGGAATAACCTTTTTTATTCCAGAGTTAAATTTGAGTGGTGAGTTCCACCGTAATGGCTGAATCTCTGGACTCCCTGAATCGTTGCGAGGGGTCTTCCCCTCTTCCCATGGGAAGCGGGTTCGGAGGTGGTGAGCAGCCCTAGATCAGACAGGGGAGATCTTGCTTAGATGCAGGTTTTTGCTATCGCTGTCTCTGAGATAACTCTGGAATTGAAAGTCATTCTGTTGGTCTGTGGTGAGTTCTGAGATGCTGGATACCCACCAAGTTCCTAGGTGATGCCTGCTGCTTGAATACTTTAGGACTTACCTTGAGGATCACATCTCCCCTTAAGATTTTCACTCGGTGCCTTATCTCTGATAACACCTTACCATCTTTATTTGCATGTGTCTCTTTCTCTGCCTGAAAGTACCTTAGAGAGTGGGGTCCATTTCTTATGTACGAATCCAAAGTGTACCCAGCAGGTGCTCAGTTACGATTTGAAGAAACACTGATGTGGGGTATAGGAAACTGACCAGAGGACACCCAAACCCAGGTTTGGCCACATATTTTCCTAAGCGTGTGGGACACTCCATTCTAAACCAGGCCTCACTTGTGCAGTCAGTGACTTGGTGCCACCTTTGAGCCAGGCTTGCATGGTGGACACCATGGGGACAGAAAGGAAAGAGGAGCGGAGACCCCGGTGTTGAGAAATGTGCCATCTACTTGGCAGCATCTATAGAATGGCAAGTTCTCGCTCAGTGCAAATTAAAGGGCTGTCACTCAGGCCCAGAAGGCCTTAAATAGTCCAGGGCATCCAGGCAGCCCTCACCTCCAAGTGTTCCTTCCATAAATACTCATCATTTTTGTTTGTTTGTTTGTTTGTTTGTGTCTCTGCTCCTGGGAAGCGGGGTTGCTTTCTGAAGGAAGTGAGCATGAGGATCACAAATCACCCAGGTGCCTCGGGAGGCGCAGAGCCATTTCAGAGAGGCAGAACATCAGGCCCAGTCCTGCCCTTGCTGCCCGGCCTGGGGACCCGCGTGAGCAGGACTGGCCTTTCCCACCGGACAATGATGAGTGGAAGCAGGCCGCTGTGATGTCAGCATAACAGCCGTAGAACAAGGAGGAACAACCTTGAGCTCTGAGAAGAGCCATGCTGGAGAATCCCGTGGAGGCGGTGGTGGGAATTTTTATTTCCCTAATAGATGCCTAGCATTTTAACTTTGCTAATTAACAGAACAGCGGGCTTGCAATGCTGACAGCAGCAGGGCACAAACGGAGTGGGATTAGCATGGAGTGCCCGGGATGCATGCCTTTGTCCTGAAGAGAAAGCACAGCACCCAAGGTGGTTCTGCTTCATCAGGGCCCTGCAGTAACCCCAAGGGCTTGGGGCTTGGTTCTTTAGCAGTAGCTTGGGGCCTAGTGTTTCAATAGGTTTCTTTTTAAACTTTTTAAAATTATGGCTCGGGCAAAAGTTTACAGAGCAAATTAGTTTTCTATTCAACCATTTATATACATTTTGGCCCAGAGCTTTCGGGGCAGCCCCCCTCAGGGTAACAGCGCTTTTCCTGCCTCCTCTCGGGGGTCCCCATTTCCATGGGTTCTTCTTCCCTGTCCCTTGTCTTCTGAACTTTAGTTTGGGGCAAGTGCTTCCCATTTGGTCTTCGGTGGTTGATTATTCTGAGGATCATGTTCCTCGCAAGTGTTACTGGGTTGTTCACCTTGTGGCCTTATCTGTTGTTCTATCCCTGGGGATAGGTTCCACTTTAGGTTTGAAAGGGGTGCTGAGGGCTATGGTCTTGGAGGTTCCAACAATGTCTGTCAGTCCAATAAATGTGATATGTCTTGTGAGTTTGAATTTTGTTCTACATTTTGTCTTCCATTCTGCCCAGGACCCTCTGTGAAGCCCATCAGAGCAATTGACCGTGGTTGCCAGGCCCCATCTCATCCTTCTGATCTCCGTGGGGCCAGAGGGCCTGGTCTGTTAGTCCTTTTAGATGAATTGGTTTCTTGAGTCTTTGACGTCTGTGATCTTCTTTTCTGTGCCCGTGGGGAGGCCACAGGTTGCATCTCAGATGTGCCCGTGGGGAGACCACAGGTTGCATCTCAGATGGCGTCTCACCAGCTGTTAAGACCCTGTTTGTTGCTGGCCTTGGGAGGGTGGAGGACATTGTCTTGGTGGACTGTGTCAGTTGTCTTAACTGTTATGCCAAGTGGTGGGGCTTTTCTTTTTCAAGGGGGAAAGCTGGTCCAAGATGGGTTTAGACTATTCTATCAAATACACCTTGCATCAAACACAACAATTGAAGTTCAAGCCTGCCTGCCTCTAAAATATGTACTCTTCACAGAAGTTATTTCATCATTTCCCCCTCGGTTTTGGTTATCCAGGCCACCTGCAAAGTGGTGGTAACTGGAACACACTGATCTCTGAAGTGCTTCCAGGACAAGAGTAGGGTGGGAGGCTAGCGGAGATAAGTTTCACCTCTCCAGGGTGTACCGACTCTTCTTAGGAAACTCCTTCCCCAAATATTTCCCTTCAAAACATCTTGTTCTTTCTGATAATATGAGAAATTTCAGGGTCAGTAAATAGGAGGAAGAAAAAGGGGTTCAAAGGTCTTGGAGCATTATAGGTGGGTGGTACCTTGGATGGCCTCAACTCCAATTACCTGAACTTGGTGTGGAGGATGGAACCACTGACCTTGAGCAAGTCACTTCAAAGAGGGTTAACATTCCACTCATTTATTCTTTCATCAAATATTTATCAAACATTTACTATTAGTCTGTAGAGACACGTACCTGGTAGTGAGAACATGTTGCTATTTCATTGGTTCTGTTTGAGGTAGCGTTCAGTGAACTTACCCTTTATTACATATTCCAACAGCTGGCTTCAGAAGGACCCTGGGGAATTGATACATAGGATCTTTAGCCAGTGCAAATAGGTTTTGTATGCAAGGTCTCCAACTTCTGGGCTGCTGGGCTAATTAGTTTAGCTCTACTTAGCTTTACATAATACATCTATCGTGGAAGAGTTATTTGTAATTCAATTTTTTGGCAAATGAAACACTAATTTAAACCAAGAAGGGAACTTTTATTTAAAGAGACCCTGGAGCAAATCTAATGCGAAAACATCCTGATGTTGTCATTGTTATTGGAAATTAATATCCCCTAGTTAAGGATTTGTAAACCTGGGCTTTAGATTTTCTTACAGATGGGCACTCAGCCTGGCAGATGGCCAGCCGTGGTCTGCATTGGGCAGAGAGGACTCTGGCCTGGAGAGAGGAAACACCAGCGATCTTAGAAGAGCCCAACCCAAGACACCAACATTCCCTGGGCCATGATTGCAACCTGCATGGGCCAGCTATCTGTTTTTTCCTGTGGTCCTTTATACCCAAGGGGAGAAGGGAGAGGGTGGAGCAGGATGAGTGGGGTCTTTAGGGTGTGGTTGGAGTTCACTCTCCAATGTGGTAAGGCGGTGGGCAGGAAGGAAGACAGGACAGCTTTTTACTTCCTTAATAGGAAAGTTGGATGTCTTCCGTCATGGCAAATTTGAATCTCTTCCATACGACCCGGGGAAGCAAGTGCAGTTAGGTTGTCTTGTGTCCTTTGTTGAGCCCTTGGGTGATGTACAGGGTTAATTTAAGCACGTGTTGACCAATGGAAAGCTTAGATGTTTGGATCCACCCAGAGGTGCCTTGAAAGGAAGGTTTTCCAAAAGGTCACGGCTGTGAAACCCCCGGGGAATGCAACTTGATGGAATCCATGTGGTGGCAGCTACTTCCTGGCTGTATACTTGAACACAGTACAGGAGTGGCGAAGAGGTGGGAAAACTAGGAGAGGAGCTCAGGAGAGAAAGAGGGTTATGCAGACGCTGGTGACCCAGTAATATCTCCTTTGTGGGAGCCTTGCTGTTTGTGCTCTTGTGTGTTGTTCTGGAAGATGATAGGGCTGTAATTTAATGTACCACAATGAAATGTTTTCTATAGAGTTTAATAGTGTGCATAATGGTGGAGAGAAGATGGTGAGCACTCGATGTATAGAAAGTACAGCCATCCTTTCACACAAAGAATTGAAGCTGACACTTACGTAGTCTGCACAGCCTACTATGACTCGTCCGTGCCCAAGTCTCCATATTGGAGGAGGGTACAAAACAAACAAGCAAACGATCCGACAGGCTATGAGTTCTACTGGTAAAACCTGTCATCATTCATGCTGATCCTAATTCATCTCTGCAAGTGAGCTTTTTACCCCTGCTAGAAGATAAGAGCATAGAGATGTGTGGGAACAGAGAGTAGAAAGCTCAGAACAATGCTTACAGGTCCTGAGGTTGGGGCTGCCTTACTCTGGCGGCCTGTTTCCCGTCTAGCCTCGTGACCTTCTCAAGTCAGGTCCCCAACTTCAGGCACTGTGGAATAACTTGTAAGGAGAAGCAGCTGATGAATAAACAGGCCGGCTCTTTTCTTTTTTTTGCTGCGCAGGGCCTGCCCCCGGGCCGGCCGGGGCGCGGGGCCCGCGCTGCCGGCTCTTTTCACTTACTGATTGCAGGAGAGAAGAAATGGCTTGAGACACTTGGGAACTGTGTTTTGGGTTAGAGTCTGAACTTTGACCACAGAAGCAGACAGCAGGGTACACCTCCCTCGGTGTCCTGAGTCGAGTGTGCAGTAGGCTTATTCCCTTCCACAGGCAGGGGCTCAGCTCTGGGGTGTCACCAAAACTCCCCAGGGGCTCCCCAGAACAGTATTTAGGGACTAAAGCAACCCTGGCTGGGACATTGCTTCCCAGCCTGGCTCTTGCCTGCGTAGGTTGTTAGACTCAGACCCCAAGGGAGGAGCTGGGGAGTCAAACAAGCTCAGGAGGCACCAACCAGAGGGGTGTCCATGGTCCCTAGTTATGTCCCACTGAGCTGACACAGAGTCTCGTACCTTCTGGGGCCCACTGTGTGGGGAACGCACAGCAGAGACCCGGTGACAGCTGGAAGGGCTGTGAGCGTGGGCTGCCTGTCCCTGCCTGTCCGAGTGGGACACTCTGAATGAACCAGGCGAGTGTGGAGGGCTGGCCGGGGTGTGTGTGTGTGTGTGTGGTGGTGGGTCCTTCTGTTCCACACCTCTTGCACTGTGTGGCTGGTCTTTGCTTCCAGGCATATCTTTGCTTCCCAGTGTGAGTGGGCCCCAGGCCTCTGCCTTCAGCTCCCTAGCAGGAACTCAGAAAGGACGTAGCCATAGAGCAACAGGGAGCTGAAGACACCGGTGCCTCCCCCTCCCAGGTTACTGGTACCTCCTCCCTCCTCCTGTCTGTTGATGAAGATGCCAGAGAGGCAGAGGAACACTGTGCAGGAAGGGCTTTGAGGCAACAGCTTTGTGTTTAACTTCGGTCTGACCTTTCCCGTTCGTAAAGTGAAGACACACAGTTTACTTTGAAGACAGGCAAAATAAATAAATAAATAAAAATTCAGGGCACTGTGATGTACCAGAGTCTTAGCTAGCTGTGTGCATGGTGGTAGGGGGGCAGGTATGATTTGGACTGACCCTCCTTTGAAGAGACAGAGATGCGCCCAAACCCTTGTTCACCTCCTGTGTCCTGGTATCACGGGGAAGTGCCCTGGACTCTGGGCAGAGCTGAACTCGGCCTAGCTTTCTGACCCATGCTGGAGTTGGGAGGCTGAGGGTGGGACCCAGAGAGTCAGTCAACAGGCCTTCTTCACCTGACTCTTCCTGTTTTGTTTTTCTGCAGGATCTTTTCGGAATGATGGTTTGAAAGCTTCTGATGTCCTTCCCATCCTAAAGGAAAAAGTGGCCTTCGTGTCTGGTGAGCCTCTGCTGAACTTTCCTCTGTCATTGCCCTAGGGAAGGGTGTGTGTGTGTGTTTTTGTGTGTGTATATGCACATATTCTCTTGTACTGTTCACACGGCTGCCTTTTGATCCACATCCAGGTTCCGAATGAGTAAAATTAATATGCTGGAATTCCATTCTTCTCAAACGATCCATAGTTGGTTATGATGCACACAATTGAAAGCCTTTGAGTAGTCAATAAAAGACAAGTAACCAGCTTTTTCATATTCTCTGCTTTCAGCTAAGATCTATCAGATGTCACCAGTGATATCCATTATTCCACGTTCTCTTCTGAAGCCAGCCTGCATTTCCGGAACTGCAACTGTTGTTGGGCTTTACTAGCATATGATAGTAATGATATGTACCTATAATGTATACATTTTATTGCATCACCTTTTGGGGGTATAGATATGGATCTCATCCCAGTAGTTGGCCAAGTTTGTACCCATTCCAAAGAGAGTTGCCTTGGAAAGCGACTATCAAATATTTCTTCCTAAATTCTCTCTCCCACCCATCTTATGCACCTGGATCTCTAGATGTTTAATTCAGGGACCAGAAAACTATAGCCTGCAGCTCGCCATGTGCTTTTGTCAATCAAATGTTATTGGAACGCAGCCAAACCAATTTATATAGTCGATGTATTAATTTCCTATTGCTCTTATAACAAACCGGCACACAAACGTCTTAAAACAACAGAAATTTGTTCTTCCTCGGCTCTGGAGGCCGGCAGTGTGCCATCAGCCTCGTGGGTCCCGGTGAAGGTTTCTCAGGCTATGCCGCCTCCGGAGACTCTAGAGGAGAGTCTGTTCCTCACCTTTGCCAGCTTTTGGTGGCTGCCAGCATTCCTCCGCTTGTGACGGCAACATTCCAACCTCTGCCTCTCTGGTCTGTGAAGCTTCCTTCTATCCCTCTCTTGCGAGGATACTTGTGATTGCACCCAGGGCCAACCTGGATAACCCAAGATAATCTCCCTATCTCAAGATCCTTAATCATATATGCAAAGTCCTTACTATAAAGGCATTTACAGGCCCCAGGGATCAGGGCCATCCTCAACCTGGCACAGTCATGCTGCAATGGCAGGGTTGCACGGTTGCCGTAGAGATCAGACGGTCCTCAAGCCTATCGTGTCTACTGCTTGGCTCTCTAGGGAAAAGCTTGGTGACCCATCACGTGGATGAAGTCTTTAGGGCAGCCATCCTTAAACTAGAAGCTATACCAGAATCACTCCCAGTGCCGGTCCTAGTGCTCCTGGCCTGCCTGCCACAGCACTCTCGATTTTCCTTCCTAGATGCAACAGTGTATTGCAGCGGCCACACACAGCTCACAGACATGCTCATTACTATGGTATTATTAAGAAGTTACCAGATTATAATTCCGGTGAGCCATGCTCAGGATACAGTTGTTTGGTCAGGACCTGTCACAGGGTTCTTAGGGCTGCTGAGGCAGTCAGCTCCAGCTCTGCCGGTCCGATTGCTCAGAGGCGCCCCACTCCACAAGCCAGCCTTCTGCCCCAAAGCACTCACCTTTACTTGCGGGAGGGCAGTGGTTCTCAAACTTCCTAATGCCGTGACCCTTTACTACAGCTCTTCATGTTGTGGCGACCCCCAACCATAAAATTATTTTCATTGCTACTTTATAACTGTAATTTTGCTACTGTTATGAATGGGGCAACCTCTGTGAAAGGGTTGTTTGACCCCCAAAAGAGTCGCCACCCACAGGTTGAGAACCGCTGCCTTATATGGGCTGGGAAATCCACTGCTCTGCCTTATGCTCTGACTCCTGGCTCTGCTGACACGCTTTTGGTGCCAACGCTGTCGTCCTGGATCAAGGAGTTTCACTGTGTAGGGGTCCTGAGGTCCAGAGGACGCTCTACCCCTAGATAGCCCTCGTAGTGAAATCCCCCTTCCTGCCTCTGAGATGGCGCCCTTTAAATACAGCAGGATGGCAGTCGCTGACTGCTGAACCATTTAATGCAACCATTTTCTTTCCCAACTTCTTACCCCGACCCATCAGGGAAAGGTAGTTTGGTGGGAGTTACAGAGACGGTGGCTAGGGGAACCACGTGCAGTAATTCACTGCCCAGCAGTTCCATTCAGGTCCCATGGATCAGCACCTCCTGTGGCCCCTAGAGCAGGAGATGGGATAATGCTCATTGGATGGGCGAAGGATCACATTGTGGGAAACACACCTAGGAGCTGATACCTCGTGGAGAAACCCTTTATTTCTGATTGATTAGCTGGGGAGTCCCCAGGGAAAAGAGGTATCGTTTCCCAGTGCAGGGGTTCACTCCACAAGCACTGCAGGTTGGGCCATAAAAGAAAGAAAGGAGAGAGCAGTTGACTCCTACCTGAGAAAGCCAAGCACCTGCTGATTCGGGGAGTAGGGGTGGGAGGGCAGAGCATCCGAGGAGAGTGTACATAAGTCATCACCATAATACTCGACACACTGCCATCGGGTCAGTGCTGACACCTAATGACCCTAGAGGACAGGGGAGAACAGCCCCTGTGAGTTTCCAAGACTGTCACTGTTGACAGAAGTGGAAAGCCCCATCTTTCTCCAGAGGAGCTGCTGGTGGTTTTGAACTGCCGACCTTGAGGCTGCCAGCCTGCAGGCCACTATGTAACCACTCTAGCAACAGGACTCCATCATAAGACTAGAAGAAGAAATAGGGTTGTGTTGTTGTTAATGCTTGTCAACAGGAGCACCTGGAAAGCTGCTTTTCCCTGTTTGTCAGGGGCCTGAGTATCGTGGTAGGGCGTGCACTCCCAGGGGGCCCTGGTGGCGTAGTGGACAAGCATCGGGCTGCTAACCACAAAGTCAGTAGTTTGGAACCACCAGCAGCTCCATGGGAGAAAGGATGGCATTTTCTACTCCTGTAAAGATTTACAGTCTTGGAAACCCACAGGGGCAGTTCTACCCTGTCCTATAGGATTGCTGTGAATCAGAATTGACTCAATGGCAGTGCGCTTTTTGAGTGAGTTCCCTGTGGGTGAACATGGCGGAGCACAGGCTGAACAACCCCCGGGCAGCATCATGTGGCAGAGATTCCAGGATGAGCAGAGGTGCAGACAAGTTACTCCCCCGTGGTCTTGGCTGCTTGGACCCTGGTGTTCCCTGAGCACGTGGAAAGACCTTGTGCATATGTCCAGCCACTGGGCAGTGCCAGACTTCTGCTGGTGTCTTCGCCCCGGGTTTCCAAGACGGGGTCTACTCTTCTTTAAGGAGCCTGCTCCGATCTTTGCCTCCTTCTTCCTTCCAGCTTAGTGCGGTTAGTCTTAATTAGTGTGGTCTACTGCTGCTCTGTCACCTGGACCAAGGAGGTTGACTGTGCAGGGGTCTCGAGGTTCAGAGGATGATCCACTCCTGGCTCTGGCTGGTAGTGAAATCCCTCTCTTGCTTCTGAGATGGCTCCTTAATGAACTCTTCCTGCATTCTGCTGGCAGGCTCATTCTCCCAATGGTTTCATGTCTGAAACTTCCTCTATGGAATAGAACTTTTCCACACCCTTCTGCCAGTATGACCCTCCCATGTCCTAAACAAGTTTGTTCCTATTAGGACCCTCCAGGTGGCCTTCCAAGGAGCCCTGGTGGCATCGTGGGTTATGTGTTGGGTTGCTAGCCAGAAGGTCAGCTGTTGAAAACCACCAGCTGCTCCATACGAGAAAGACGAGGCTTTCTGCTCCCGTAAAGATCTACAGACTTGGAAACCCAGAGGGGCAGTTCTCTTTTGCCCGACAGGGCGGCCA
>NW_022103914.1:2895414-2913965 GCF_000313985.2 Echinops telfairi
CAACAAAGCACCGCAAGGAAAATGGGAGCAGAAAAGCCAACAGGTAGGGAGCGCCCGCCCACCTGGCATGTGCCCCAGCTCTGGTGAGGGGGAAGTGGGCCACACTGCCATGGGAACATCCATTGGGAGTAATCCAGTGAGCGTCCCTCCATGGGCCCCACCACTCACAGGTAGCCAGCTCCCCTCTGCCCTTGTCTCGCTCCGTGGGTGCCGTTGATCCCACCACTCCTGGCACCTGGTGTCCCTTGTATCCAGACTTCTTGTGAAGGGCCCATTTCACCCTCCATTATCTCTGGGTACATGCACCCTGCTTTCAGCTGCCTCCTGGTGGTGCCTCTCTGCCCCCCATTGTCTGCATGGCCTTAGTGATCCAGGGAAACCCACTGTGGCACCATCTGTTGGTTCCTGAACCCATGTCTCTCCAAGGGTGTTCTAAGGATCAGCAGTCCCACAACACAAAGAGAAAGGAGAGTAGGAACACTGCAGGTTATACACTCCGCGTGGGATTTACAATACCCTCTAAGGCGGATTAGCACAAGGCTATGGGAAGACCTTCAGTAAAGAACCCTTTTATCTTTGTTAATCGGGTGGTTTTCAAACTACAGAATAACCTCCTTCTCATAAAAAAGTATTGGGGATGGGGAGCGTTTCATATCTCCATGAACATTTTGCAGAACTATTGTTACAGAATGAGCCCCGGGGGTTCTGTGGGTTTGGTGTTAGGTTCCTAAGCATGAGGTCAGTAGTTCCAACCTACCAGCTGCTCTGTAGGTGAAAGATGAGGCTGCCCACTGTTGTAAAGATTTACAGTCTCAAAAACCCTGTATAGGGTCACTGTGAGTTGGGACCAACTAGATAGCAAATCAAAAACAAAAACCCGACTGCACTCAAGGTAATTCTGACTCCTAGTGACCCTACAGGGCAGAGTAGAACTGCCGCTCTTCTTTTCCAAGACTGTCACTCTTCATAGGAGTAGAAAGCCTCCTGGCTCTCCCTCTGAATGGCTGGTGGTTTCGAACCAACACGGACCTTGCAGTTAGCAGCCCAACGTATAACCCATCACACTACCCAGGCTCCTCAACTAGATAGCAGTAAGCTTGATGTGGTCTATTGCTACATGGATCAAACGTTTGATGTACTTCGATAGACTCACTTCTTTTATTTCCTCTTTCTTCAAATGGTCCTAATCTGCTTGCCCTCACTGCAGTGTGACCCCTCTGAAAACTGTGTGCCCCATTCCTTCTCCACCTCCACCTCCACCTCACTCAGGGAAGCCTTCACTTCTTCCACTTTGGGCTTTACCTCTCTCCACAGCCCTGCCCTGTCTCCATAAAGGGAGGACCACTGTCATTTATAGAACATTCCATTACATCTCCCCTCTGTTTATTCCCTGCACCTCTGTTCTATAGCACCTACCACCAATGCCTTGTACCAGGATACCTATAGCGAGTCAATGCTCATTTCAGCAAGGGAAGGACTCATTTGGAAATCTTGTCCGAATCTCCATCACCTTTCCAGGCCATGGTTACATTGGTCCCCCACGCCCTGTGATCAGCTCTTACCCAGTTTCCCCAAAAGTAAGACGCCCCCCCCAAAATAAGACCTACTTACAGTTTTGCCTCTCACTAAAATATAAGGCATCCCCCCGAAAATAGGACCTCCCCCAAAATAAGGCCCACCGAAGCTAGTGTGACTCTGGACCATAGCGGCAGGCGCCACTGCGCAGCTCACTGTTGGCCGCAGTGCAGCTGGAGCAGACAGGAAGTGGGAGGTCTCTTTTAATAAAACAATGAACAATAAATGTGTACCATATTCTTCTTCATGGAAAAATAAGGCATTCTCTGAAAATAAGACCTAGTGCATCTTTGGGAGCAAAAATTAATATAAGACACTGTCTTATTTTCGGGGAAACAGGGTATAAAAGACATGCATTTGAGTGCGGGTTTGTCTTCCTTACGGCGGCCCATCCACAAAACCCCAACCAGCCTCTGCATGGAGTCTATTTGGGCTCACAGCACTCCTGTAGGAGAGAGTACAACTGCCCCTTAGGGTTTCTAAGGCTGTAAATCTCAATGGGAGCAGACAGCCTCATCTTTCTCCTGTAGGGTGGCTGGTAGATTTGAACTGCTGATCTTGAAATTACCAGCCCTGCAGGTAACTCTCACTTGTGCACCAAGGTTAATAATTATCCATGGAATCCGATAGCTTCATGGTTCCTAATCCTCCTTGGCACCAAAGCCCTTTGCCTCCCTACCATGGTCATGCACATCCAAGATCTTGTGATTCTCACCTCTGACCTTTGACTTTTTGTGATCATCCCAGATAAACAAAATGCACCCCTTCTCTCCTCTCTGGAAACTCACAGTCCCCCACAATGTCTTCTCATTGTACCAGGCATTAACTGCATTGTGACTTCATTGAAGGTGTAGTCCAGCGTGGGTACCAGCCACAACCCCTTCAGTGGAGCTCCCACTGTGCTCCTGCAGCCTGCTATCTTATCCCCTGAGCCCCCAGTCCCCAGCCCCCTGCTTATGCTCTCCAGAAGCCCTCTACGGATGGTGCTGCCCCTCCTTTCTCCTCAGCACCTCAACCTTGGCTCTCGATTTTAGGTTCTCCTATTGCCCTCAAAGAGCAATATCCCCATTGGTAGGATAAACATCTTCTTTTCCAAGTTCCTGTCTCTCCAAACTCTTGTCTTTCCACACTCTCCCTTCCCTCTTTGAATTTTGCCATCCTGCCTTACAGAAGGAGGTAAATGTATCCACCTGCCCCCTAGACCCCTGGCCTGTGTACCTGCTCTGTGATCTTACTCCCTTTTTAGCCCCACTGTTTCCAGCATTAGGATTTTCTTCCACTGTGCGTGTTTGTCTTGTTCTTCTTATCTGACTTGATTTTGCTGTTCCATTCTTGACTCCACACTTCAGAAAGGAACGGATTGTCCGTCCCCCAGGCTTTCTGTCCTCACTGCCCCTCCCCCGTTCTCTGGACCCTTCCCCGACTGTGATTTTGAAGTGCCTTTCCCCGCTGTCAGTGCTCCTACCTGAGAGGGATGATGCCAACCAGCCTTGGTCCACTTTTAACAGTCAGGCCAGCCTCTGCTCCCCATGTTTCCACGGATCTACTCAGAAGGTGTTCATGGAGGGTCAGGAAGAATTCCAACAGCTGTGTCTACAACCTGCCCAAGAATGATCATCCTTAGGTTAAGGTCAAGATGGAAAGTCGAGAGTGAGAGCTAGCCTGGCAGCTTTGGGGGCAGTTTCATTCAGTCCTTCCACTTCCGTTTCCTCGGGAGCTGGAGACTGTTTTTGTAAGATGGGTAGATGGGCGTCGCTATCAGTCTGAAGGAGTAAGGCAGGAAGGTCTGGAGCCGGGATCGAACTCGCTAGTAGATCTGTACAAATTTCACTTCCTGAGCAGCTGGAGAGACTGGCACGTTATTGTCTTCACTGGGACCAAATCCTCTCTCCGTGGCCTCCATCCAGCTTGATCCTCTTCCCCTTCCTGCTTCTGTGTTTCCTCCTCCGGGATATCCTGGAGTTGATGGCGTTTTGTTTGCCAAGCTCTCCCTCTTGATGTGTTTGGCGGCCCCTGCACCCCACCACACGAGGGAAGTGGTTCTCATTAGCTCAGTGTGGGTGGGGCCTGAAGGCTCTGCCTTTTCCCTGTAAGAGAGCTGCTCTGCAGAAGACTGTGTGCCCAGTGGCGTTTCTGGTATGGGGATGGCCCTGCTGTCCCTTCTCCCGTCTTGCCTTAGATCCTCTGTGGGAGGATCCCCTCTTTGTGGGAGGTGGGAGAAGGGGGCGGCCTGAGGAAAGAGGAGGGGAGTCTCTCCTCATGAGGAGAGCATTTCCTAGTGTCATCACTGGTGCCCTGGGAGGACAGCTTACTGCACCCAGCTTCATTTGAGTGTACCCCTCCTGGGATACATTGTCCTGCTTCCTCATTATAAACCAACCAGAGCTCACTGCCACCCGCCAAGTGATGCTGACTCCCAGTGATCCCACAGGACAGAGGGGAACTGCCACAAGAGCTTCAGGGGCTGCCCATTTGATAGGAACCCAAAGCTCCCTTTATTTTCCACCCACACTGAGCTTCCCTGTGGTGGCTGGTGGGTTTGAACCTCTGATCTGTGGTTAGCAACCCAGCATGTGACCCACCAGAGCACCTCTTCCTAATTGTAGCCACACATTAACAAGTGCATTAGAAGATCGCATCATAATGAAGAGGAAGCTTGGAGGGTGGAGAGAAGAGAAAGTAGGAGAGCCTTCTAAGAGCAAAGATCATTGTAATATCCGCCTTTCAGCTTTCCCACGTGATACTTTGAAGGCATTTGCAATGTGCTGCCTGCATAGGCATTTGAAGTGATTAAGACCAGAGCAGCCTCCTTTCCATTGAAGATTCAGGTGTTTTTCCAGCAGGAGTGACAGGTGACACCTGGGGCAGGCAAGCAGGATGGCTCTCTGCTTTGTAGGAAATACTTAAGATATTGTCTCTGAGTCTAAACCCCCCAGCAATATTGTCCCTAATGGGCAGGATTCTCTCCATGATGGCCGCCGGCTCCCCTGATGCTCACAGAGGTCTGTATACGCAAAAGGAAGTGGCCTGGAGGTCAAGCTTCTAGAACCCATACCACTTTCTTAATAAGAACGCTTACAGTATCCCCGTTTTCCTTAGACTGATGGTCAGAGAACTTCCTAGTGGGCTTATCAGCCAAGCCCTGCAAAGCGGCCAGTATGACTTCCATCCTCATTTTACAGCTGAGGGTTCCGAGAAGTCCCACAATGTGCCCAAGGTCGCACACGGTGTGTGCATCTACATCCTGTGTCCTGGGCCCAAGGGCAGTTTTCTCTGGGCACTATGTTTCTTTCTGCCTGTTGCATCCAACCAGTTAAATGGATTTTTTTCCTTCTGGAACATGCTTTTGGCTTTAACCTGCCTCCTCTTCCTCCTTGCAGGGGGCCGTGATAAGCGAGGTGGACCCATCCTGACCTTTCCTGCCCGCAGCAATCATGACAGAATAAGACAGGAAGACCTGCGGAAGCTCGTGACGTATTTGGCCAGCGTGCCAAGGTAAAGTAGGGGTGTGGCGGGGGTGGTGATGAGGGGGAGCAGGGTCGCTGGGAGGACGCAAGAGTCAGAATGAGTCTCCAGCCCTGCCAGGGGCCCTGGGAGCAGATTCTAATGATTTCTGGAGCCTCCTCATCCATTGCTCGCTTCATCCTCATTGTTACTGTTGGGATTCCTATGAATGGAATGGGAACTGTGGACAGAGGGGAAGGCCCCAGGCTCAGGGGACCCATACTGGGCCCGGACCAGGAGACAGAGTGGCCCAGGAAGGGGGCTGGGAATGAGAAGCTGCTTTACCTGAGGGAAGTCGGATAGCACGGGCCAATCCACAGTGGCTTGTGCAATGGATTATTGTTACAGCCTCTGGCTAGTGACTGTATATATATATATATTGGAGTTTGGGGTAAGTAACCACTGGTCTCATTCCTCAAGGGACAGTCCTTGGCTCAGTGTAGGTCATGTGTTCTCAACAGTGCTGACATTGTCTACCCGAGGAGGTGGACATTGCTTCTTGGGGGATGAAACGCTTACTTTTTGGTGTGTACAGCACAGGTACACACACACTCCTTGAACAGATATGCAGCATCCTTGTCCTTAGTAAAATGTCCTTGGGGCAATGATTGAAAACCTGTCTGACAGGAGCACTTTCAGGGGAGGAAGGGGGCTAATGAGAAGGAGTTGAGAAGTGACACCTACTGGTGCAGAGGTGGGTGGGAGGAGACATGCCAAGGTGGGGTGGATATCTCTTGAGAACAGGGAGAGAGGCCTTCGCTTCGTCAAAGGAGCATAGATGCTGAGAGCCCACAGAGCACTTGGCAGGAATGCAGGCAAAGAGGCTTCCTGTTCTGCCGCGAGCCAACCCGAACCAAGCCTGTGGTCCTTGAGTTGATGCGGACTCATGAGGAGCCCATGTGTGACCAGATAGCTCTGCATAGGGTTTCCTTAGCTGTGGCCTCCACAGAAGCAGGTCACCAAGCCTGTGCGTGTGCGTGTGCATGTGTGGTGGGTTTGAGCCACCAACCTTTATCATAATCTAGCACAAACCCTTTGTGCCACCCAGGGACCTCCTGCTTGGGGAGCAAGGCCAAAACAGAACGCGAGCTGCTTGCATAGGGTTGATGGCTTGGCCTAGAACTCAACCCTCTGACGCCCATGCCCACCTTTAGGCAGAGAGGACTCCTCTCCCTCTCACTGGATGGAGCTGGAGTCTGCTCTGTGTTTTGTGGTAGATGAGAAGTGATGTCTGGGGTGTTCTGGACCTTCCCCTGGTCTATCTGCATACCATTTCTGCAGACAGGAGGATTAGGAAGCATATACAGAGACTATAGGGAAGGAGGAGCTCTGTAGTCTGTTCTTCCTTTGTGGGGAGAGCTTGGAGAATTTCTGAACCTGCTGATTCAGTTCTAGAAGCAGGTGTCCCCACGTGAGTCAGGCTCTACATTTCAGAGCGCCAGAGAGAAGACAAATATAAAGAGACTGGTGGATGGAGGTGGGCAGGTGGTGAAGGGGTCTTTTTAAGGGCGGTTTTGCAGTGCTTGAGAAGTTGTTGAATGGAGTGGGAGCGCTCCTAGCACAAGGCTGTGAGCAAGTACATGCCAATTCATGTCTCTCTTCTTTCTTGATGGCATCCACTGGGGACTGAAAAAAAGAAAAAAAGATAAAAGGTCGTAAGTCTCAATAGGGTTACGTTAGAAGAAGATCCCATAAACTTTGAATGCATGAGGTATCAGACTTTCTAATACACTAGGGGCTTCTCTCCCTCCTAGAGATCTTTCCACTGAAGAAATAGTCTCATGTGCCCCACAGACACAGAGATAGACTAAATAACCTATGATTGATCCAGGGAATTTTAGTAATTTAGCCATCTAAGGTCTAAGCAGTTTTTAATAGTACCTTTCCCCGAAGTACACTGCTAGCAGGTATAAAACCTGGCATTTTCTAAAGCAATTTGCAAGTGGAGTTTTTGCAGGGGCCCATAATGGACTTTCAGTTCTTTTAGAGTTAAAGACATCGGGACCCTGGAGATAGGAAGGGCACGTTGTTCTCTCTTCTGGCACACTTGTCTTTTCTCTGGAATGGATGGGGAACATGGTTGGAAGGATATCTTTCTTCATTCTGACTTGTTAAGAAAAGATTGGGCCAAAACGGGTGGGAAACCATCTAAAAAGAAAATCTTTATGGTGACATGAAGTAAAACGAAGCCCAGGAGAGACCGAGGAAGAAGAAACACTGTGTTATTGTTGGAGGAACATACTAGAAGCAAGCTGTCTGCTTCTCAGAGCGTGGCCACAAGCTTGCGTCCTGAGATGTTATTCACAGATGCGGGCAGGTGGGAGGACAAATCCTGTTGCCACCTGCTGGGGGTAGAGTTGTTGGTCTATGGCACTTGCTCTCTCCCTCCTGGGAAACCTGTGTTCCCCAGGAGTATGTGGGCCACTCTGCATCACACTGGTCACTTCCAGCTTCCCTTGACCACAGTGAACACATGATGGCTGTGGGAAACAAACTCTAGAACAGGATCGTTCTAAGTCTGATGACGTTTAGGGAAAGGATTTTCCACACTTGGATATAGCCATGGATTTAGAAGAAGGGAAATTGAGCTGAAAGTTTAAGCAGATGATACTGATGGGAAGGAAGGCCCAGTTGGTCAAATGGTTAACATGCACAGTTGCTAATTGAAATGTTGGAGGTTTGAATCCACCTCAGAAGAAAGGCCTGGCACTCTATTGAAAATCAGCCACTGGAAACCCTGTGGCGCCGACACTCAGGGCCACCAAGAATCAGAGTCTACCCAGGACAACTGGTACCCATGAGAAGAAAGCACCCTATCTCATGTCCAGGATGCTCACGGACACACGGGGTCTGTGGTTGGGTCTGTAGGTGACATTTGATATGAATTTCTAAATCTAACAAATGACTACAACCTTGCTTGCCAGGTAGATTGAGGGTTCATGACAAATGGGAATGGGCCTTTTGAGGATGTTAGGGAAACCCACGTTTACCTGCCAACTAGTAGCTATAAAAGGGAAGACAGATGAGACGAAGCTGGTAGCATTTAAGAGGAACCAGCTTGCAGAGAACAGGAATTAAGGGCAAATGATGAAAGAAGATCTCAGAATCTAGGAATTAGCTGGTTTGATGGCCATTCTGGGCACCATCCTGGAATCGGTGATGAGACAGATGGCTGTGATCATTTATAAAGGGATAGGATGAAACAGCGCCCCCATCCTCTGTGCAGTGCAGCCACGCCTGGGCCACAGCACTCAAGCTTGCAATATTCAACTCTTCCAGCAAAGCTTGAAGGACTACACTGACCAGTTAGAGTGCTGTTGGGGACAGTGATCATTACATTGAAGGATCCACAAATCGTGTCACTGCAGCTGGAGGAGTGAGAGATGTTTTGCCGCCAGGATTAATATCTGCCTTCACATGTTAGTTCAGCTGCCCCTCAGAAGGGAGCAAGCAAGATGTCCCTTGCTCACTGGGTAGCAGTTAGATCTGGACTGTGGCAGGAACCAGAACAGCCTTTGTTCAGGAGCTGTCCACCAGTACTGGTGCTGCCCCTGGAGAAAGGGAGCATCTTGTCAGGGATGGCGTAGAAAGAATCCCTCCCCTGGGGTGGTGTCTACATTGGCTAACCTCTAGTCATCTTTCCTGACCTGAATTCTCTGTTTCTATGGCATTGGGGGGGGGGGGGATACAACATAAAATCTAGGACCTGCTTCCCTCAGAAAAGTTACTTACCATTCCCAACACTATGTTATCCTTCCTGAAGCTCCCCAGATAAGACCTTGAATTTCACTCTCTTGTCAAATAGTCTAGATTACATAGTAAAGCCTTAGAGAACTGTTTCCTGTCTCCTTGGCCTGCAGGCGGGAGTCTGGGGGCCACCATCTAAGTCCCAGGATCATTCTAGGTGTGGCAGTCAAGAAGAGTGCCTGTCTTATTCTCTGGGGGTCCAGCTCTGCCTGGGACATGTCTCTTCCAGTTTCTCTGGTTTGCTCCTGATGAATTTAGGCATCCACCTCCTGGGTCCTCTCAGTAATTCTATAATCTTGTTCTGAAGACCTGAAAAACCTTATCACTCAGTTTCTAGAAATCCCATTCAGTCAATATTTATTGAGTGCCTGCAACAAGCCAGATATTAGATAGAGATCTTAGAAAATCCCTATATTTCCTAACTGTTGTCTGTCAGATACTCGTCTAACTTTTTCCTCCTTCTGGTCTGTTATCTGATTGCAATTACTTTACATGAAAGGAGAGTGGAAAGGTAATACTCAGAGATAATCAGTTGATGATTATTCCTAGAAATTTAGAGAAAGAATAGAAAATCCACTCTGCAACTGAACAATTGCCCGGCCATAGTCTACTCAGAGATCATTTGTAATCAACCATAAACTTACCAATTGTACACCTAGTATAGGGAAGCAGTAGTTCAGTGGTAGAATTCATGCCTTCCGTGTGTGAATCCTGGGTTAGGTCCTGACCAATCTACTAAGTGCTAATCTACTACTACTTATCAGTGGAGACATGTGTGTTAGTTTAATGATAAACCAGTTTCCGTAGTTTCCAGACCAAGACAGACTAGGAAGAAAAGGCTGGTGATCCATTTTTGAAAATCATCCAGTGAAAACTCTGTGGGCTACAAATGCCTGATCTATAACTGATTGTGGGGTGACAGGGCATTTTGTTCCATTGTGCATGGAGTCACCCCGAACAGGGGCCAATTTGATGGCAGCTAACAACACCTAGTCAAGAAACCCTGAGTTCTTCTTACGGCAGTGAATCTCTATTCTTCATTTTATGGTTCTGCTTCCTCATGATCGTCTTTCCGTGGCTTGTTAACCTTGGAGATCCCTGCCACTGACCTGCTCTTGGCAGTGCTGATAAGATGCCAGGTGGTCTGGGAAGGAATGCAAGGTCATATTGAGGAAAGATGTTAAGAAATTAGGACAGGTTAGAAAAGGAAGGCCCTCCAGGAGATGGATTGACACCGTAGCTGCAGCCGTGGGCTCAGTCAAGCACTGGAACCATTGGGGGGATGGTGCAGGGCGAGGCAGTGTTTTGCTCCGTTGTGCACAGCACCTGACAACAATGGCATTCTGTAGCACCAGTCAAACCATGCTGCTAGTGTTCCTGCTCTGGCTCTGTTGATTTCAGCAAAAAATAAACTCAGCTGAACTTCACCATGACCAGAATTTAGGAGTCATTAGAGAAATCCAGAAAGATGATGCCGAGGAGGAGGTAAACACTGTCAGGGTTTTCTCCCCCCCCCCTACTTTTTAAAGCAGTGAGGCAAAGTAGACAGCGTGTGTCACAGTACAGTGAAAGGTGGGGAGATCTAAACACCACAAGAGAAGTTAATCACTGTAAGTGAGGTTTGAGAGAAACAGTTGGACTCTCTACTTTCCAAGTCCCGGAAGGCCTGGGCGATGAGCCGGGAAGCTGAGAAAGGCTGTGGAGGTGAAGGAAGAAAGAAGGATGGGAGACTGGGCTGCTGGGGACCTCGGGGCAGTTCACCAGAAGTTCCTTAAGGAAAGAGGGAGTGTGCCCTGCAGCAGTTCAGCCTTAGGTGCTGGTGCTGTGAACTTTCAGTTCCTCGGTGATTCCCTGTCCCTCAAAACTCCAGGTGTTAGTCTTGTGGAGCCCAACCCTTGGCTTCTACTCCTTACCTTACTCTTCCTCTTGCTCTGTCCCTTTCCCTTTCCAAGGTTCTCAATATTTTATATAATTCACCAGGTTCTCCAATTCGCCTAGGCCAGATAGAACAGCCTCTTAGAAAGGTTAGGAGCTACTGCAGAAGAGATGGCTGGAACTTGGCTGTCTCACTGGGGCTTAGGGGTTCAGAGCAGTGTGGCCTCCTTGGGGTGCACGTGAGAGCGCCACTGTCAGGTTTTCTCCCTCCATTTTCAGCATGGGAGAAGTGAGCTGTCCCGTGGTCACTGTCGGGCCCTGCCCCTTGTTCCGGGATCGTCAGTTCAGCATGACGTGGGGAGTGAGGGGAGGAATCAGAGGAACGGAAGGTTCAGAAAAGAGAACCAACGAGAACGTTTAGGTCACGTTGTTATAATTTATACTTCCCTAAAATGTGTGCCTTCATTTCCATTTTAAATTTCTTTTGTTGGTCCTGGCTGGAGGGTTTATCATTTCTATTTCACTTCCCACACTTGACCTTGAACACAGTTCATGTCCCTGGTGCTCGCTGCAAGGGACACAGCCCTGAAGAACAAGTAGTGTTCTACTTGGCTGCCGAACCCCCCCCCCCACACACACACACACCCACATCACAGTATTAACAGCACTGTTAGCAACACCCTCTTCAGCGAGGGTTTTGTTTGTACAGCAAAGGCAGGGAGGCATCTTAGTAAAGAAAGCACTGGGGTGCGGACCCTGGCTCTCTACTTCACTACCACTCAGCCTGGGACTGGAGAAGAGTTCATCAGCTTGTGGAACAGGGAAACCAGTCACGTTTGGGTCCCAGGGCAGGGAGGGGAGCTGCTACCATGTTTAGGCCTGAGTGGGAAAAGGGAGGGGGGCGTCCCTCGACTCTGGAGGAAGATGGTAGCTGACAGCAGCTGTGGCCTTTAGTGTGACTCCGTGATGTGAGGTGAGTGGAACTGGTCCCCTGTCTTCATTCTTCTCCCACCTGACTGACCTCCTGCTGGTGTGGGTCACTGGCTGAACACAGACAATATTCAGAGAATGGGGGCACCAGCTGATAGACAGCCCTTGTGGGTCAGCCTCCCAGGGTACCAGAGAGGGGTGGGGAGATGGAGAGTGAATCCAGAGTGGCAAACAGAAAATATTTGGCATCAGGTGAGACCTTGGCCTTATTACTCAATATTTCTAATTTCTAAATTTGAGACAAGAATAGTCATCCCATAAGGGCACTGTGAAGAAATCATACAGCACTCTATGCAGTATCCAGGCACTCATCGATGGCCAGTGGGTTCCTTCAAGGAAGTTACTATTAATATGAATCGATATATTTCCATAAGGTGAAGGACTGGAATGAATATATGTGTAAGTGATGAAGCATCATCCTGAAAGAAACACCTGGAGCTCACCCCCAAAGTGAGAAGTAGACCATCTCCTCTACTCTCGATTCCTCCCTTGTTCCCAAAGCCGATGCGAACTGCCTCCCCAGAAATAACTGCTATCCTGAATATGGTGTTTATCCTTCTTTTACTTTTTTTGTATCATTAAGTGCATGTTTTCATAAACAAGGTATTATTTAGTCTTGCTCTTTTTCAAGCTTTGTAAAAATGGTATCATACCATATGTAGTCTCCTAGCTTTTGTGAACAACAAGGATGAATTTCAAAAGGAAATGCCAGTGAAAAAGCTTACCTTTCGCCCTGAGAGCACATCGCCAAATTATTCATAGAAGGGAGACGGTACCAGAAGTCCCGTGAGATGATTTTCTCAGCGAACTAGAGGAGAAAAATTGATAATAACTATTTTACTCAGTATTTCAGAAGAGACATTATCATTAATATTGATATCAAAGAACAAGTGAACAATTTCTCAATTTATTAGGGATCAGTATGAAATCGATGATTTGGAGATAGATGTTGTAAAGCCCTTAAGTTGTTCCACGCACAGAGCTGTTGTTAAGTGTCTTTAAGTTGTATTGACTCATAGTGACCACCGTACAACAGAACGGAACCCTGCCCGGTCCTGTGCCCCTCACAACTGTTCCTACGTGGGAGCCCGCTGTGGCAGCATGGTGCCAACCCAGCTCACGGCAGGCCTTCCTCTTTCTCACCGACCTTCTACTTCCCCAGCCTTCTTCCTTCTCCGGGGCCGATCGCTCTTGGTACCACTTCCACAGTGTATGAAATGAAGTCTGGCCACCCCCACGTCGGAGGAGCACTCCATCTGTGCTTCCCGCATTCTTCTCCAACACCATGACTCACATGCATCCGCTCGCCTTCAGTCCACTTTTGTCTGCAACGGTGCTCATGGGAGATGCTTGAAAATACCATGGTCAGGCACACCTTAGTCCGCAAAGTGACATCTTGCTTTTTCACACGTTGAAGAGGTCTTTTGCAGCAGATTTGCTCAGTGCACTACGCCATTTGCTTTCTTGACTGTTGAGTCCTTGAGCTCGGATTGTGGATCCAAGCAAGATGACATCCCCGGCAACCTTGGTCTTTCTGGTATTGAGCCTGGTGTCTCCTGGCCCAGTTGTGAGCATTTTTGTTGTCTTTATGCTGAGTTGTAATCCACACCAGAGGCAGTCGTCTTTGATCTTTATTTGTACGTAGGTTATGTCGTTATGTCATCTACACATCGAAGGTTGTTCATAAACCTTCCTCTATTCCTGATCATCATTCTTCCTCATATAGTTCGGCTTCTTGGATTATTTGCTCAGGCAAAAGAGTGAATAAATGTGATGAGAGGACATTATCCTGACGCACACCTTCCTGATTTTAACCGTGCTGTAGCCCTATACTCTGTTCCAACGACTGCCTCGTGAAGGTGAATGAAATTTCCATTTTTCACCATGTTATCCATGTCGTTGTTGTTAAGTGCTGTTAAGTTCGGTCTGACTCATAGCAATCTTATGTACAACAAAACAAAACACCACCAGTTGTGTGGTTTGTTATAATTCACACAGTCAATTGACTCTTCACAGTCAAGAAAACACAAGTAAACTTATTTCTGGTATTCTTTGTTTTCAGCAAAGATCCATTTGATATTAGCAATGATAACCCTTGTTTGAACAAACAAAAACAACAAACCCTTTTTCTGCATCCTCTTCTGAATCCAGCCTGAACTTCTGGCAGCATCCTACCTATGTGTTGCTGCAACCATTTTTGAATGATCTTTAGCACATTTTTACATGTGTGTGATGTTAATGGTATTGCTTGGTAATCTCCATATTTTGTGGGGTTGCCTTTCTCTGGAATAGGTGCACATATCTCTCGCTTTCAGTTGCTTAGCTATGTTGCTGCCTTCCAGAGATGAGTGAGTGCTTCCGGTTTATACATAATCATCGCGTTGAGACATTTCAATTGGTATTCCACCAATTCCTGGAGTCTTGTTTTTTGCTAATGCCTCCATTTCTGTGAGGATTTCTTCTTTCAACACCATTGGTTCTTGATCATATGCTACCTCTCGAAATGGTTGAATGCCAACCAATTATTTTTGGTACATGACTGTGTATTCCTTCCATTTTCTTCTGATATTTCTGCATCATTGAATATTTATCCATAGACTCTTTCAAATTTCAGCTTGAGGATTTACTTTTTGCCTCAGCTCATTCAGCCTGATATTTGTGGAACAAATTCTTCCCATTTGACTTTCTAACTCTGGGTCTTTGCCCCATATGATAGGCTTTACTTTGTCTTCTCAAGCTGTTCTTTGACATGTTCTGTTCAGTTCTTTTAATTCACCTTTTCTTTTTTTTAAATCATTTTATTAGGGGCTCATACAACTCTTATCACAATCCATACATACATCAATTGTGTAAAGCACATTTGTGCATTCATTGTCCTCATCATTCTCAAAACATTTGCTCTCCACTTAAGCCCCTGGCATCAGGTCTTCATTTTCCCCCTCCCTCTCTGCTCCCCCCTCCCTCATGAGCCTTTGATAATTTATAAATTATTATTTTGTCATATCTTGCCCTGTCCGATGTCTCCCTTCACCCACTTTTCTGTTGTCTGTCCCCCAGGAAGGAGGCCACATGTAGATCCTTGTAATCGGTTCCCCCTTTCCAACCCACTCTCCCTCTACGCTCCCAGTATTGCCACTCACACCACTGGTCCTGAAAGGATCATCCGCCCTGGATTCCCTGTGCTTCCAGTTTCTATCTGTACCAGCGTACATCCTCTGGTCTAGCCAGACTTACAAGATAGAATTTAGATCATGATAGTGGGGGCGGGGAGGAAACATTTAAGAACTAGAGGAAAGTTGTATTTTTCATCGTTGCAACATCGCACCCTGTCTGGCTCATCTCCTCCCCGAGACCCCTCTGCAAGGGGATCTCCAGTGGCCTACTTATGGGCTTTGGGTCTCCACTCTGCACTCCCCACCTCATTCGCTATGGTAAGATTTTTTGTTCGGGTGATGCCTGAAAATTCACCTTTTCTTCCATTTGCTTTAGCTACTGGATATTCAAAAGCAAGTTTCTGAATCTTTTCTGACATCCACTGTGGTTTGTTATTTCTCTTTTGCCTTTTTAATGACCTTTAACTTTATTCACTGTGATACTCTTGATATCATCACACAATCCACACCTTCAATCATTACTGATTAGAGTGGGGAATCTGTTCTTGATATGATCTTTAAATTCAGCTGGGACACATTCAAGGTCATATTTTGGCTCTCATGGACTTGTTAATTTCCTACCACTTCAAGCTGAAATATTAAAGGATTCCACACTTAACTCCTGGCTTCATTTTTCCTGATGATACTGTGCTTTTCCACTATCTCTTTCCCCAGATAGAGCCCATTTGATTCCATGTATTCCATCTGGTAAGATCCACACAAATAGTCACATTTCAGTTGCTGGAAAAAGGAATTTGGAATGAAGAGCATCATTGGTCTTCCCAAATGATATTACACTGTCCCCAGTTTTGTTCCTGTCCCTACGGCCATATTTTCCAAAGGCTTGTTCCAGCTGTTGCCTCCCACTCGCCATGCAGCTGGATTGCTTGTTGGATCACTTTCAACCTGAAAAAGCTGGTAGAGTTCTTCAGTTGCTTCATCACTAGCTTTAGTGCTTGGTATGTAAATTTGAGTAATAGTTGTATTAGCTGATTTTCCTCACAGGTCTGTATCTGTACTATAATTTTCTATCACAGACAACATTCTACTTCAAGATAGGCCTTGAGATGTTTCTTTTAATGATGAATGCAACACCATTCTCTTGAATTTTTTGTTTCCAGTATAGCAAATCATATGATTGTCTGATTCAAAATATTCACTAATAGTGCATTTCAGCTTACTAGTGCCTAGGATACAGATCTTTATGAGTTCCATTTCATTTTTGACAATTTCCAATTTTCCTAGATTCATACTCTGTACATTCTGTGTTCCAGTTATTAATGGATCGTTGCCATTGCTTCTTCTCATTTTGAGTCATGGGCTTAAGCAAATGAAGGTCTCAAAAGCTTTTCTCTATCCATGTCATTCAGGTTTACTCTAATTTGACTCTGGTTCATCATGGATAGATTTGCTATTGTTTGAAATACTAGTGGCAAGCTTCTAGTATCGCAGAAACATTCAGTCAACACAGTGTAACACACAGGCAAGTGGGAGGCAATGAACAGATTCATCAAATAATAGTTAGACTCCCCTTCCAAGGGTCTCAGGGTCTGAGGAATTAGGCATTGCATAGGTACTGGGAACACCTTAGATTAAGTGTTTAAATGAAGGAATGACCCAACACGATCACTGATGACAAAATGGGTCCATAAGAAAATGTGAAGAAAGCTGATGGTGCCCGGCTATTAGAAGATATAGCATCTGGACCTTAAAAGCTTGCCATTAAACAAGTAGCCGTCTAGCAGGGAAGCAACAAAGCCCACATGAAAGAAGCCTTCCAACCCGTGTCATCATGAGGTGTCAATGGGATCAGGTATCAGGCATCAGAAGACCCAAAACAAGCAATCATATTGATGTGAACGAGGGGGGTTGGAGTGAAGACCCAAAGCCTATCTGCAAACAATTGGATAGCCCCTCACAGAAGGGTCACAAGGAAGGGACAAGTCAGCTAGGGTACAGTTCAGCACCAGCAAAATGCACAGTATTCCTCTAGTTCTTTATGCTTCCCCCCTTCCCCCCCACTCTCATGATCCCAGCTGTACTTTACAAATCCAACTAACTGGAGCACGTACGTATGTTAGCACAGATAAGAGTTCTTGACACACAGAATTCAGAACAGATAAACCCAGGACAGATAAAACCCTCAGGAACAGAGTAGCACAACCAGGAGGGTAGGGGGAAGGTGGAGGGAGATGGGGGAGAAAGGGAGAACAAATGGCAATGACTGGATGTATATCCCACCCCCACCCCTCTGAGGTGGATGAACAATAGAAATGTGAGTGAGGGGAGACAATAAGATATGAAAATAATAAAAAGTTATTTATCAAGGGTTCACAAGGATGGGAGGGTGGGGGTGAGAGGGAAAAAAGAGGAGCTAGTACCAAGGGCTCAAGTACAAAGAAAATGCTTTGAAAATGATTGTGTCAACAAATGTACAAATGTGTTTGATACAATTGATGTGTGGATTGCTATAAGAGCTATAAAGGCCCCTAATAAAATGATTTATGTCTATGGACTTACAGCATGTAGCGCTTTCAGTATCCTTACAGTGGGAATGAGAAGCCCTGTACAGGGAGTTCTGCTCTAAGCTGAGGGTCAAAGGATTAAGAGGATAGTGCCCAAAGTATAAGGAGTAGTCCAAGAGCATGAGCTCAGGTAAAGGCCTAGGGAGAAGGGGCAGAGCAGAAGTTATTCAGGTGAAATTCAGGGTGGTAGGAGTATGGGGAGAGTGGTTGGGGATGGAATAGAATTGCATGTAAGATTTGAAAGAGTCCAGTTCAGAAGTTTTACTGATAGGCAGTACAGAACTTTTGAAGTTGTTTTAAGCAAGAGTATGATGATTGACAATACATCTTCCAAGATTCTCTCTGTACCTGAGTGGAGTATGGAATAGAAAGAAAGACTAGAAATGAATCATTGCAATCATGTAGGTTAAAAGTAATAAAAATCACAGCTAACATTTATTGATGGTTTACTTTAGCTCGAGGCACTGTGCTAAGGTTTCTTACATGTGCTAGTTATCTGGTACTGCTATAATAGAAATTCCGTTTCTCACTCTTATATGTGCCCGTGTACTTGCTCTGGTCTAGCCGGATTTGTAAGGTAAAATTTGAGGTCATGATAGTGGGGGAGAAGAAGCATTAAAGAACTAGAGGAAAGTTGTATGTTTCATCGGTGCTATGCTGCACCCTGACTGCCTTGTCTCTTCCTTGTGACCCTTCTGTAGGGGCATGTTCAATTGTCTGCAGATGGGCTTTGAGTCTCCACTCACGCTCCCCCTCATTCACGTCAGTATGATTTTTTTGTTCTGGGTCTTTGATGCCTAATACTTGATCCCTTCGACACCTCATGATCACACAGGCTGGTATGCTTCTTCCTGTGGGCTATGTTGCTTCTCAGCTAGGTGGCCGCTTGTTTATCTTCAAGCCTTTAAGTGCCCAGATAACCGGGCACCATCAGCTTTCTTCACCACATTTGCTTATTCACCTGCTTTTTCTTCATTGGGAAGGTGAGCATCATAGAATGCAAATTTTAATAGAAGAAAGTATTTTTGCATTGAGGGAGTACTTGAGTGGAGGCCGAATATCCATCTGTGACCTTAATACTAAACCTATAAATATATGCACATAGACCTATTTCCCCATCATCATATATAAATATATTTACATATGTACATGCCTGTATTTAGACCTCTATAAATGCCCTTTG
>NW_022103914.1:2914065-2915214 GCF_000313985.2 Echinops telfairi
ACTATCATGTTCAGTCTTCATTCAGGTTTCTATGATTCCTCTTGGCTACATTGCCCTTGATCAAGCTCCACAAGGCATCCTATGTTCTCCTCACCATTGATTTTGGATCACTTGTTGTTCCCTTGTCTCTGGGTTGGTTGACACCTCCCTTCCTTTCCCCCGCCTCCCTCTTTCCTGTGTCCCCCCCAGAACTGTCAGTCCTGTTGTTTTCTCCTATGGATTGTTTAGCCTGTTTATCTTATCTAGTTAGACATGTAAAGACAATAATCACAAAAACAAGACAGAAAAACATAGCAACAAAAGAAAATTTAAAAACAACCACAACAAACAAACAAACAGAAATGACCAAAAAAATAAAAGCCTATAAATAGTTCCAGGTGTGTTTGTTGACCATTAGGAGTGTTTTCTGGTCAGTCCAGTCTGATGGAGTGCCACGCCCTGGCCCTCAAGTCTATTTTTGGTATTCCCCGGGGACTTCATTGCTTTGTTCCCCTTGCTTCTCTGTTGCACGCCCTTAGTGTTTTTCCCTGGTGTGATGAGGTCAGATCTGGCACAAGTTTCACACTGTGTCTCCATTGTTGGCCCCTGTAGTGCTATGGGTCAGCGAGGGATGTCTGTCTCATGGTGGGGCCGGCCCTATGGTCCTCTCTGTGCTTTGTCAGCTTCAAGGCGGAATATCATCCTCAGGGTTTGGCGTACACCGTCTTGTAGGGCTGTGGCTCAAGATATAACCACCTTGATCCTACCTTGTTAACATATCTCCAGGATTTACAATATGTATCACAATATCGAGGATAATTACAATGGACCACAGAATGGAGATCAGCCACAATACATTAGAAATAATGGCCTAGCCAAACTGCCATATACTAGCTTTGAGAGAGACAGTTCAATCCAGGACAACATGAATTGCCTTAATCCTCACAGCACTACTAAAGGGGCAATATTATTATTCCCATTTTACAGATGAGGAAACTGAGAGACTCAGAGAAGTTAGGTAATTTGTTTATGGGAACACAGCCAGTATGATTTGGACACAGTCTAGCCCAGTGGTTCTCAACCTTCCTAATGCCACAACCCTTTAATACAGTTCCTCATGTTGTGGTGACCCCAAACCATCGGAAAGTGTGTTTTCCAATGGTCTTAGGC
>NW_022103914.1:2915940-2917134 GCF_000313985.2 Echinops telfairi
CCGGCAGCAAGTTTGGGGAAACTTAAAGGTGGATACTTCATCTAGGAGATTTCTCAGTTCAGGGACCTATGGTCCAAAGTATGGACTAAGGATTGGACTGCAACATGGTGTCCATGGAAGAAAGTGAAGATGAGATGAGATGTTTGTAATGATGGATGGTGGGAATAATGGAGGAAATCCAACCAGCTTGCTCTCTCAAAGGCTCTCAGAACTTAAGTGTGGAGATTGCTGCTGATGGGCACTCAGCTAGTAAGTGCCTCCTGGCCTGGCACCTCTGGGGTTTGTGCAGAACAGTGTAGGTGGGAGGGGTAGGTAGTCGTGCCTCATTTATACAAGTCCATTTTTCTCTGTTATGCTCATCTGAGAAATTTTACAACTGTGATTTAGTTTCCAAATTATACCAAGAAATGCCGTGAGAACACAAGATCATTTAAAGCGATAGACACTTTTTAAAGACAATAGAGTGTCACTAGTTGAAACCCTAGTGCACAGCCTCGATTGGTGAAGTTCTAGGGACGGTCATCCTGTTCAGTTTCTTGGGGCCCAAGATGTTTCCTTCACTCATTTGCCCACCCAGCTTTATCCTCTGAATTTCTCTGGCATCAGAAGCACAGTCCTAGGATTAGCTGGAGGTCAGTAGAGCTGTCTCTTGAGGTTGGGTTTACTTCCAAAACCATGGTGGGGCCTGGCAGGGTCCGTCTCTGAGTGCACAGTCCTGATGCGGTGGAGAGCCTAGGGAGTGAAAGTTGTAGGGAGGAGGGCGAAAGGCCAGTCATGGTGCTGCAAATGCATGGAGATGAGCGCCTGTGAGTCCCTGGAGGACAGTCACTGGACAGAGCATGTGGTCATAAAGTAACTGTGAGGTAACTGTGGTTATTCCAGGGACGAGTAAATGCCTTCCGAGGATAAACCAAGGACCCAGCATTGGGCAAACGGATTCTGAATCTTAGGGGTGTTGTTTCTTCTTTACCTGTACTTTCAGTTTGTACCTTAGAAGGTACCTTTGACTTGCCACTGACTTTGGTGGAACTGTAGGGCTTGTACAAGATTAGCACAGCAATACTGCTACTAAGTTTCCAGTTTATACTCACACAGGTTGACCCTAAGCAAATCATGCATAATCATGCCTCTGCTATTGGCGGAGGACTACAGACAACGGTCTCTCAGTAATTCATCCATCCTAGTCCTGTTCAA
>NW_022103914.1:2918647-2928050 GCF_000313985.2 Echinops telfairi
CAGAATGACGGAGAGGCTTGCACGAGATAGTGCAGAGAAGGTGCCTGGCCCAGAAATTCGCACACAGGAGAGGCATGCTGTTCGGGTAGTTGTGTCCCTCTCCTGGTTCGAAGAAGGGGTCAAACCTGCTTTTGTCCTTTGTCCTTCATCGTGCTTCATTCACTGTTCTGTCAGATTTAGGGTGCCACTTAGAGTAGTAATAGCAGTAAGGTCTGTAATTCTCTGTAGGTGCATAATAAATATGGAATAAATAGATACATGTGCCTAATGGTGTGACAAACCTTGCCTTTTTTCTTTAGAAAAAAAATCCTTTGTGACAAAAATAAATGCAAGAAAAAATGTGAAGAATTTGAAAGGACAGAAAAATACAAGCAAAATCCATTGTAACTACGATTCAGAGATAATAATTGATAGACTCACATGTTTGTGTTTCATTCAAGTATTTTTTCTTAGGACCTATATAAGTGAATCATATTGTGTATTCAAGTTTGCGTCTTGCTTCTTTCTATTTAGCATTATATTGTAAGACTATTTTCATAACATTAACATGTTTAATGCATAATAGTGTACCTGGGGGTGTACCACACCTTAAATTACCTCTCTCGTCAGACATCTAAGGCATTTCTAAAACTTCATTATTATAAATAAGCCATAATAAACATTTCTTGTGTATAAACCTGTTTTAGATGTTATCTTTTGAATCGATTTGTGATCATTGTGGACTATTTTTTTAAGCCAAATTTCATTCCACACACCCCAATTTATGCTTCTAGTATGTCTTTGGCTTGCGTTAGACTTCTGATTCTTTTTTTTTCTTTTCCCAAAACCATTTTATTAGGAGATAATACAGATATCATATCGTTCCATAGTTCAATCACATCAAGCAGTGTTGTACAATTGCTACCACAATCAGTTTCAAAACATTCTCTTCCTTCTTGAACTCCTTGACATCAGCTCCCCATTAGCCTCCCTCCTCTTCCCCAGGACTGTGCCCTGCCAGGAACCCGTATTGTACTTGCTGTCTCTATAGGCTTATCAATTCTGGGTTTCATATACTGAAAAGCATATAACAAAAATTCAAGAGGGTTACCTCCAATGACAAAATAGATCTGCAATGAACCCCAATATGGAAAAAAGAGAACAAAGCAAAAAACACAGAAAATGTGCTTAATAAGGATTTAAATTGCTCATCCTTGCCCAGGCCTCACCCACAGTGCCAATACTGTTCATCACCATTAACAAGAACTCCAAATTTAGCATCACAAATTCAGTGGGAGAAAGCTGAGACTGTCTGCCTGCTCCTGTAAAGAGATACAGCCTCCCTCCGAGGCATGAGTTTGGATTTGCGCTTGGATCAGCACCTTAACTTGATCCTGAATTTGAAAAGAGTAAATGACGATCACAGGGTGACCCTCTAGGGTCTCCCAGGCTAGGGTTCCTTGTGCTTTTATTAATTAATCGGCCCCCTTAAAGGACCGCTATTACAGTTCTGATCCGAGAGAGAGCATAATTGTTTTTTCTCTCTTGGTGAATCTTGAGTCTCACTCCTGAATGTTTCTGACTTGGCTCAAAGTGGTTGCGAGCCTCCCCTGTGCTCTTCTGAACCAGGCGTTGTCCGTAGCTGCCTTCCACCCAAGAGAGCTGGGTCTCATTTGGAGTTTGTCTCTGGAAAGCAGTGCTGAGCAGGCCTCCAACGCCTACCTGTGGTGGGGTAATACCCTTTGGATGCTCCTGAGCTGATGGCTAACCAAGCTGATTAGGCAGCTGGTGTTTCTGGTATCGGCTTGAATGAATTTGTCAGGTGAAACACCAAGTCCCAAGGCAGCTTTTCTGCATTCCAAACTAGGGAATCAGGATGATTTAAATTTAGTTGAGATTCATTTGGCTGGAATACTGGAAGTGAGCTCTTCTCAGAACATAGATACTGGAGGCTAGCTAGCACTGAGGAGGGCTTGTGTTTTCCACTTGATGAGTTCCAGATTTGAGTCTGTTCCTTTGCAGACCCCGTCCCCCATGCCCCATTGAAGTGATCATTTTCAGCATGGTGTGTTTCTCTCTTCACCTGGCACTTCTGTGCCCCTCACTGGTATTTGAGGTTGTGAATGATTTTAGAAAAAGCCCCCTTGGTGGTTCCAATCAGTAAGCAATGTACTACTAGCCCAAAGCCTGATGGCACCAACCCACCCCGCGATGCCTCAGAAGGCAGGCTTGGCGATCGGCGATCAAAAGGTCCCAGCTTTGGAAAGACGACAGGGGAACAGTTCTGTGTGCTCATGCGGTTGCCTTGAGTTGGAATCGACGTACAGCATCTGACAACCAACTCTGTGTACACACAGCCCAGACGCAAACCCTTCATGAGATTATGCTCCAATTTCATGGATAGACTGCCGTTGGGTGACACGTTGGGCTTGCTCACCGAAAGGTCAGCGGTTTGAAACCCACCAGCCACTCTGCTGCTGTCAAGATTTGCAGTCTCGGAAAAACCAATGGGGCCGCTCTATTCTGTCCCGTAGGGTTGCTGCGAGTCAGAATTCTCTGGGTAGCAGTGAGTTTGGTGTTTTTCTTTGTGGTCTATAGATATGCTGCCACCAAGTGCTGAGCTCAGCTGCCTGGAGAAGCTAGAAATGGATTTTGCTCTAGGCTCCAAGTGCCAATGTTCTTCCCTCTCCTTATTCACCTGCCGTGTGCTCGGGCTTTCATTTTTAATTTTTACAGAAACACTGAAACTTACAGAACAACTAACTTAAATGACAACAGTGATTGTTTTCCCTGACCTACAAATGGGGTCAATCAATGTTTTCAGAGGACTGCATTGTTGTTGTTGTTGTTGACTGATGAGTCAGCTCCAGCTCAGCAGCCCTTCGTGAAACAGAGTGAAACGTTGCCCGGTCCTGTGCTGTCTGGGAAATTGTTGCTATGTTCACGCACACTTCTGCAGCCACGGGGTCCACCCATCTGGCTGAGGGCCTTCCTCTTTCTCTGACTTGCCACTTCTTCAAGCATGATGGCCTGTCCAGGGACTCGTCTCTCCTGATGGATGTCCAAAGGACACGAGGCTTATAGCAAAGGTTAAACGGGATATTTTGTGTGAATACATTTAGCCTAGATATATAGTAATTGTTAGTTAAAACTGAGAGTTATATAATGATGCTATTTTTAGAAAAAATTAAAGAAACACCTAGATAATGTACTACGACAATACCTTTTTTTAATATAATGATAGACATAGAACACATTCAACATTTCTTCGATTTCTGCATACATCCTTTTATGACATTGATTACACCCTTCATGTGTTACAACCATTACTTTTTTTCATTAGATCTCTCTAACATACATTCCATTCAAGATAAAGCCCCTGTGTTTTCTCTCCTCCCAGTCCTTGGTAACCAGGGATTACTTTTGGTCTGTATGTATTTGATTGTTTCATGTATGTGAGATCATAGAATGTTTGTCCATATGTCTCTGACTTGTTTCACTCAGCAGGCTGTACCCTGGTCCATCCACGTGGTGGCAGGCAGTAGGACTGCTTTCCTCTGTGATTGAGCTGTGGTCAATGGTCTATTGTGTGGAGATGCCCTGTTTTCTTCGTCCATTTCTCCATTCATCAGTTGATGGACATTTTGCTTGTTTTCACCTTTTGCCTGGTGTGACTAGTACTGCAATGAACATTCGTGTATGTGCGTCTGTCCAGGTCACTGCCTTCAGTGGGTATATATATCTGAGAGTGGAATATCTCGATCCACAGCCTTACCCACAGGTAGTATTTTCATTTATTGATCACTGCCATTCCAGTGGGGCTAGGGTGGTGTCTCATTGTGGTTTCGATTTGTATCTCCCTAATGGGATTCTGCTCTGATGTAAATCAAATAACCCATTTTGTGTTTTGTTTTCGTTTCCATTATCATTGTCTTTTATTGTCAGTATCTTTATATATCCAAGGAGTCTTGGTGGAAAAATGGATTATGCATTGTGCTGCCAATTGTAAGGTCAGTAGATTGAATGCCCCAGCTGTTCTCAGGAAGAAAGATGAGATTGTCTTTTCCCATAAAGATATATAGTCTAGGAAACCCAATGGGGGAAGTTCTACTCTGTCCTGCATGGTTGCTATGAGTTAGAATTGACTCAGTGACAATAAGTTTGGTTTAATTAATTTTTTTCCCTGGCTAATGACTTTTGAAGGAGCCCTGGTGGTGTAGTGGTTACTGGTTGGGCTGCGATATTCAAGGTTGGCACTTTGAAACCACCAGCCACTCTTTGGGAGAAAGATATGGGTTTCTACTCCTGTGAACAGGTACAATCTCAAAAACTCACAGGGGCAGTTCTACCTGCCCTATTGGGTCATTATGAGTCGGTATTGACTCGATAGCAGTGAGTTGTGAGTTCATGACTTTGAGCATATTTTCAGGTGCTTATTGGCCATTTGAATAGCCTCCTTGGCGAAATGTTTGTCAACTTCTTTTACTAATTCTTAATTTTCTTTTATAAAATCAAATGTTTGTTAGAATGATTTTTTTAAGTCTATTGGTTTGTCTTTAGTCTGCGTTGGATTTGAAGTCAGAGTGCCCTGAACTTATTTGTCTCTTAGAACTTTCAGCAATTTTCATCAGCTACAACATTGAAAAGCAAAGCCTTGATTTGTCTTTTTGAACTTTCCTTTCCAACACCACTTTCTTCTCCTAGACGTGGAATATGAGAACAAGAACAGGATCCCTCCCTGGGACTTCTGGCTGCAGAGAGTGTAGCCCGTTGAATATACTTGCTTGTTGTAGACAGTTTCTACACTGGCTTGCCACTCCACTGTAGCTTTTGCGGAAAAAGAAGAAGAAGAAGCCACTGCCCCTCGGCCCCTGCCCCCATCTGCTCCACACCATCTCATCTCTTTCTGGATTGTTTTTGATAACACATATTTCTTCAGATTTGCTTTCTTAAAAGCCTAGCATCGCCTAAGCAGAACAAATAATTTGAACAAATTTGAAAGAGGGTTTTGAATCTAGGAAACCCATCATATAGTGGTGATGGGTCCCCTTCTCTTCTAAGAGTTCACGGGGGCCACCGGGTCTCTCCTTGGTAGACTGCGGTGCTCCTGAGGGCGGAGATGGTGGTGGGTCTTATCCTTGCCCCACAGTTTGTAGAGCAGCAGGCCAAATTCAAGTAGACCGGGAACTCTCCAAGGAGAAAAGACAGTGGCTCACCACCCCACCCCAGACTCCTCAGGGCCAAGGCTGAGGAGTCTCATTCAGCCGGAAGCTACTGAGACCAAACAAAACTTGCCTCCAGTCTGCCCTCTTTACTCCCTAAGGAAGAAATGTACCCACCAAAGTGGGCCCCTGGTTCTGTGGCCAAGGGGGAGGCAGCACCCCCCGCTGGAGGGTGGCATGAAGGAGCTGCACAGGAGGGAACTAAAGAGGTCGACTGGTTCCTGTTTCTAAATTGAGCCCTGGTGACAAGCAGCCCCATTTCTCCTGAGACCCAGACAGGAGCACTTTATCAGAGGCACGGTGACTCAGCGGGGCTAATGCCTTTCTGGATAATTGCTGACATCATCCAGTGGGTGCTTGATGTCCTGGTCCTCTCTCCTTTGCCAGAGAGCCTCCCCACTCTCCCCACCCTGGCTTGTTCTAGGTCAATTGAGGACCAGCCCTGGTTTGAGAACTAACTGCTCAACAGCCTAAAATGGATGCTGTCTTCGCCTTCTCCCTGCTCAGGCTGTTCTGTCCTGGGCTGGAATGGTATCTGCTCCTGTCGCTAGTAGTTCATGTGCCCGGCTCGCACAGAAAGTCCTCTTGGCCCAGGGCCTGAAGTAAGCCGGAGCCTGGCACGGAGACAGCCTCGACCCTGACTTCCTGCCCTGGAAGAGAATGTCCTCTCACCCCAGACCATCCTTCCTGGGACCACAGTCTGTTTTCCTTTGTGGGAAGCCCAGCTCAGCCTCAGACGAAGCCCCTGTTTGGGACTTGGAGGAAGGCAAGAACCACCTCTCACCTCCCCCAGACCTGGTAGTACTGGAGAGCTCCAGTCGGACAGCTGTCAGTTGGTCCAGGCATAACTTAGGGACCTGGGGATGCACAGAACAATCAGTGAGTTCCTAAATACACACTTCAGGTACAAGGAGTGGCCACATCACCCTTTGGTCATTTTAGGCCAGTGGTTCTCAACCTTCCAAATGCCACAACCCTTTAATATAGTTCCTCGTGTTGTGGTGACCCCCCAACCATAAAATTATTTTCATTGCTACTTCATAACTATCATTTTGTTACTGTTATGAATTGGGCGACCTCCTTTGGGTTGAAAACTGTTGCTTTAGGCTGACTCACGCTAGGCAAGTTAATGAGAGCAGACCTGGTTCTCCCCACCTGGAAGGTTGGCTGAGGTGCTAGGGTAGCCACAAAAGGAATGGATGCAAGTACAACAGTTCAATGGAATTAAAGACCATGTGCTGGAGGTAAAACATGGCCTGGATCATAAAGGAAGTAGTTAGCTAGATTCCTGGAGCTTAGGGCAAAAAGGCTTCAGGGAAGCTAGGGAGCTAGGTTAACCGCTCTGTGTTACCAGGGGAGCATGCTGTCCAAAGACATGCGGAGACATTCCCAGGGCCACAGAGCCAGCCAGTGTTGTTTCTGGAGCCTGGGCACCCCTGCTGGGCTTCCTGTAAGTCAGCATTGCCCCCTGAGGTAGACAGCGCCTGTGGGGAGCATCCCGGATAGTGAGTGGCCCCAGAGGCAATGTGCAGTTGTCCATGCACCCAGGCTAGCAGGACGCGTCCGCTCACACACACGCTCCCAGCCACTGGGCTAGCTGTGGGCCTGAGAAGCCTGTTCTGTTGACTAGTTCTGCCAGTCAGAAAAGCCTCGGAGCCCTTGAGACCTATCCTTTTTGTGTAATTTTAGGTTCCAAACTTATTTCCCTCCATCTCCTCTCTCAAGTCTCCTCCACCTGGGCACTTCTCACTGTTCCCAGGTTCCCAGGAGTGCCTAGTCCTCACGGGGCTTCTCCTTCTGGTGAACCCCGGGGCCATCGTCAGTCCCCAGCTGGCTGCATGACAGGGCCACCTGCCCCTGTGGAAACGAAGCTGGCCTGTCGCAAAGCCCGGCCCAGCCCCTGAGTCACGGGGTGCAGGCTTTCGTGGAGAGGGGCCGTGTCTGTGAGTCTGTCTGAGCAGATAACACTGGAAGGAAGCGAGTGTCCTGGAGGAGAGCTATGTGCACAGGCGAGTTTGGAGTAAAGGCAGTGGTTTCCTGGCAGAAACGTGTGGTTTGTTAATGAGCATTCCACCTGCCCTGGCAGGAAACCAGAGCCTCCCCGCAGAGTCAGGGAGCCCAGGAGTGGGGGAACGGCGGGGGCGCAGCCAGAGAAGGAGAAAGAATGGCATGGCGACACGCATGGGCACCAGCCAGCCAGGTCACTGCTCTGCCTTTGGGTGGGCGGGTGGCCGTCAGGCAGCAGGGGTCCCCTGCTGCACCCCTGCCCCTTTTGGGCCCCTTCGGTTTTCTTTCCCTGCATGGGAGAAAAACTCCCCTTGCCTTCTAGCTGGCGCAAGGAAGCCACCTGTGACCTGTCACCACCTGTCTTTAGAATCTGGACTTGGCCTTTGGTTTACTTCTCACAGACGGATGGGCAGTGATTATTAGGACACCTTTTCCCCCGACTAAGTTAAAAGAAGATTCCGCCCTTGTCTGAGTAGGCTAGAGAAACAAATTCATAGACACTCATATGTATATAAGGAAGAGGTTTATATATAAGAGCAATTGAATATCGAGAAAATGTCCCAGTCCTGATTGAGTCCATAAGTCCAAGATTAGCCCATATGTCTGATACCAATCTATAAAGTCCTCTTCAGAATCACAAAATACATACAATGATGCTGAATGCAGGAGGATCACAGACCAGTGGGTTGGAAGTCTTGTGGATCCATTGCCATTTTAAGCATCTCAGCGCTGGCAGGGGTCTCTACGTGGTTTCTCCGACTCCAGGAGTCTAGTTGCATCAGGGCAGGGCCATGTGGCTTCTCCAGCTCCCAGGGTGTAGCACCGTGTGTCTTGTCAGTAGAGCGTCTCTCAGCGAGTGAGCAGAGTGAGAAGTGTCTCCCGCCTCCAAGCAAGAAATACAGGAGCACCCAGAAATCTCAGGAGGAGGCCATGCCCACACAGAGGCCTCATTAGTTATGATCCGATTGACAGACTAGACTCCACCCTTCACTCTTCATCCTCTCAAGTCCCAAAGTGAAACCGGATTATGTAACCCCGCCCCCCCTACACACACACACACACACACACACACACACACACACACACACACACACAGCCGGGTGTACGGGCCAGGGAAGAGCAGAGCAGAGTGACTCTGGGTTTTGTGCGCTGAAGACCAGGGAAGGCCGGGGTGCTCTTGCTCGGCTGCCTTGGTTTCTGTTCTATTTCTGCCCCGAGCTGTGGCTGCCACAGGAGGGGCAGGTGAGCAAGGGTGGGCACAGGACAAGGCTGCTAGCAGACAAGAAGTCCAGCCAGATCCTGCCCTCCCCTATCCTGGGCAGCCCCAGGCTGAGCGCGCAAGTATTGTCCGGGCGTTTTCTCTTCCCGTAGGTAAGAGTAGCACTTTCCAGAGTTCGGGCTCCAGTCTAGTTGATTTAGAAAGCAGGTCTCTTCCTTTGGTGAATGGAAGTTATGTTTGAGAGGCTGTGAGGCTATGAAATGACCTGCTTAAAAAACACATCTGCATTCATGTAGCTCATCCCAGGCCAGCCCCTCCTGAAGTATGCATCCCTGGGAAACTGCATATTAGCGCCCCCACTCTGAGTCCTGCCTTCAGCTCCCCTCCCTTGGGTGCTCTCTCCAAATGTGGCAGGCGGCTCTTTTGACTCTCCTCAGAATGGAAAGCTTGTGAGCAGACTTAACTTTTGGGGAAGTGCTTTGTGGCAAGAAACTCTGCTGGCACTGGGCTGCTGCTCATTGCAAGGTCAGCAGCCCATTGCTTAACCACTATGCCACCAGGGCTTGACTTTAACTAACAGTGCTTCACTATTGCTTTACATTAGGATCACCAACTTAAACAGAACCTACTGCCCCTGAGTGGATTCGAACTCGTAGTATCCCGATATAGGGTTCCCAAGGCTGTACCTCTTTACAGGAGCCAGCCACCTCATCTTGCAGTCCAATGCTTACCTGACCGCTCCACCAGGGCTCCTCTCTTATAATGACCAAGGCAGTTTTTTGTTTTGTTTTGGTTTCTTTCTCTCTCTTTCTAATGTTTGTGCTCAGCTCCAAATCAGTTCCTTCACAGCACAGTAGTAAGTCCCCAGGTTGCGGACATTCAGCTGAAGGACAACTCCCATTTGTCCTATAACATCGTGAATTTGCCCTCACTTTGAAATGATGGACCCCACCCCTACTCACAATAAAGTCTGCAC
>NW_022103914.1:2929047-2934346 GCF_000313985.2 Echinops telfairi
TTGATAAAACTCATATCCTGGCGAAATAGCCACATGGCAGCCGAAAACCGTATACCTTAGCTTGTCGTGCATTCTTTCCAAAAAATTTTTAAAACTTTTTAAAAACACCGCGGGACACAGGAAAAATTGTTAAAAATCGGGACTGTCCTGCCAAAAGCGGAACGTCTGGTCACCTTACTCTAGGAAGGGGTGTGCAGTGGGAGACTCACTCATGGGGTGGCTTTCCTTCCCCTTTGCTGGTTCTGCCTGCTTGTGGTGACCGTCTGTGGGGTTTAAAGTCGGTTCTGGCCTTGTGGGTCAGACTTATCCCAGTTGGCTCTAGATGGCCACAAGACCAGAGCTGTCTGTGGCAGAGATGTTGCCCCTCTCATTGATTGGGGGTCCTTCACTTGCCTGGCCCTCCCTCTTCTGATCTCTCTGCTCCTCCGTGACCAAGCTAGCCTTCTGCCTCCAAGCCAACTTGCCATCTCCCTTGGCTAACTCATGAATAGGTCTGATTGGAAGGCCCAGTTTGTGCCCTCACCGGCCAACCACTGGGCCTTCCAAGTCTCCACGAGTTGATTCTGAACTTCACCCCACCTTGCTGCCTGCATCACCATCACCTGCCCTAGAAGCCGTCACTGGTGCCAGCTTCCCCCCATCACCCACCAACACACAGCTGGTCTGCGGGAGCAGGTGCTTGCTGAGGTCTGCCCCCTCCCCTGGGATCAGAATGGTCTCTGTTCTGTTTTTCCAGAAGGGATTTCAAGTGAAGGTACAGCAGCCATTCACGTGGAAGAGGGAAAGCTCAGCGGGCACACACTGTGGAGAGCAGGAGGAGGGGTGCTGGTTTCTTGGGCAGATTTTCGTGTTCCTCAGAAGATACCTGGACCTCCAGTCTGGATTCAGTGACGTCGGCTTGTTTAAGGATGGGTTATTTTTTTTAAACACCCCACCCCCTTTATTTTCCCAGTTCCCAAACTCTCCTGGCTTAATAAAAGAGTTGGCACAGGGAAGTGGACCCGAGTATCCGGCCCCATGTCGAAGATATCCAGCAAACTGTGTGACCCTACACCGGTCACTCCCTTCCCAAGAACTTGCCCCCTCTGCTCTCAGATGTATGGGTTAGCCACAGGAACGCGCACAGCTCATGTGTCTGCAGCGGTGAAGGAAGAGAGCATGGTGGCTCCGTGCCCTGACTGTGGCGTCAGACTGAGCTTGCTTCCCATCCTGACCTCACCCCTTCCTAGTGACTTCAAGCAAGTTTCTGAGCTCTCTGAGCCTCGATTTTCTTACTGCCGGGTAGGAGAATAATAGCAGCTACTCATAAGTTTCATGAGAGGACTAATCACACGTGTGACATGGCGGGCACACATGGAACCTCCTGTGCACAGTAAAAAGGAGCTTTTGCCATTAGTATTCATGTCTGTCTCGTTGTTGGCAAACTCGGCTGCTCCAGCATCAGCAGTGTGACTCTTGGCTTACATCTCCCTCCAGTCTGGTGTTTTGAAGGCCTCCAGCTGTCTCCAGCTTCTCCCCCCTACCCGCACCCCCACCCCATGTCCGCTTCCTTCTGTGGTCCAGGAGCAGCCCGCACACGGGCATTCTTCTACCTCAGGGGCTTTGCATGTTCTCTTTCCTCTGCCTGGATTCTCCTTTTCACATGCGCCCCCTTGACTAGCTTCTTTTCATGCTCTAGGTCTCTGCTCAAATGTCAGCTCCTCATAGTGCCCTGTCCTTACCATCGGATCACTCTTTGAGACAGCACAAATCTGCACTTATTCCTTTTATCTTGCACTTGTCTCGAATTCATCTCTCCCTCTACAACAGTAGTTCTCAACCTGTGGGTGTGACCCCTTTGGGGGTTGAATGACCCTTTTACAGGGGTCACCTAAGATCATTGGAAAACATATTTCTGGCGGTCTTAGGAATCGAGACAACACTCACATACAGATATGCCCACATACAAGTACCCAGCATAAAGACTTGCTACATGGTTACATGGTGTACCCATGCTACACCATGCTTCAAGACAAAATTTCATTGATTTGTCATTAGAAATAAATATTTCATAGTATATAATTACATATTGTTTTTGTGATGAATCACTATGCTTTAATTATGTTCAATTTGTTGAAAATACATCCTGCTTATCAGATATTTACATTATGACCCATAACAGTAGCAAAATTACAGTTATGAAATAGCAACAGAAATAATTGTATGGTTGGGGGTCACCACAACATGAGGAACTTATTAAAGGGTCGCGGCATTCGGAAGGTTGAGACCACTGACCTAGAATGTACCCTTTGCGTTTCTGTCTTGGCCACATTTATACCCCTATGGTCTGGTGGTGGGCCAGCCACAGAATAAAGTGTTCAGGAAATATTTGTTGGACAACAAAATCAGTGCGTAAATGGATATTGTGGACAGTCACAGGGCGCCCTAGGGTCTGCAGTGCCCTGTTGTAACATGCTTCTCATATTGAGGCGATGAAGCGCTCTCCGAGGGCTGCAGAGATTGGTCAGACAGAGCCTGTCTGGAGGACACTGGTGGCCAATAGAGGAGATCACATAGACATGGGGATTGCATGTGGTGGTTCATTCATTCACCACCCACCTTCTTCCAGGAAGCCAGCTAAGTGCTGGGGAGAGGGCAGTAGAAGGTATAGTTCCTGGTCTCAAGGCAGCCCCATTTATCAAAGGAGGCTATCAAAGGAAACCTGCTAGCCACTGCTGCACATAGGACAAGTGCTCTACGGGTCAGGAAGGTGCTGGCATGTGTAGGAACAGCCTGCGGGAATGGAGAGGGTGTCTTGGGCGGAGAAGACTTCTTGGAGGAAGCAGCATGCTAGCTGAACTTTGAAATGTGGGTAGTGAGGTTGGGGTGAGCAGCTCAAAGGCATACAGGATGAGAAGACAAAGTCAAACTCAAACTTAAAGACCATAAAGTGATTTCAGTGAGGCCTGGGTAGTAAGTTGTCTGTTTCAGCAAAGGGTAGATTGTTCTGACAAGAAAGGTCCTAGGGGAAAGGGTGGCATTTGAAGCCAACCCTTTGGCCAGATGATACTGGATCTCAAACCAGGGCAGTTCACTGATGTGGCCAGGATCAAATCCAGGGGGAGGGTCTCGGCTGTGTCTCATGGCAGGTGCAGAGAAAGAGGGAATGGGAGAAGCAGCAGGGATTGAGAGACAGGAGGAGTGAAGCTGTGACCTGGGGTCATCATGACATGTGCTCTGCCCTGCTGTGCAGGCACCATGGCAACAGCTGGTGTGGGACACAGACACCCCAAGCCCTGGCCCTGGAGGGAGGGCATGTGTGAAACAGGAGCGGGATAATCAGAGCAGGGAAGACAGAGGAAGCAGATCCAGAGTCCGACAGGCAGAGAGGTCACCAAGTGTGCGGACGAGGCAGAGTGTTGAAAAGGATCACCACGGTCCCCGAAACCTGGGCCATCAAATCTGAAGCCAGCCCTCACCAGCTCACAGCCCAGGAGATTCAGAGAGGACTTTGGGGCATCAGAAGTGGGCTGGCCTCAGTGGTCCCTAGGGAGACCTCTGGGCCCTGCGTAGAAGCTTTGAAATGCGACTGCTGGGCCAGGTGTGTGCTGTGAAGCAGAAGCCTCCCCACAAGTCACGACAGCTGAGAAGCCCAGGACAGCTGATCTCTAGCCCATCTCCAGCACGCAGGCATCTGCTTGGCCATCGCTAGCTCCGTCAGGAAGGGCAGCTGCCTAGGCCTCCAGGGAAAGCCTCCGCAGGCCCAGAGAGAAGGAGCGCAGTGTTTGCAGAAAGAATCAGAGCACTGCACTGCACGGGCAGGCAGCCCCCTAAACCTGACTTCTTAGGCTTCCAATAAGGCCCATGTGCTCCAGAGGAAAAAACTTGGGAACCTTTTTGGCAGGCACCTGTAGAGCATTAACTGTTTGTTCATCTTGCAAATGCTGTTCTTACTGGACTGCATTGTTTGCCTGCTGCACTTGAGAACTGCCTGCTCTGTATTCCTGCATGCCTGAATTCTGTGTTGATGAGGTAAGTCTCTATCTCTAAACCAGCACAAACCTCACCTGAGACTTGAGTCTGAGTGTGTTACCTGCTGTCTTTGGCTCACCTGGGAGAGTCTTCCACCTCATCCCAGACACCTGGGTTCTCAGAGCTCAGAAATTTTCAACCAGTGTCCTAGGTAATGATGGAAGCCACTCAAGTTTGAGAAGCATTGGCAAAGAGGGGCTAAAATGCTCTTTCCTCCTCACGCAGGCATGCTGAGTGAAAACAGTCACGGTGATATTTAATGAACGAAAGAGTGAATGGCCCAGAACTGAGCGCAAGAGCCTCTGATCAATCACCAGTCATTCTGTGCACACTTGTGACTTCTGGGCCTGAGAGCCTTGGAGAGTCTATGAAACAGTTCATAGCTCAGCTTGAAGGGACTGTGATTTATCACACGGGTGAGAAGATGGCCCAGGGAACTCAGGTCTCGAGTCCCAGGTGGGAGACTGTGAGGGACAGGATTGGGTGGGCAGGTGGCAGGGGTAGGTGGTGGCTGCATTCCTGGCTGAAGTAGGGGTGTGAGTGGAAGTGGGGAGGAGGGCCGGAAGCTCTTGCTTGGGAACCATGCAAGGTTCTGCTCCTTAACATCTGATTGAGGCGAATAAACATTTTTAAAGGGGAAAGAGATTATGACCTGTTAGTAATATTCCAGTGCATAATGATTTACCCAAAATGCTCACTGTGCCGGGTGAAAGGAGAAGTGGGCCAGAGTGTGCAGCCTTGGGGGAGAGTGGGCTGGGGAGCCCCTGAGGGGCTGGGGCAGCTGAAGAACAGCGTGCAGACTGTGGGTGCTTCTCAAGTGCTGGAGAGGGGAAGTGGGTGGGCCAGAGAGGAGAGTGTCCCTGTTGGCCTGATATTTGTCTCTAATCATCCCAGAGAGCACCTGGGGAGACTGTATCCCGACTCCAACATGAGTCCTGCAAGACCACAGTTATTCCTTGGACCCCTCTCCGTCCTTCTTTCTGTGACTCCCTGGTCTCCTGGCTTCTATGATGTCTCTACACTGGTGTCCCTCAGGCTCATCTGCTGTCTTCTCCCACCTCTGGAGTGTTGACCTTCCTGTCAGTTCTAGCCCCGGCTCTGAAGACCACTCTTTTCCGCTTGCTTGTTTTCCTTTTTTTTTTTAATCGATTTATTAGGGGCTCATACAACTCTTATCACGATCCATATATACATCAATTGTATAAAGCACATTTGTGCATTCATTGCCCTCATCATTCTCAAAACTGTTGCTCTCCACTTAAGCCCCTGGCATCAGGTCCTCATTTTT
>NW_022103914.1:2937859-2939608 GCF_000313985.2 Echinops telfairi
AGCTTTCTGTCTTGATCAAATGCTGTTTGCAAATATATACTGGAAGTCCTTCAACTCATGTAGGCTCCAAGGTCAAGGAAGCAGACAGCAGAGTCCTCCCTGGGACAAGGCAAGCAGAGTCTGCCCACAGGCAGCAAGCAGCAGGGGGGGTCTCCAACAGTTAGTAGCTCTGGAGCTTAGTGATGTGGGACTTCGAACCAAGCAATGCAAGGCGATGGAATCCACCAGCCTCAAGTTCAAGCAGTGTACAATGTACACACACACCAGCAGCATGGCTAAGCAGGTCTTGAAGGAGCCTCTAGCTCTAGCGACAAGATCCACTTGTGTCGCTCACACGTTGAAACAGAAAACCAGCTACAGCAGCATCACGCATACTCTAGCACACTCTGATCATCAGAGAGCAAGCGGGGGAGGGGGGCTTGCAGAGCCATTTATCTCCTTGCCTTCCAATCAAACTGCAACCTGATTAATCCCACACGTTCCTATTGGCCAGGTTGGCTCAATAAACCGCCCTATCACAATTTGGGAGACTCAGAGTCTGAGATATGGCTCCAGGTACACAGGATTTATTAAGGTTACACTCTGCAGGAAAAAGCTATCAGGGCATGAGAGAAGCAGATGGGGAATGGAAGGCGTGGGCTCAGATAGAGTCTAACCTTGGCCTGACTGGGAAACTGTTTGGAAAGCCTTGAATCTTAAATCACACTCGAACATTGTGCCTCCTTGAGGCCAGGGGCTGGGCATTGGGACTCCTGTAGCTGAGAGTCATGGACCACTGGGGTCGGGGTGGGGTGGGCGGTGTGTGCTCAGGCTTCTCTTGGAGAAGTGGCTCCCATCAGCCCAAGGCAAGTCTCCCCAGAGGCCAGTGTCATTTGTCGACTGGAACCCTGGAGCCGGGTGCAGGGGGACACTGACAGCATTTCCTGCAGCAGCTAAGGCGAATCTAGTCCCTACCGCAGGCCAGTGCGAATGGTGGTGGTTCCGAGGTAGCACTGGTGCCTCCGTGCGGGGACTCAGGCTAGATTCCTGGCCAGTGGACTGTGCACAGCCACCAGTTGGCAGGGGATCTTGTACACTCTTATGACGCTGGAGAGTTTTCAGCAGAACTTTTAGGTGAACTCAGAAGAAAGGCCGGGTGATGTACTTCCAAAATTCAAAGAATGGAAACCCTGTGGTTCACAAGGGAACACTAGGGACCCACAGACAGTCATGAGGTGCTGCAGGGCTAGGCTGACTTTCATTCCATGAGCATGACGTCACCGTGTGTGTGAGCCAACCCAGTGACTGCTATGGACAGCCCTACATGCCAGCTACCCTGGTGTCAGTTCATTGAACCTCAATCCTGCCATGCAGTTACTGTTCCGCTGACTATTGTAACTCACATTTTACAGAGAGGGAAATGAGGCCCGGAGGAGGGAGAACAGCTTGCCCAAGGGTCCACACTAAGTAAGTGGTGGTGTGGGGTTCAGCTGTAGGAATTCTGTGCTCATTTTCACACCTCTAAGTGCTGTCTGCTGAGTCTTATGCAGAGGGTGTGGAAAGGGCTCCTTCCAGCTCGACCCCTTGCTGGGGGTTTGCATTTCCTCACCAGATACAGGGAATCCGAATCTACAGTTTTAACAAGATCCCTAGGAGTGCCCCAGTTGGAAGTCCTCCTTACTACTTACCAGGCCCTGGGGCCGACCTGGAAATGCAGCCATCCCTGCCCTGACTGACTGATGGAGGGGACTTCCAGTGAGAGGAGCTAGG
>NW_022103914.1:2939913-2953701 GCF_000313985.2 Echinops telfairi
GGAGTGCAGGTGGCAGGTACAGGGAAGGCGCGCTGAGGAGTCGCTTTAGCAGAGAGATTTCTCTGCTTCTACTCTGTCCACCCCTCTGGCTGACCCCAGTCCCTCTCCTTTCCAACTCATCTGACCACGTTTCTCCCACGAATAGCATCCTGCAGCGGCTCTTTGGGCCCTTACAAGGCACCCCAGCCCTCACGCCACAGCATACAAGGCACGGCCTGACCAGAAAGCCTGATGGGTCACTCTGCACTGCTCATGGAAGGCCTGCTGGTCACCCTGTGGGGCCCAGGGCAAGAGTAGGAGCGTTTCCTATTGATTTTAAATGGGTGATTATTCTAAGGTGTGTGTGTGTACCTCACTAGTCCATGATAGACCTCCTTGTCTTAAAATTCAACACCTGAAGGGTGATTAAGGGCCATAGTCTTGGGGGATTCCAGCTGTCTGTCCAACCAGTGAGCCTGATCTCTTTTATGACTTTTGAGTTTTATTCCACATTTTTCTCCCATTCTATGCAGGGCTTTCTAATGGGATCCTTTCAGAGCAGAGTAGCTGGGCACCATCTAGCTCTTCAGGTCTTGGGTTTGGAAACCTGATGTTTGAGTGTCCATTAGTCTACTGGACTGTTTCCATGTGTCTTTTGATTTCCATTACTCTTCTCTTCTCTGGATAGGGAAAAATCAATAGTTGCACCTTATATAGTTCATTATGAGATTTTAAGACTCCAGGTGCTACTCACTAAAGTAGAATGAAAAGCATTGTCTTTGGGAAAGGTGTTATGCCAGTTGACCCTTGAGACTATGGGGCCTTGGTATCCTTTGAGACTATGGGCCCTTGGTATCCCTTGAGACTATGGGCCTGAACTCCTAGGCCCAGTGACTCGTTCCCTCGGTGTTTGCCTAAGAAGTTCCTGGAAGGAACAGTGGAGGGCAGGGCGGGTGGTAACAGAACGAGTTCTTGTCCACTCTGGGTGGCCAGCACTGGGCTTCCCGCTGTTGTGATCAGATGGTAGAGCTCACATGCCTCCGAGATGTGGTGCCGCCCAGTGGAGCTCAAGTCCACAAGGAAGCCACTCCAACCTCGGGCAGCTAACAGGGGTAACCAGCTACTGGGGGAGTGAAGGGGTAGGGCTGGGGGGCTGGCCATGCCTCTGGTCACCAGGAGGAGATGAACAAGGGAGGACCCTAGCTTTCTCAGCACCACCTACTGGTGTGTGCTTGTGCTCTTAGCTTTCTGTCTTGATCAAATGCTGTTTGCAAATGTTCAAGGTGACCATGCCGAGTCAGGCCAACCAACAACTCACTCATCTGTCTCCTTGCCCGCTGCTTCCTTCAGCCTCTTCTCCTCAGTACTCAGCCCACTTCTCTGCCCTATTCTCTGAAGCTCAGGGTTTCAGAATTAGCATCCCTCCCTGTTTGACTTGGTCTTTCCTGTCTTTTTTGAAGAGGGTCTGTGTAGCGTAGCTGCATAGTCTACCATCTTGCCACAAGTCTATGTCTACACATTTAAAATTAACATGGCCTGCTAACACACTGTTTTATAAAGAGTGGTCTATCCTTCTACTTCGACCCTCATACTGACCTAGAATGCCACCTCCAAATTTAGATTTGCTGGACTCCTCTGAGGTCCAGGAAAGAACTGGGGAGACCCAGGAAAGCGAGCCCCCAGCCCATGGCCCAACCTTCTTCTTTGCCACAACACAATCCCTGCTCCCCAGCTCACGCTGCGAGGACCCTCATGTGCACGCACGGATATCCCTGCTCCTGTGTCATGAGGTGGCAATACCCCTGAACGTGGCTGCCCTCTGCCACCCTCACACATGGGATGTACATTAAAACTGACCCATCAACAAAGCAAACCTGAGTCCACTGAGTCGGGTCCCACTCGCAATGACCCTCGTGTTTCAGAGCAGAAGGGTGCTGCCTGGGACTGTGATCTCTATGGGAAGGACCCTCCAGGTTTCCGTACACAGTGGGGTTGGCTAGGGTTGAACCTTTTGGTTAGTATTCGAGTATAGGGCATTGATACCACCCAAGGGTGCACATACTGGTGTAATGCAGGGTAGAAGGTAGAGGTGAGCATGAGCCTGGTTAATAGGCTCAGGGGCATTTGGGCAGAGAATTTCAGGGTTTTATGTAGCCTTGGGCTGGTGGGAAGGAGCGCTGGTGACACAGTGGTTACATGGTGGGCTGCCAGCTGCGAGCTCAGCAGTTTGAAGCCAGCAGCTGCTCTGAGGGAGAAAGATGAGGCTTCCTGTTCCCATCAATATCTACAGTCTGGAAATCCATCCACCTGTCTTGCAGGGCTGCTGTGAGGCCGAATTCACCCAGTCTCGATGCAGTTGATTTTTGTTTGTTTATTTGTGTCTGTAGGGCACAGGGAGAGGTAGGCATGGCTGGCAGACGGGATTCTCCTTGCCCCCTGGTGGAAAATGTGTAAGAGAAGGGTCAGAGCCTGAGCAGGAATCTCTCAACCTCTCAAGGTGGCAGTATCTCTTGGCACCTTGCCCCCATGCCTGAACCAAACTAAAGTCCTTGGAATTCCCCCAGGTGCTGGATTCTTTTGCTCCTGGGATTTTGCACACACTGCTCCCTCCCCTGGAAGCCATCTTCCACCCATAGCCGTCCTCAGCTTGGTCTGTTTATCCTGCAGAACATAAGCCTCCCAGCCTCCCGGAAGTGTCTCACGCTCTTCAGTCGGTTCAGATGTCTTCCTCTTGATTTCTGAAAGCCTTGTTATTAATCTCACTTAGAACCGTCACAGCCTATTGTAACTTTTTGCTAGAAGTCAAGCTGCTACCATTGTGCCTGGCACCAAGTACTCCTGAGCAATCAATATTTATGAAGGGGTGAGGAATAGAAGGCTTTCCCTGGCTTGCTGGAGTGGGCCATTCCTCTTGGATCCCTTCATCTATTTTTCTCTCTCTCCTGTGAGCTTCCTAATGGAATCCCCTCGTTGCTGACCCTTAGTCCCCATCTCCAATCACCAAACACCCTCAGTGGAGGGTTGTGAGAGGGTGTAGTGTGTCAGAGCTACCTGAGTGTGGGCTTTAAAGTTGACAATTTTGGCTTTGGATTTATGCTTAGCTACTGATGAGTCCTATGGCCTTAGGCACATTTTGTGCCTCAATTTCATGCCTCTTCAATGGAGAGAACCATCCCGAACATAGACGGTTATTGTGAGGACAAAGTGAGGTAATGTACAGGGGATTTCAGAAACTTTATGGAAAAATAGAATGAAAAGTTGTAGAGTTTTTCCATGTTTCCAAGTTTCTGAAGCCCTTCCAGTACCCAATCACAGTTCCTGACAGAATAAAACCAATCCCAAATCACACTCACTGCCAGCGAGTCAATTCTGGCTCATAGCAACCCTAAGGACAGAGTAGAACTACCCCCGGGGTCCCAAGGCTACTTCATCTTTATAGAAGCCAACTTGCCACCTTGCTCTCCTGCAGCATAGAATGAACACATGGCCACCTTCATGAAATGATCCCTGAAGATAAAAGTGCTACAGCAAAGTGTGGTGAAGAAAGCAGATGATGCCCGGCTATCAATTGGAATTTTGTCTGGGGTCTTAAAGGCTTGTATTCAAACAAACAGCCATCTAAGTGAGGCATCAGCTAAGTCCATATGTATGAAGCACATCACCTTTTGTGCCCCAGAGATGACAAATACAAAATCCAAATATGACAAAGGGAAACGTATCAGGGCTGAAGTTGTGAACACCCACTATGTCGAAGGCTGTAGAGCACAGTGAGAGCCCCTAGTCATCTGCAGAGTGTCTAGTCAGATTAGGCCGTTGGCAGACCCCCTGTAGCCACAGGTGAGGGCCTCGAACAGCTTGACTCTCAGACAGAGATGATTGTAGACTGCATTATGGTGGGCCGAACCATGGTATCATGAGATACTTGATCGGTTGACTTCCTTTTTGACCCAACCTGAATTTGCTCCAGGCTCAAGTATTGCTCACTTTTTTCACAACAGAAATTTCCTCTCTGCTTTTAAAATATTGATGGTGGTCTTTTCTTTCTTACTCTTTATTTCAGGAGGGGGAGGGAGGACTAGAACTTATTGTGATGATGTATGTGCAACACTTTTTAAGAGTGATTTAACTATATAAGCATATGAGATGTGTAAGTTATATCAAGGAAATTACTAAAAACCAATGTTGACCAATGGTTACCATGAAGGAGAAAGAGTTGTTGCTTCGGGGACATTGAGTTTGTGTTAATGGTTGGGGGGATAATTTAGAAAAGTATATCAATAATGACTGTATAACATGAAGAGTATAGCACTGAATTATACATATAGAAGTTGTGGAATTGGATAATGTTTTGTTGTATATATTTTTGCTGCAATTGGGGGGGGGGGGGATTACATGAATAACCATCAGTACAGGAAGAAGAAAATGTTCTAGAATTGAACATTGGTGACATAGAATTGGCGTTAACTGTACAACTCTTATTGATATGACTGAATTATTGAGTTGTATGACACGTGGATGAAGTGCTAATGAAGTGGTTTAAAAAAAAAAATTCTTCCTCTTCCCCATCAACACCCCTGACTGGAAACCAAACACACAGAGCCCCTTGGGAGAGCAGGATGTTGTCACCGGGACGTTGTCACCGAGAAATGCCAATTCGATTAGAGCTCACCGTGAGCCACTGGCCCTCTTCCCCACCTCCTGGGTTGGTGACAACCTCTAAGAGAAAATTGGTGTCTGGTACCTACTTTTTGCTGTCAGGGGTTATTAGTGACTCGTGTGCAAACTGCTATAGACCCACCACATTTAGAAGCTGGGATCGTCAAACTCCACTCCAATTCTGCATGTCACTGTGGTCATGCTAGCGCCTGCCCCTGCTGGGGACACAGGAAGGACAGCTATCATGTCAAGGGCTTCCCCACTCTGATTTAAGGGGCCACGGATCCCTGTTTTCAGAGAGCTTGTCTTCACATGGGGATGACAAGGACTCTTCCTAAGAGAGAGAGAGGGAGGCAAAAATGCACAGAAAAGCGGCAAATTGCCTCCCACGTGCTGGTGACCATGGGACCCCACGAGGTGTTTCCTCAGTGCAGGGAGAAGGCATCAGGAGGGGCCTTGGGTCAGACAGGACCCATCGTGAAAGGTTGCTTGGGACTGGGTGCAAGAGTTGGGGTGGAAGGCAGACGAGAGACCTGCTGTGAGGGGAGCAGGGGCGCCCAGGTTACGGGGCGTGCAGGTGTCTGGGTGCTTTTTATGTTGTCCTGCAAAGTCTCGACTGCTGGCAGTGACCCCGCCTGCCCCTGCCCTCCCACAGTGAGGACGTGTGCAAACGTGGCTTCACCGTCATCATCGACATGCGGGGCTCCAAGTGGGACCTCATCAAGCCCCTCCTCAAGACGCTGCAGGAAGCCTTCCCCGCCGAGATCCATGTGGCCCTCATCATCAAACCCGACAACTTCTGGCAGAAGCAGAAGACCAACTTCGGCAGCTCCAAGTTCATCTTTGAGGTGAGCTCATCCTCTCTCTCTCTTCCTTCCCCTCTGCTACCTACACCCTCCTCCCCTCCCCTTCTCCAATGAGCCAGCCATGGCAGCATGCCCAGGGCCTTACCACTGAGGGCTGGGGAGAAGTGGGGGGCCCAAGACATAGCTCCAGAGGCACAGTGTCTATGGGCATTCCTAGTGGCTGTTCGTAGCGGTTTTCCTCAAGATGAGTTTCCGGGGCAGCTTTGCAATTTGTGTCAGAGCCTTAAAAAAAGAATTTGGATCTATTGATCTGTTCACTCTTCTTCTAGTAAAATATTCTTAAAATAAGAACTCAGGAAAACAAAAAGGTGGGCAGCTAATTATAATACACACACACATTGTACAGAGGTGTTCATCACACAGTTCTCGGTCATTATTAAAAGAACCAACCCCATAGCGATGGAGCCCAGCCTGATTCCTAGCACCCCGCCTGGGGCAGAGAAGCACCGCCCCACTGGCTTCCCAGGGGAAACCCTTAAAGAAGCAAACAGCCCCGTCTTCAACTGCGGAGCAGCTGGTGGGTTAGCCGCCAATGGATTTCTGTGATATCAGATACATATGGTGTCACCAAGAAGAGATGAGTAACATTAGCACTCTGATACTAAAGGCTCTGACAGACTTTACTGGAAAAAAATATTGAGTGCCACGGGGAAAATGGTCGTGACTTAGTAAGTTACACAGGGCAGGTGATAAGACAGCATGAACAGTATAATCTCAAATGTATATCTGCATATACGTGTACACACACGTGTAGAGAGAGGAGGTGGAGAGACGTAGAAGAAGTGGCCGTCATTTGTTTGAGGAGGTTGAATGATGAGTGGGTTTTCTTTTCCTCATATTTTTCCAGTCTCTTCCCAGTATTTCATAACTCTCTTCCCAGTATTTATAATCAGGGAAAACGTGTAAGTTTTTAAGTAAATTTCCCAGAAGACGTATCTGCCCCTGAGAAATTTTGAAGGGGCCACATGTGTTCCCAGCTCAACTTTGACCTTTCCCCTTTTCTCAGAATTCTGGTTCTTACCTGTGAGAAGAAAAGGTAAGAGTGTGTGTGCGCACCTGTGTGTGTGTGTGTGAGAGAGAGAGAGAGAGAGAGAAAGACAGAGAGAGACCAAGAGAGAGAGAGCAGGCTAGCTAGCTGCTGTCCTTCTTTCAGCAGCTTCCCCTGCACAGTCTGGTCCCCAGGGCCAGGAGCGCCTGTCTCTTCGGTGATGGTTTCAGCACAGGGCCTGATGGAGGCAGCTCGCACTCTGTGTAAATAACACAATAAATTTCGCTTCATATAAAAGCAGTTAACAAGCATATTCCCCCAGCACCCTCACTGAACACTGGGAGCCCTGTGAGAAAATGCTTTTTATAATTTCAGTTTGTTTATACCAAGGCAGTGACAACAGGCTTATAAATTTATAAACTGAAGAGACTTAAAATAATTTTTCAGTAAGCCTTGAAATGTTTGTTTCAGCCTAGTTGCCCTGCACTCACTCTCATTCCAAGTGAAGCCAGTTTATCTCTGTCCCCTAGTCCGAAAGTTCAGGGCCTCCCACTCCCAGGGATAGCAAATGCTGTAGCAGGGAAGAATATTTATAAAGCACTGTCCTGAAAACAGCAAACCAAACACCGAGTGCGGACAGAAGCAATAGGCGATACAGAGACGAAAACCCAGAACCAAATTCACTGCTACCGAGTTGATGCCGATTCACAGCGACCCTACAGGACAGGGTAGAACTGCCCCTGTGCGTGTCCGAGACTGTGAAGGGAGGGGAGAGCCTCATCTTTCTCCCCGAGGAGAGAGTACAGGCTTGCTCAGTAGCAGATACTTAATGAATGACTGGTGAGTGTAATCATGGGAGGCTTCCTGGCAGACTGTGCTATGGGATAGTATTCCCCAAACGTAATGTGCACAGGGATCCAGGGGGCCTTGCTGAAGCGCAGTCTCTGGGCCTGCATCTCTCCCAGGCCCTCGGCTGAGGCGATATCAGGGCGGCTGATGCAAGAGCCACCCTCGCAGAAGCAAGCGTCTAGAGTGGCGGAGGTTGGTCATGCTGGCTGCACCTTAGAAGCACCCGGGGAGCTTTTATAAAAACACCCAGGCTCAGGCTCCACTCCAGGCCAGTGCGATCAGGGCTTGCACACACACACAGGATCTTAATGAGCAGTGCACATTTGAGCACCTTCTTTCAGTGGCAGCTTCTCTCTTGAAGTTCATTGCTGGCCCGGCCTTGCAGTCACCCTCATGGTGAGTGCTAGCAGGCATTGAGGATGTGCTCTGGGCTGGGCATCTGCACGTGCTTTCTTCATGATCCTAGCACAGCCCCAAGGGAAGGCATTGCCATTTCCACTGTTTAGATGAGGAGACTGAGTCTCAGAGAGCTCCAATGGCTTGCCTTGGGTCACACAGTATAACAGAACAGTTATAGAGTTAGTATATAGTTAGTATAACGGCGATCTGAACCCAGGTATTTCTTCGCCAGCCTCTCCTTCAGGAGCGCGAGGAAAAGCCTGGGGTCCTGCAGGCTGGAAAGGCCGTTTTATTGAGACAGAGTTGCTTGCATCATCATTTGCTGAGGGGGCTTTGCTTCCAGAAGACAGACATCGTTCACTCAGCGTGAGCTTGTAGGTGGCTCATCAAGGAACCTCAGGGCCCAGGCTCCTGTTCCCAGCCTCGGTCCTGTGTTCAGCATCCACCCCTCTGTTAATGGGAGACTCTCAGGCTGGGCTGCAGGTGGCCCAGCCCAGGGCATGAGGAAACACTGGGAGATCTCGTCCAAGCATGAAGGCACCCTGGGTCAATGGGCCTGCATTTAAAACCAGAGAAATCAGGCCCCTGACACTGGGTCTGATTGACTCCCCGAGTCTCCTGCTTCTGGCATCCAAAGCCCTTGGGGGTGACCTTGGGGTGGCAAGGAGCAAAAGTGAGGCAAGGAGTCTCTCCTTGCCTGATAAATGGTGGGCAGATGAAGTGGCCTTTGAGCCAGTGTTCCTGGCTCATCTGTGGCTCCCGTCCAGCAGGCCCCGCACTCCTCCACTGGCCCTCCCTTGTGGTGGCCCTTGTTCTTACTCCCTGTTCCTCCCCCCGCATCACTGAATCACCTGTGTGTGTCTGTCCCCACAGACCAGCATGGTATCCGTGGAAGGCCTCACGAAGCTGGTGGACCCCTCTCAGCTGACGGAGGAGTTTGACGGCTCCCTGGACTACAACCACGAAGAGTGGATCGAGCTGCGGCTCTCCCTGGAGGAGTTCTTCAACAGCGCGGTGCACCTGCTCTCGCGCCTCGAGGACCTGCAGGAGATGCTGGCCCGGAAGGAGTTCCCAGTGGACGTGGAGGGCTCGAGGCGGCTCATTGACGAGCACACACAGCTCAAGAAGAAGGTGCTCAAGGCCCCCGTGGAGGAGCTGGACCGGGAGGGGCAGCGGCTGCTGCAGTGCATCCGCTGCAGTGACGGCTTCTCAGGGCGCAACTGCATCCCCGGCAGCGCTGACTTCCAGAGCCTGGTCCCCAAGATCACCAGCCTCCTGGACAAGCTGCACTCCACCCGGCAGCACCTGCACCAGATGTGGCACGTGCGCAAGCTCAAGCTGGACCAGTGCTTCCAGTTGCGGCTCTTCGAGCAGGATGCAGAGAAGGTAGGCAGGAGTGGGCCAACCCCAAGCTCGGGGAGCGGGGAATCGCTTTACGGGGCAACTGATGGGGTCAGCGAATCCAACTTTCGAATTCGAGATAGTACCAATTTTGTGGAAAGCTTAAGGAGCCGGTCCCTGGTGGTATAATGGCAAAGCATTCACCTACTAACCAAAAAGTTGTTGGCTCCCTTCCAACTGGAGGTCCCTGGGGAGGAAGGCCTGGGGCTCTCCTGCTGGACGATCACTGCCTTCGAGAAGCTGGGGAGCCAAGTTCTACTCCCACACATGTTCTCTCGGGAGTCAGAATCGGCTTGTTTCGTTTGTTTGCTAATGCCTTATGGCCAGGCTAAGTTTCTTTCAGCTTTATACCTTGTCATTGACCGTTGACTGCATTGTTCACCTCCTAGGTTGTTCATTGTACAGTGTACGCCAGGGACCCTTCTAATCTGCATGTAGCATAACTCATATTACTCCACAGCCCTGTGAGGTAGGTGGATTGCCATGAAGAAGAAACCGAGAGGTCAAGGGACGTGTAATTTTAGGAGTAGGCAGGCTGGCTTCAGAGGTCATGATTTTGACCCCTGCTGGCCACTGCCCTGCTTAGTGCACACAATGAGTAGTTCGCCAAATAAAGCAATGCCAGCAGTGTCGCAACGGGGGGATGTGCTTTCTCGGGCAACCCACAAAGACCACCTGAAGTGACCGGTGGTGTCTTCCCTGACACCTAAGGAGAGGATGCCGTGGGCTGGGTCTGGAGGAACAGCGCTCACATCTGACCCCAGCCTGAGCCGTTTCCGTGCCAGACTCTGGCTGCCATACAACTTTTCCTGGGTGCTTTTCTTCAGCTGCTGAGCACTCTCTCAATGGAGACACAGTGTCTCCAGCAGTGACTGTGCAGAGCCTTCCCTTGACGGGGGAGATAAGAACAAGTCAAAAGATGAGATGTCACGTAGTGCCTCTTTGCTGAGAATACAAAAGCACCTTCTCTGGACTCTCTCTGAGTTGAGAGAGGAAGTTCTCTCTTACTTGCTCTTTAAGACTCGTGAGGCAGGCCCTCCTCTTATCCGATTTCTGGGTGTAGCTGTTTTAATGCACAATACGCTTCTTAAGAATACCAGGCCATCTCTCCGTGACAGGTGCATTTTACCACCAGCATCCAATGGGATAGCTTTATGGTCTTCAAGAGGTCACATTGCAATGTCTTTATGTATTCTTGGAGGCTGAAACCGAGATATAAAAGTCTCTATGTAATTGTGATCCCAATTTATGTAAGAGTGCGAGTGTATGTGTGTACGGAAGAAAATCCACCTCTATGATACTAACTTTGATTTCTAGAGACTGAGTTCATGATTTACTTTAATTTCCATTGCTGAGAAGGACTGGGATTGCTCCACTTACTTCCATCCTCTTTTCCTCCAGGCCAGGGCAGCTTCTTTGCCCTCTGTCTTCCCATAACTTAGAATTGATAACCAGAAAGTAACCAGCATATGCAGTTTTTAAAGACTGCTCATCCCTTTTCTACAGCAGAACCTTTCTCTCTTTTTTTGTTTTTTTAAGCTTGCTTTTAATTTTATTTCATAGTTTTCATATCCCTGGACTGTGATCAGAAAGGATTCTACTGGATGCCTAATCCATGTGGGGATTCTGCAAATGGATTTTGGGCCTCCACTGTCATCTATAGCCTTCTGCAAACTGATTGTTCAGAATTTAAGCTCTGATACCGTACCCACCTTTTGATTTTGATTTGATTATTTACAATACTTGGATCACATAGGTTGGTGTGCTTTTGAATACTGCTGAACCCAAATTTTAGAAAGGGCAGGTCAAAGTGAGTTTTTGCATGACGTTAGGAATGGCAAGGTTTCCTCTGCCCTTCCTCAGGCCTCTTTACCCATTGGCCAGTGTACCCCGAGTGTGCCCCTGGCTAGCCTAGCCCGCTCTGGGAGGGGCAGCGAGGACCGCAGGATCATAGATGTTGTCCCTGAATGGTGAGACCCAGCTACTCTGTACATTGGCTCCCGTGACCAATGCTGGGAAGGACTGGAATCGCTCCACTTACTTTCGTCGTCTTCTCCTCCAGGCCAGGGAAGTTGCTTTGCCCTCTGGCCTGAGTACAAGGGGCAGAAGGAGAACCAGGGGCCTAAATGAAGTATCAGATAGGCTGCTGGGGTGTGTTTCTGAGTTTGAGGTGCCTTGCAGCATTCCTGAAGCTCCAGGCCAAGGGAAGCCTGCACAGGGGACAGGAGCCCTGGTAGCAGTGTTCACACCCATCAGCCACTCTGGGTGTGAAAAATGAGGCCGTCTAGTCCCATGAAGAACTAGTCTTTTGTAGGGATTCTATGAGTCAGAATGAACTTGATAGCAGTGGGTGGGCACAGGGAATGGCTCACGCTTGTCTTTAAAAGTAAAAAGCTCCAGAAGCCCCCCAGTAGGAAAGGTTGCCCTTCCCAGAACCAGCCAACTGCCAGTTAGTCAGCTAGGCAGTATTTGCTGCCACACGTGTTCTCTCAACACATGCGTGTAAGAATCATCTGCTGTGTTGTTTTTCCTTTTTAAAGTTAAGGGAATTGAGAAGCCCAGAGAGGTGAAGTAGCTTGCTCAAGACCCCCTGCTGGCGAGCGAGAACCCATAGTTTAGTCTTTGAAGCTCACCCAGCTCTCTGCTCCCGGAGCAGCCAGCGTAACACTGCCACTGGCACACTGCCCACTCTCCCTTCGATGCCCTGTGCCGCCCCTGATGGCCCAGAGCAAACCTCAGATCCCGCTTTCCAATGCTCATGGCCTGGCACATCCCTTTAACCTGTGTGTGTTATGGACCCCATAGCCTGGGCAAGCCCATGGGCCACTTTATAAATGTATAGCCCACCGACTTCCAGGTGATTCAAACACGTAGTCACCTATAGAACAAGAGGGTTTCCAGGACTGTCAATCTTTACAAGAGCACACAGACAGCCTCATCTTTCTCCTGTGGAGGGGCTGGTGGATTGGAACTGCTGACTATGTGGATAACAGCCCAACACATAACTTACTATGCAACCAGGACTCATTTATCAATATAAAAATTTACAAAATAGCATATGTAAGCTTGGAAAACATTTATATTGAAGAAATTATTAATTTTTAAATAACAGTAATATAAATACTTCTTTAATAGTCACTTAATATTGAATGACAAAATATACTTGAGGTCTAATAACTAACCTAATTTTCAAGTAGTGATGAACATAAGTGATGTTATGAGACAGCAATCAAGATATAATAGGAAAACATGTGTTCCTATTGGTGTCAGGAACCCTGATTGTGTAGTGGTTATATGTTGGGCTGCTAACTGCAAGGTTTGAACTGCTAGCTGCAAGGCTGGGCTGCTAACTGCAAGGTTTGAGCTGCTAACTGTAAGGTTAGGCTGCTAACTGCAAGGTTTGAACTGCTAACTGCAAGGTTGGGCTGCTAACTGCAAGGTTTGAACTGCTAACTGCAAGGTTGGGCTGCTAACTGCAAGGTTTGAACTGCTAACTGCAAAGTTGGGCTGCTAACTGCAAGGTTTGAACTGCAAGGTTAGCAGTTCAAAATCACTAGCTACTCTGGGAAAATGAGGCTTTCTAGTCCTGTAAAGGGTCACAGTCTCAGAAACCCACAGTGGTAGTTCTACCCTGTCCTATAAGGTCGCCATGAGTCAATATGTTAGGCTGCATTGACCAGAGGAAAAATCCAGTGATACTCATGTGTGTAAGAGAGAGCTTTTGCTCAAGAAGTAGTTATATATCAAGAAAACATCTAAGCCCGGTCCAACTTCAGTCCATAAGTCTGATACTAGTCCATAAGTCTCTCTTCGGACTCACAGAGCCACAGGAAGATCATAGGCCAGTGGGTGCAAAGTCATGTGGATCCAATGGCCGTGGAAAAAACAGCAGGGCTCAGGCAGCTCTCAGGATCAGGAAGCAGGAAGATGAGGGCAGAGGGAGAGAGGCCAGCCTCAAGAGAGCCATAGTTCTCCCTCTCACCTCCAAGTGAAGTCATCAGGCTGTGACCCGATGGACAGACTAAACTCCACCCCGTACGCTCTTCTATGTCTTCATGTTGGCATGGAATGATGGAACTGCCAGGGTCAGCATTGACCTGATGGCAGTGGGCTTGGTTTTGAGCCTATTGGTGTCAAAGGTCTTGGTGACTCAGTGGTAAAGTGCTCGGCCGTTTGAACCCACCCGTGGCTCTAGACGAGAAAGACAACAGTGACAACAGTCTGTTTCCATGAAGAATCGCAGCCTGGGAACCCTGTGGGGCAGTTCTGCTAGTGGGAACGGACTTGTTTGGTTTCCTTTTGGGGTCAAAGGCACAGGTATGACTAACACCAATGTAATTTGTTGGCTAAACAAATGATTTAGAGAAACTCTCTATTTCTAAATGAAGTTAGTGAAATAAAGATGTAGTATTTTTCCCCCCTCATCCAAGTACACTATTCCTAACTCTATCCCTGGACCCTGGGGTTGAATCCCCTGCTCTATAAGGTGTTTACCTTAAAAGGAAGTGTGTGTGTGTGTGTGTGTGTGTGTGTGTGTGTGTGTGTGTGGAAGTGTAAGAGGGCTGGGGGAGGATGAAGGAGAGAGACTATGAAGAACAGAACCCAAGGAGAGAGACTTGCCTTGGAAGAAAGAGGCGGGGGTACTTGGTA
>NW_022103914.1:2953863-2955183 GCF_000313985.2 Echinops telfairi
GGATCCCCATCTAAACAAGAGTGGGAGGGCATAGTTACTGCGTGAGCCATGGCCTGGCCTCCTTTCTGGTGGGAGACTTATCGGAGGCCTCCAATTCCAAATCTGGGAAGCACTTGGCAATGGCCGGAGTCTGGGGATGGCCCAGCTTCTATTTTAGGCAGCGGGGTGGCTGCAGAGTCTCCCCTTTGGCCCTGTGGTGACAGCTTGTTTCCAAGGGCTTGAGTAATGGGCTGGACCACCCCTTCTGCCCACTGGCCTTGGGGAGGGATGCCACCTCACACCACCTTCCCCTGACCCCTGCCTTGACACGCCCCCCTGTATTCCCCACTGTGGGAGTGGGAGGCAGAAGCTGTTTTCTCTGCCAATTAAACATGTAGGGAAGAGGGACCTGCTCATGGATAATTCATAAACCAGGTCACTCATTCATTTAATAAACTGTTGAGCAGCGGTCATTGGCCCAGAGCCGAGTGTTTCCACAAAGAACGGGCAGGCCCGGATTTCTCACAGTCTGAGGAAGGTGATGGACACTCCTATTTGAAAAGTGTCTGCTCTGTGTGCTGCCCCGCCCTCGGCACAGTCTCTGAGCCAGGGAGGTGCTCAGGGAAGAGGCAGTGCAGTTTGGATTGGTGGGAAAGCCTTTGTGAGCAATTTGTGGGAGGGCTGGATAACTCAGCGGTGATGCAGTCTCTGCCTCAGCCCGTTTCCTCTGGTCCATAGCGCCGGGGCCTTTCCTCTCCCGGGCTCACAGAACATAGGCCAGGCTGCTCCTCGTTAGCCCGGGCCAATTACGGCTCTCTGTGTGGCTCACGATCACAGCCAGATGTCCCTTCGGCACTGTGGCATTAGAAACCATTAAGTAGACTTATTGTAAGTGTGCCACCTTCACCTGTGGGTGCTGCTGAGTGAAGGGCCACACCCTCCCCACACACCCCTCTCTTTCCTGGCTCTTAGGATGGCCATGTCATCTGAGAGCCGATTCAGATCTGGAAGGAAACTGGAGGCAGAAAAGTCTGCCTCCCACCCACTGTGCAAAGCCCAGCCTTGCCCCCAATGACAGTCTCTGTGGTCTCCACGTGGCCCACCCACCAAAGCCCCTGCCTGCATCATGCGCCTTCTCGTCCAGGAGGTCCATGCTCTTCTGGCCCCTTTATGAAGAGGAGCAGTGCTTGGAAGGGCTCCACTGCGTAAAACCGCTGGGGCGATCTTTGTGTGGTCTGTATCTGCATAAAGAAGCAAGTGGCGAAGAAAGCTGATGGTGCCCGGCTATCAAAAAGTATAGCGTCTGGGGTCTTAAAGGCTTGAAGGTAATCAAGCGGCCAT
>NW_022103914.1:2957503-2958868 GCF_000313985.2 Echinops telfairi
TGCTGGGCAAGTATAACACAGGGCCCTGTCCACTGTGCTTGAGGGGATAGTTGGGTGCCTTCTGCCCAGTGTCCTGCATGGCCACAGCTTCTCCCCCGGTGGGAAGGTCTCATTTTTCAAGGGCTCCGAGGACACTGTGGCCTCAGTGGCCGCTGGAACTTCTCTTCCTTCCTCTCCTTGAGTGCTGGGAGCATGCTGACATAGAGCTGGGGTGAGTGGGGCCAGGATTTGTCCTGGGGTGCCGTTTATCAGTAACGAGGCCGTGGGCACATCTCTAGCCTCTACCCTATCAATTACTTTGCCAAACCATCAAAGATACGCTTAAACGAACTCAATGCCTTTCAACTTGGCTGCTGCTTCCGGGTAGTTTCCATGTGCAGTCCTCACCCTGTTTTCAGTGGGAGAAGTGAGTAGTGTGTATGTGTGCGATCCAGGTAGGGGTCCTGGTGATGGCCGTGCTGTGTGGTGGCCAGCAGGCTTTCACGGAGGCCTGTCGGAATGTCTAGAGTGGTTTGCAGAAAAACAAAAGAAAACAAAAACAAAAAACAAGCGCACTGCCATCAAGTCGATGCTGACTCATATTCACCCTGTAGGACAGGGTGAGTTTTCAAGACTATAACTCTTTACAGGAGTAGAAAGCCCTGTCTTTCTCTCTCAGAGCAGCTGGTGGTTTCAAACTGCTGACCTTGGGTTTAGCAGCCTAACACATAACCACTACACCACCCAATCCCAAGCCAGCCTGCATCCCTCTTCCTTTGAGACTCGCTGCACTAAATAATATCTGAGCCCTCCTATAGCTCAATGACCCACAAGGGCATTTGCTCCGAACTCTTATCTTTGCAAAGTTGCTGCATTGATGACTGAAGATAATAAGGAAAATTTCTCAGTAAATAAACCCTCCGTTTTTGTTTTGTTTTGTAAAGCAAGCTGCTGTCCAAGGTGGTTGGGAGCATTAAATGGAATAATGCATGTGGCAGTGGCCGGTGTCCACAGCCCTCCTTCCTTCTCCCCTGCTCTATCTCAGTCACGATTGCTCTCCAGCCACCCTGTGCCTGCTGCAGCTGTGCCACCTGTCACCAGTGCTGTCTTCCAAATGAGCTGATGTGTTCCAAATAATATCCAATCACCCTAATGCAGTGGTTCTCAACCTTCCTAATGCCGTGATCCTTTAATACAGTTCCTCATATTGTGGTGACCCCCTAACCATAAAATTATTCTCGTCGCTACTTCATAACCGTAATTTTGATACTGTGATGAATCCAGCGACCTCTGTAAAAGGGTCGTTCAACCCCCAATGGGGCCACGACCCACATGTTGAGAACCGCTGCCCTAATGGAACAAGGTGAAGAATTGGCTTTAGAAAGG
>NW_022103914.1:2960691-2961852 GCF_000313985.2 Echinops telfairi
GTATGGATTGTGATAAGAGTTGTATGAGCCCCTAATAAAATGATTAAAAAAAAAAAAAGATGTGACCTGCCTAATTACCCTGCAAATTTGGGACCAGAAACACTTCCTATAGCCTGTCTTAGGCATATTTCTATGTACTTTAATATTTGGGAGGATCTGGAAGGAGCCCTGTTGGAAGTACCCCAGGTGGTTTAGTGGGTACCTGTTGGGCTGTTAATTGCAAGGTCATCAGTTTGAAACCACCAGCCGCCCTGTGGGAGAAAGATGGGGCTTTCTACTCCCATAAAGAGTTAAGATATGACAAAATAATAATAATTTATAAATTATGAAGGGTTCATGAGGGAGTGGTATGGGGAGCGAGGGGGAAAATGAGTAACTGATACTAAGGACTCAAGTAGAAAGCAGATGTTTTGAGAATGATGAAGGCAACAAATATACAAATGTGCTTGACACAATGGATGTATGTATGGATTGTGATAAGAGTTGTAGGAGCCCCCAATAAAATGATTTTAAAATGAAAAAAAAAAAAAAAAAAGAGTTGCAGCCCTGTAAACCCACAGGGGCAGTTCTACCCTGCCTGAGGAAGCTGGTTTACTCGCAAGCATGACAGCCTCTCTAAAGATGTGCTGCACGGGAACTGGCCGGGCAGCTCTAGATTGTCTCCGGGCAGCTCTAGTTTGTCTCGTGGGGTCTTTGTGAGTCCAAGTCGACTCAAAGGCAGTGGGTTTGTGTCTTGTTAGTGGCATCAGCAGTACCAGACACCCCCGGCATGCACCAGCACTGGGCAAAGTATCTTCAGCTCCTTCCTGTTCCATCCCCCTGCCCCCGCCTCCACATTAAGGTATTAACCATCTGACCCCACAATCACAGCCTGCCCTGGGTGCTCAGAAGCAGGGGCCATCGTGTGAAACTTCTGCCACCCCTCCTGCTGTCCACCATTCCTCCTCATTTCCACACCTCCAGTCCCCAGGCCCCTCTTGCCAACAGCAGCGTGACACCATCGTCATTTGTCAAACTGAAGTGTTCATGGTAGTAATTATAATGCGTATTGTTTATTTTTTGAAAGTCAGTTTTCAAATGTTCTCACACCATGACCTTTGAGATGTTTGGGCCCAGCCCTTCCTTTTACATAGAAAACTCTGAGAGCAAAGCGCCCTCCCC
>NW_022103914.1:2964478-2965503 GCF_000313985.2 Echinops telfairi
CTTTCTAGCTCTCGGGTCTCTTGCTTTGTGATGGTTGACCTGGAGATGCGCAGCCAGATGCATCACCCACTGGTCTAAGGAAGGATCTGCTGTAGGGATAATGACGGATACACTGAAACAACTGGTTTTTGGCATGCGCTTTCCTGGTATAGAACAAAAAGGGACATTCAGCTTCCCCTGCTGATCAGCATGGTCCCACCCCAGAGGGCACCTGTCCCTCACAAGCTGCCTCTGGGAAGCTTCCCTTGGTCATGAGCTACTCTTTCTCCCCAGGAGGGTACAGATGGGAAGTGAAATGAGAACTGGGCACTGAGCTCCCCTCCCCCAGACACACTCTTTGGTGCTTTGTCTGGTGCCACCTCCTCACGCTGCCGTGGCTATCACTGCCCCACTCACTCACTCATGCAGCAGGGGCCTGGTTCCACTGTCTCTGTCTGCTGAAGGTGTAGCTCAAAGGCTCCTCTCCCCTCTCGGCCCTATTCGGGGTGGTCTTTCTCTCCTCAGAGATCTTCCTGTGTCCCTCACCTGTCCCTCGTGCTTGTCCTCGTCCATCCCTCCTTGTCGTACAGTGATGTGCTTTAAAGTCCCATACGTTCCAGTTCCAGTACCAATTCCTACAAGTCAGGTCTGTGTTATCTCAGAGGCTCGTGGTCATGGCTAAGTGGTGAGCAGTCTAGACTCAGTCTGCTTGACAGAATAGAACTTTTGTGAGCACTCTGAGCTGGCACAAGAGCACCATCTACTGCTGAGTGGTTTCAAGGGACACACATGTGATGTATGGCAAACACTGGACCAGCCTTTAAGGGGGCATGCCCACAGGACTCTGCACTCCTGATGCCTGGGCCCTTTGTGTTGGGAGGGTAGCTTCAATGAGCTGTGACTTTCAGGGCAACCAGAAGGGCAAGGTCGTTGGTGGGTGGTGTGTCATTTCCTGCTCCTTTGGAGAGAGGTTCCTGGTGCCCTTTCCTTGCCCCCTCCCTCTGTGGAGGCCCACACCACTGTGCCCCTCCACCTCCTGCTGACTG
>NW_022103914.1:2965885-2973623 GCF_000313985.2 Echinops telfairi
CTTTGCTAGGTGGCGTCTAGAAGCTAGAATCACCACCTCACATTGCCTTCTCTTGCATGCACCCCTGAGCCCCTCACCTGCCCAGGCTGAGGCTGCTGCTATAAGACAGGAGAAGGGGATGAAGGGCAACCAGGCCTTGTCTTCTACCCCACTTAAGCTTGCCCCCCAGGCACAGACCCTTCCGGCACAGCAGCCCCTTCTGTCCGTAAAGACCCTAGAAGGAAGGACCAACTCCCTTGTAACCCAGGTAGGGTCGGCCTGTTCGTCTTGGCTTGGTGCAGTTGGTTTTAGGATGTGTACGAGGACTGCATGAGAACATTTATCATCAGACACTCTGTTTTTGCAGTAATAATCAGTTACCATTTGCTGACCGAGTTCTGTGTGCCAGGAACAAGCATTAGCTCATCTAAATTAACTTGCCAAGGTCCAGATGGCAGTTTATGCCTAAATTTAGTGCCAGGATAGAACTGGGCACTATTTCCTCAGCTTATAATAAATAGGAAGTTGACCTTTTCACGTCTACATTTTGGGAACTGAGTGAAGCACAGTCCCTCACTCCACTCCTGAAAATATTTTATCAGCATCTGTGGTTCAGATGGAAGGAAACTGACCATCCAGCGTCAATATCCCAGGGCTGCCTAGACTGGCTCCTGGCTTGGTTGGTCCTGTTTCTCATCTGCTTCTGTCTTCTGGAATGGTCATTCCTTCCCCCTAGGAGGATAGTGTGTCTGTGCTTCCAGGGTTGCAGGGAATTCAGTTCATCTAGACATGCAGACTGGAAATAAAGTCCCTCCCCTGCCCACCCACCCCAAACACCCCAATTTATTTAAAGTTTGAAAATAGTTCTATTCATAATGGGCTGAGTGAGCTGAGGACTCACTCAACAATAAATCACTTACTGCCATCGATTCCATACTGACTCACAGTGACCCTACAGGGCAGATGGGTGCTGCGCCTGTGTTTCTGAGACTGCAGCTCTTTACCGAGTGAAAAAGCTCCATCTTTCTCCCATGCGGCAGCTGGTGGTCTTGAACTGCTCATCTTGTTGTTAGCAGCCCAACTTGTAACCTACTATGCTATCAGGGTTATAAAGCAAGAACAGAGGACTTGAGAAGGCCTAGCATCCATGTGTGCTTCTCTAGGCCAAGCTGAGCTACCGCTCATCTGTCAAGGGTAGTTTGATTTTTTTTTAGCCTGGAAGTTTGCACCCTAGCTAGCTCTAATTAAAGAGCAAATATTTGTTGTTGTTGTTGTTATTGCCAGCTCATTCTGCCTGTACCCAAGGTAAGAAGAAAGGAACTGACCTCAGGCACCATGCTTGGTGCTTTTTTGTACACTGTCGGCATTGACCCAGACAGTGAAGGAGCTATAAGAGAAAGCGGCAGGGAGGAGATGGAGCGAGGCATGGTGGTCTCCCAGTAAATGCTCTGTACCATATGGGGATGAGAATGAGCACGGTCTAAAACATTTTTTTTACAGGCCAGCAAAGAAACAGCACGCCTGGGAAGGAAGCATGGCGGAGGGCACTTGTGCTCAGTAATAGGGAAAGCCAGTCTCTTAGCACTGGGGCGAGGGGGAGGTGTCGGCTTGTTAAGTATTAGGAACCTCAGATAGCAGCCATGGGGCTTCCTGACTCCAGGAGGTATGTGGTGCAAGCAATCTACATGAGCCGCAAACCTGGTGAGGGAGTGAGTTAGTTAATTGTGCCAACCTGGCCGATAAACACATGTGGGATTAATTGAAGGGTGGAGGGATAAATGGCTTGGTGAGCCTCGCCTTTCTAGCTCTCGGGTCTCTTGCTTTGTGATGGTCACACCAGGGTGCAGCTGCCTTAGCAGTTCCCTGCTTCAGCTTGCAAGATTGACTTCCTACAAGACATCCCCAAGGAGAAGCCACATGGACCTATCCCGATGCAGCCCTGGGTGCTGGAGCAGCCATGTGGAGACCCCTGCCAGCGCTGAGATGCTTATTCGTTCACTGACTCAGCTTTCCTCCTGCAGTTGGCATCATTGCCTGTTTTGTGAGGTGGGGGACTTTGTGGACTGGTGTTGGGTTAATGGGTTAATGTTGGACTTGTGGGCTTGAGCAGCATTGGGTTGGGATGTTTTCGTGATGCACGCTTTCTTTACATAAAACTCTCTTATCCATGAGTTGCTGTGGATTTGTTTCTCTAAAGTACCTAGACTAACACAGGGAGAGAGTGGAGTCAGGAGGTGAGGAAAGCTGTGATGGCCGCCCTGCAGGCAGGGCGCAGAGGAGTGAGCAGCCGCAGCAACAGGATGTCAAGGACAGGCAGGTTCTCCTCAGGTTAGTGCATCTCGCTCTGGGGCACTTCACACGTTTGTAACAACTTGAAGTTCTGTGGCAAAACCTGAACAAGAGTCATTTTCCCAACAGCACACGCTTGCTTCCTGTCTGGGTCACATTGTCATCCTGACAGTGTTTCACTTTTTCAATGAAGTTATTATTGTAGTATAACAAGCCACACTTTTTTTTTGCTTCCTCATGCATATAGAAGTTACAGCTCCCCTATAGTGTAGCCCAGAAGTGTGCAGTAGTATATGAAAAGCTTTGAAATATGGCAAGGATGATCCAAATGTGGCAGCGAGACACGAAGGTAGAGTTGTTCCAGGCAGGGCTGCCACGCACTTCACTTTGTGGACATCGCAACAGCTGCCCATGATAATGACGTGAAGCACGCCGCAAGGTGGAAGGCCTGCCGACGATAAGCTCTGGGAAGCAGATGAAGGTCTGCGAAGGGAGGAGAAGGCGATGGCTTTGAAAGAAAGGAGGGAGTTGGTGGGATGTCAAGGGGGGTTGTTACTATTGAGCCCATAGGCACCATTTGCTCATCGTGACTGAGCGCATGAGACAAAGGCCAGTCTGATTCATGGGCCTGTTTGAGGACAACTGAGTGTTGTGAGCTGCTGATGTGTGCCATAGAGCCGGTCCCTACCCAGAGTCTTCCTTCTTCATTGTCTAACTCTCACATGCATATGAGGCAATTAAAAATGTGATGGCTTGGGTTAGGGGCACCTGAGTCCTCAAAATAGCAGCCTTGCATTTCAACACTCTACAAATGCCCTGTATAGCAGATTTGCCCAATGTAATGCACCATTTGACGTCTTGGCTGCTGCTTCTGTGAGCATTGGTTATGGATCCAAGCACGATGAAATCCTTGACAACTTGGATCTTTTCTCCACTTATCATGACGTTACCGACCGGTCCAGTTGTGAGGATTTTGGCCTTCTTTACATTGAGTTGTAATCCATACTATAGGCTGCGATCCTTGATCTTCATCATAGCAAGTGCTTCAAAATCTCCTCACTCTCAGCAAGCAAAGCTTGTCATCTTCATATTACAGCTGGTTAATACGCCTTCCTTCAGTCCTGATTCCACATTCTTCTTTTTATCATCTGACTTCTTAAATTATGTACTCAACATGCATCTTGAATAAGTATGGTGAAAGATAAAACCCTGATGCATACCTTTCTTGGTTTCAAACCAAGCATTATTCCCTTGTTCTGTTTGTACAAGTGCCTCTTGATCCGGGTACAGGTTCCACATGAGCACAATGAAGCGTTCTGTAATTCTTACTCTTCTCAAGACAATCCATAGTTTGTTATGATCCACACGATTGAATGCCTTGGCACAGTCAATAAAACACAAGTAAACATCTTTCTGGTATTCTCTGCTTTCACCCAAGATACATCTGATATCAGCAAATGAGATCCTTTGTTCCATGTCGCTTCTGAATCTGTTCGGGATTTCTGGAAGCTGCCTATCAATATACTGCTTTAACTGTTGTGGGATGATTTCGGTAAAATTTTGCTTGCACATGATATTAATGATACTGTTCTGCAGCGTGAGCGTTCTTTTGGGTCACCTTTCTTTGGATTAGCTACGAAGATGGATCTCTTCTAGTCAGCTGGCCAGGTAGCTGTTTTCCAAATTTCCTGGCATAGACGAGTGAGTGCTTCCAGTGTTTCCACAGCGTGTTGGAACATTTCCGTTGGTATTCCATCAGCTGGTATACATTTCCGAAGCTTTATTTCTGAGCAATGCCCTCAGTGCAGCTTGGACTTCTTCTTTCAGGACTATTGGTTCTTGACCGTGTGCAGTCTCCTGAAATGGTTGAATGTAAGTTCTTTTTGCTACAGCAACTCTGTGTATTTCTTCCGTCTTCTTTTGATGGTTCTGGCATTGTATAATATTTTTCCCATAGAACCTTTCAATATTCTACTTGAGGCTTAGATTTTTTTCCCTGAGTTCCTTCAGCTTGAGATATGCTGAATGTGCTCGTCCTTTTTGGTTTTCTAACTTTAGGTCTTTGCACATTTCGTTTAATGCTTTGTTTTCTTGAGCTGCCCTTTGAAACTTCCTGTTCTGCTCCTTTACTTCATTTCTCCCGTTTGCCTTACTACTCTACGATTGAGAGAAAATTTCAGACTCTTCTGATATCTGCTCTTATTTTTTCTTTCTAAACATTTAGACTCACTATGATGAGCCATCCTTGGCATTCACTTAGGATATTAACCAGAAACCATAGCTTGGCAGCAGGGTAGCACCAGTGTATTTGTTTCCAGCTGCTGCTGTTAGCTGCCCTCTGGTTGGCCCCTGACTCAATGGCAACCATTGAGGATTAGACCATTGTAATCCATAGTTTTCATTGGCTAATTATTTTGGGGGGGTGGTGGTGTAGATTGCCCAATTTTTCTTCTTACGATTTGTCATCACATGGCATTCTTTCCTGTGTTCTATCTCTTCTCCAATCCTAAGTGTACCACTCATATAGAGGTCACCCTAATGACCTCATCTTAACTAATTACATCTGCCGCAACCATATTTCCAAATAAGACCAGTCAGGACTTGCATATATCTCTAAAGAGACACAATTCAGCCTAGAGTTGTGGGGTTTCCTCTGCTTTGGGAGTCCTTTCAGCAGTCTGGTTCACACGCCAGGAGACAAGCTCCTCATGGGAAGTTCCAGGAGCCATGGCTTAAAAAAATTCATGTCCCACGGAGCCAATCTTTCTTGTAACCACTCCAGTGGCACAACTCTCAGGGCCCCTGCAATGGGCGTGCCAGTTATAAGACTCCACATATTCAGAGGAGCCTCAGGTATGGTGTGCCCAACAGGCATGCGTAGCTCATTTACAGTTCCTCTCCATCCAAAGACGATTTACCAACCAGGGGGCATTTTTACCACCAGCATCATAATATAGTATCATTTTCTTGACACATACATTCTTTATCTGTTTCCAGGGAAACAGAACTGGGATGTGAAGGTGAGATAATCATGCAGAAGGGAACGGTTCTGGTAACCCTTTACTCATAGTGAAACATCTGGCAGTTTTCATAGAGACCAGGACTGAATGTTCTAGAAACGGTCCAACATGCTGTGGTGTTTAATCTAGGGTTTGGCACCTTAAGGACTTTCGCTGTGGAAGGTGTATGAGATATACTTGGAGATCAGTGAGGATGCCGTCAGGTCAGAGACACAGCTTGGGCCAGGGAATCGCCTGGCATCCCCCCATCTGATTGCCAGGAATGCAGTGATGATGTCTCCCAGGTAACCAGCCAAGCTCTCTTCCCTAGAGCAGGCTTCAGTTATGGGGAAAGATAAAAATGACTTCTTTTCTATGCAGTGCAAAAATACATGCTAGGTGATGTGCCTAAAGCCTAAAGGAAAGCAGGCACAGCCCAGAACACGTTCTTGCCTTCCGTTGATGTTATGGACACCTGTGTAATGGTCTCTTCGGAATCTTGAATTCCCTCCAGGCAGCAAGGCTTGTGGGATGTAAAGACACAAGGTTTCAGACCCCTTTCAGCAAGGATTCTAGGAACCTAGAAGTCAGGCCCACATTGGGGGTGCATTTATTTTTTTCCCTTTGGAAAAGCAGAAGAGTGGATAATGGACAACCACAATGAACTGTTGTGGAGATCCTAGGACAACACATCAACCACATGTGTGTGCGTGTGAGCACCAGCACACGCCCTGCCTGGGGGTGGGGATGGGGCAGAATGCCTGTGAGATTGCAGAGGGAGGCCATTTGCCTTTGATTCCATCCACTGCCCTCGACAGGCCCTCCCTTTGCCTGTCTGGGGCCCCTCCTCCACTTCACATTGGGTGCTCCTTCCTGGATGGTGTGCACAGTGAGTCCTGCTTTCCATTTTTATATCCAAAACAACCCAAACCACACCCACTGCTATGGAGTCAAGGTGGGCTCATGGCCACCGGATAGTGCAGGGTAGAACTGCCCCTATGGGTTTCCAAGGAGTAGAACCACCACCCCCTACCCCACCCCCACCCCCGCTTTCGACCTTTCTATATCCAGATGACTGAATTCCAGGAGGGACTGCAGGAATAATTGCATTTTAAAAGGAGTCTCTCCTGAGTGAAAAACTGTTAACAGCTGAAGAGATAGAGTCTCTGCTAATGAAAAATGTTGGGCTGTGGCAGAGAATGGGGAAGGGGGATTGGAACCATGGAGAAAGTGAGGTTCTGGGGCCAGCAGTACCCAACCACAGAAGAGCACGGGGGCTACACCTGAGAGGGGGAAGGGCCCCTGAGCCCTCCTAGGGCAGTGGCTCCCCAGAGCCCAGAGTATGTGACAGTGGGAGGTTAGAGGGGCACTCCTGGGCTATGTCTGTGCCACCATTGTGGTTGCTCTGGGGCGCACCTCCCCAGTGGGCTGGGCTGTGGATGTTAGTGTCTCGATGCTCAGGTGCCAATCCCATTATCCCATGGCATCTTATAATGATGAGAACTCACACCCTTTATCTATTTTGTGTTCTAAATTAAGACCCTTTACAAATACATGCAACTGATTATGCTCAATCTATGGATTTTCAAAATCTCCCATGCTTGCAGCACCTTACAAAGTATTTTCAGACCAGTTATCTTAATTGGGATCTTCTTATTGCCCTAAGGTTTAAATAGCAGAAGTTGTTATCTAGGACCCCTAGATGGAGAAACTGAGGTTCTGACCAATGGCATGGGTTACCAAAGTTTATGCAGCAAATTCTGTGCTGGACTTACATTCTCTTCTTCCTACTCTAATACACATGACAGCCTTTGGAATTGAATGCGCACCTTGCTTTTCAGACACAAAAGGGGATCCTTATTGCTCTCCGGGGCCAAGTGTCTATGGATGGGTCACTGCCATGTACTAGCAAGTACAGGGGACACAAGTGATAATGGGTCATGCCTACTTAGGCAAATATAGAAATCCCTGGGTGGTCTTCTATCTTCATAGTAAGCTCATCAAAGCAGAATATGACCAACTTCATTATCAATATCATCTGCTATTAGAGATGGTATGAAATGCTAACCATAGATCTGAGATGGTCTGATAGTTAAATCTCCAAACCAGACGCCATTGCCAAATTTGGCAAGTGATGGGAGAGGAGCACCCGCTCTTTATTTAATATCTTTCCCCATGAAATAGTTTATGCTTCATTAAAGACAGAACAGAACAATAATAACCTGTCAGCGATCTTCATCTTTAAAAGACAAAAAAAGGTTGTTAATCTCCTAATTTACATTTAAATAGATTCCACTAACATTGACTTTGTATTAAGAACCAGATTTGTATATTTCTTTTAAAAAAAATCATTTTATTAGGGGCTCATGCAACTCTTATCACAACCCATACATACATCAATTGTGTAAAGCACATTTGTACATTCATTGCCCTCATCATTCTCAAAACATTTCCACTCCACTTAAGCCCCC
>NW_022103914.1:2975107-2976901 GCF_000313985.2 Echinops telfairi
ACTTGGTTGAAAGCAAAATCTGAAGAAGGGCACTGGGGGAATCCAAGTCGCTTCCACCTACTGTCTATCTTCTTGATGAGACAGAACTTTCCTCTTGGAGGAATTTTGTTGTTGTATTTTGTTTGGACTCAATCGTTTGTTGTTTGTCATGACTGAGGGGAGGAATGTTGTTCCTGGAGTTTGAAGTCACTGTGGAGAGAGTTTCTGAAGCTCCCCTGTCCCCTGCCCCACTTTAGCTCTCTGGGTCAGTGTAGTTCATGTGTCTTCCAGAAAGCTAGGTTCAAATGGATCCGATCGTAAATTGTCCTCGCTGGAAGAGAGCTTAGAAAGGGCCAGTTTTCCTGGAGATCAGCAACCCCTGCGACTCTGGACTGTCTTTGTGTTTACTCTTTTGCTCACTCATTCATTTGTTCCTTCCCTCATTCAGTATCTATTGAGAGAAGTGTGGCTGTTTGAATCAGCTGCCTCTGGAGACTGTATGGACTCCTTCCTGGTGGGGCAGGTCACCGAGGAGAAGGGGTGTGAGGACTGGCCCCAGAGAGGCACAGCACGCTAACCCCTGCAGCAGACACAGGGGCCAGACGCTGCCCTTTGTGCCTTTGGCCTTGCTAAGGAGCAGCGTGCGGGGCCATGACCCCAAATCATGGCATCACCGGCACTCCGTAAATGTGGCACTGGGGGTGGGGGGCGGAAGAAATGAATTCCTAGGCCCACGCTTCCCGCCAATGAATCTGTAAAATGGGCATGTTTATAGTGCTGTGTTGGGGGTCTTTCAAGGGAGAAGTAAGATGATAGGTGTGAATGGACATTTTGGGCTCTAAAGCACCAGACAGATGTCAGCGCCGAGGAGGATGAAGTTGCTGTCAGACAATGCCCAAGCCCCAAACCGAACTCAGTGCCAGCAAGTCGATGCCAACTCATGGTGACCCAATAGGGTGGGGATAGATCTGTCCCGGTGGGTTTCCTAGACTGCAACTCTTTCTGGGAGTAGAAAGCCTCATCTTCCTCCCGAGGGGCAGCTGTTTTCCCCTTGTGACCCCTACACCGAGAGGGCTCTTCTAAAACAACGCCAGATTTCTCAATGACAGCCTTTAATCCAACAGATGGAAACGTAATCTGTACCAATGGACTTACTAGGACTTACTAGAGTCGAATCTGTTAGGAATCAAGATGCTTACCTCCATCCACCTGTCCACAGTCTAATGGGAAGCCAGGGACAGAGCCAGCCCACAACCCATTCAGTCCCCGCCACCCTTGACTGGGTACACACACTTCCACTCACACGCCCCCACAGGATGCAGCAGGAATATTGTGCTCCTCGTGGACACAGGCTCACAAGGAAGGGTGGGCTGCAATCAAGCCAGAGAAGAGCTGAGCTCATCCCTGAGGACAGAGCCCTAATGGAGAGAGCTCAGTGGTCACACCATGTGGACTCATCTTGTCTCCAGTGCCAGTTCACCATCACCCTCAACCCTTGCCTGTCCTTTTAACACCCTTTTACTCCTGCTTCCCGCTGCCCCTAATTGGCCTGTGTCTAGCAATCCCTGCTCTGCAGTCTAGCAGGGACCTGGGCCGAGCAATCCAATCATGGTGTTGCCGGTTCATAACTTATTTGCACACCTAAATAGTCATCTCACAGAAAATACAGGGAAGGTCACTGTGCAGCCGCTGGGATAGCCCCGTAAGTTAGGTGGAGGGGGCGTTTTACCATAAGTTTCAAGGGCTTGGGGCATTTTAGCTTTTTCATTCACTTTATTGACTCTTTTGTCCATAAAGAAAAGAGATGAGGCATTC
>NW_022103914.1:2977694-2979122 GCF_000313985.2 Echinops telfairi
AAGAGTGGCTGGCAGTTTCGAACTGCTAACCTTGAAGTTAGCAGTCCAACCATAACCCACTATACAGGGCTCCTCCTTGTTCCTTGGTGACTTTTAGTTTCCATTCTACTTCTTTAATCCAGCATTCCAGCTTCTCATCGTCACTCACCAAGATGATTATAAGAGCCTCCTCACCCATCTCTTGTTGCCTGTCCCCCTTCCCTTCAATGCACATCCCAGTGTTATCAGATCTTACCTCACAGAAAGCAGTGCTGCCCAGACCAGCTCCTGGCGGCCCTCTACGAGAGAGGAGGACTGTCCCGCGTGGTTTCCAAGACTGGAATCTTACAGAAGCAGACGGCCACAGCTTTCTCCCAGAGAGCAGCTGGCAGTGCAGAGCACTGACAAACTGCCTTTTAATCGCCACATGCTTATCAGTTACCCCATCAGGATTTCTGCACCCTTCATCACTCAGCTGAAGACCCTCTGTCAACTCCTCTGTGCTGCCAACACTCGATTTGGGGTTCAGTTCCTTGAAGTGGGCATTGGTGGTTCAGTGGTAGAATATTGCCTTTTATGGAGGACACGTGAGTTCCATTTCTGTTGCACCCCGTGGGCAACCCCCACCTGCCTGTCAGTGGATGTTTGGGTGTTGCCTATGAGGCGAAGGCGTTTTAGCAGAGCTTCCAAACTTGTGGTGATCTACTTCTGAGAATCAACGAATGAAAACTATGGATCACAAAACCCACGGTCAGTTCTGCTGTACATGGGGTTGTCATGCATCAGAATGGACTCTGGCAAGCGCTTCTTTGTTGAAGAGCCTGTGTCCATGGTTCTCCATGGGTGGTCCACTCCATTGACCTCCCCAGCCCCATTTTCTGCCTGATGTTGGGCTCCCAGGGCACTGCTGAGGCAGGTCTAATGCCCTTGACACTGATCTGCCACACAGCTCTGCCTCTTGGCTAGTCACCCATCTTGTGGCACACCCCTCCCACTTACCTTCACCTGCTGACTACATGTGGCAAGTCTCGATCCAGGTGCCACCTGTGCGGGGAGGCCTGCACATCTGTTCTTCTCTAGCCCCACTCTGTCAAGGGTGCCTTCCCTCAGTTCTCTCAATAGCCCATGGCTTTCATCAAGTTGTATGCAAATAAAAATTTGTATCACAGTTTTATTTGAGTCTGTGACTGCCTTCCATGTTGACCTTTTAGCACTTTCCACAAGAACCACATTTTAGTCATTTTTGCCTCTTTATTGCCTTGAGAAGGGGCTGGCACATAACTGGCGTTTCATTAATGTTGGTTGAATGTGACTAAAAAAGTAACTTCACTGTTCCATTTAAAGGGAGGAGGCAGTGTACAAACACACACACACACACACACACACAAATATATATATATATAGTAAATGGTAGCAGACGGGCATTGGGCCTCTACTCAAGGCCTCACC
>NW_022103914.1:2980492-2981383 GCF_000313985.2 Echinops telfairi
TCTTCACCACATTTGCTTATGCACCCATTTTGTCTTCAGCGATTTTGTTGGGAAGGTGAGCAAGATTATAGTCTTAGTGGATATCAAAATCAGTTGGTCTAACTTAGTTCACAGAGACATTGTTCTACCACCTACTTTGGTGAGGAGTAACTGGAGTCTTAAAAGCTTTGAGTGGCTAACTGAGGTACAGCTAGAGGGTCCCTCCATGGCTGGAGCAAACAAGAGTGAAGACAGTCAAAGGTTCAAGGAAGTAAGTGCTCCAAAGGACTACTGGTCCATGTGACTCCCAGCCTCCACAACCCGGAGACCTGAAGGACTAGCTCGCACCCGGTTACCACTGCTAATCCTTCTAAAAGGGATCACAAGAGGAGGTCCTACATAGAGTGGGAGGAAAACGTGCAACAAAACTCACAGTCATAAAAATGACTAGGTTTATTTGTCTGATAAAGACTGGGGTAACCCCCAAGACTATGGCCTTCGGATATCCTTGAGGTCCGGAACTGACCTTCCCCCATGGTTCAACTTTCAGCTGAAGAGCATTCTGGCTGTACTTCTTGCAAGACAGAGTTATCTGTTCTTTTGGCAATCTATAATTTTTAATACTATTTTCCAGAACTATAATTCAAATACATTGATTCTTCTTTCATCTTCCTTATTCATTGTCCAGTTTTCACATGCTTATGAGGCGATGGAAGATACCATGGCTTCGGTCAGCACATCTTAGACCTCCATGTGACACCATGGCTCTTGGACACTTGACAGAGGTCTTGTGCTGCAGCTTTACCCAGGGCCATGGATTGTGTGATGTCTTGACTGCTGCTTCCAGGAACATGTACTGTGGATCCAAGCAGGAGGAAATCTTTGACAAAGATTTCCTTCAATCTTTTCTTC
>NW_022103914.1:2982255-3012151 GCF_000313985.2 Echinops telfairi
TTTTCATGGTCCACGCTGTCAAATGCTTTGGCATAGTCAATAAAACAAACATCTTTCTGGTATTCTTTGCTTTCAGCCAATGTCCATCTGAGATCAACAATTCCATCTCTTGTACCTGGTCCTTTACTGAACCAGCTTGGCTTTCCAGCAACTCTGTCGAGATTCTGCTGCAACTATTATTGAATTATCTTCAGCAAAACTTTACCTGCTTATGGTATTGATGGTATTGTTCAGTAATTTGCACATTCTGTTGGGCCACATTTCTTTGGAACAGATCCAAATGTGACTCTCTCAGTCAGCTGGCCAGGTAGCTGTCTTCCAGATTTCCTGGCACAGGTGAATGAGTGCTTCGACAGCTTGTTGAAACATTTCAGTTGGTGTTCCTTCAATTCTGGGAGCCTTGCTTTCAGTTATTCTTTCAGTGCAGGTTGGACTTTTTCTTTCAGTTACCATTACTTCTTGACCATATGCTACCTCTTGAAATGGTTGCATGTTGACTAGTTCTTTTCATACAGTGACTATGTGTATTCCATCCATCTTCTTTGTAAACTTCCTGCATCATTCAATATTTTGCCCATAGGATATTTCAGTATTGCAAATTGAGTCTTGATTTTCCCCCCCTCCAGTTCTTTCAGCTTGGTATATGCTGAGCACTCTCTTCCTTTTGATTTTCTCTGCACATTTCAAGATCAAAGTGGATATCAAAATACACTCTGAAATTTGCTCAGGATCAGAGAGGAGCTAAAGCGCATGGAAGAATGGTGAAGAGGAAGTGCTGAGCAAAGCATTTCAAAGGGAAGCCCGAGAAGACAAAATTAACCAAACAGTGTTGTTGTGAGGTGCCGTCACCTCATTTCCAACTCATCAAGACCATATGACACACTTCCCAGTTCTGGACCTCCCCCCAATTGTTCCTGTGCTTGAGCCCATTGTTGCAGCCACTGTGTCCGTGTGGCTGTACTTCCTCCAAGACAGAGCTACTTGTTCTTTTGACTGTTCAGAGTGCTCCCAGATGAGGAGACCACTGGCTGGAGGCCATCATGATGTCCAAGAGTGGCCAGAGAACTAGAGGCTTAAATAGAACATGGGAGGGCAAAGGAAATAGTCTCAGAAGCATGACTGGTGCCTGATCACTGGTGGGACTACGGGATCATGACTGGGACATACGTACATCATGTTAGACAGATACACTTACAAGCCCTTCCGACCAAGGCAGTCATGAGATCCTAGCACCCCAATAGCATCCAGATGTCCCCACTCCCCTGACCTTGGCTAGCAGAATGGTAGTAATCCTCTTTCTAACGCAGTCTGCCGGAGGGCAGGACTGCTCGCATTCCTGGTTAATGGTCAGAAAAAGAGTCAATGAAATCTTAATCCATGGAGAGACTTAAAATGGATTTGTGAACATAACCTAAACCAGACCCATGGCCATCAAGTCGAGCCTGACTCCGAGCAAGCCTAGTGCTCAGGATGAGCTCTCATTCAAGTCCAATGCGCATGTATTGCACAACGTGTAAAGGGAGGGACGTGAAGGATGAGTGCCACAGCCTTGCCCAGTGTGGGGGGAGGTCAGATGCGCAGGCATTCCCCCACTGAGGCCAATCAGTTGCCAGACTGCTGTCTCATCCCTCCACAGGGGTAGGCCTGCTCCCTGCCTCTGGGGACAATGGACAGGCTCCTGTAGGAGGAGTTTTCACCCTACTGATAATGGTTCCTATGGAGACCCAGAGACCACCCCCTAGACCACCCTCTCATTGCTGTGTAACCTATAGTGCAGCTCCTCCTTGTGACTCCCTATGTCTCTACCTGTAATTAGTGGGCTGGCATGCCCCCAAAAGGTATATAGGCATGGGTCAGCACTCTGACTCTCTCAGACCCCTCTCTCAGACCTCTCTCTCTGCATCCCCTCTCTTCCCTCTCTCCTCTCTCCCTTGTTCCCTTGCCCTCCTTCCCTTCCCCCTCTCTCCACGTGGACCACCAAGCTGGGCTGAGGTGAGCAATGCTACCATGTAATGTGTCCAACTGCATTATTGTAATATCGCTCATGCTCTCGATGACTTTAATATAATACTTATATATCTCAACTGTACAATTGTGCATTACTGAACCCGTGGGTAGTAGTAGTAGCGGTGGGGGCTGGCCCCCCACCCCCATCGCCAATTTTAATTTAATACTACAGTCCAGGAATACACTTAGCCCAGCGGGCCCAGCTGTTGCCTTCAGATGGCCACACTTGGCCTGTTGCTGACAGCAAGGTTTTCTCTCTTCTAGTGCATTCCAGAACACACCGAGCCTTCCAGCTTGTTCTTCAGCACCTGTCTCTAAAGCAGCAGTTCTCAACCTGTGGGTCACGACCCCTTTGGGGGTCGAACGACCCTTTCACAGGGGCCACCCGATTCATAACAGCAAAATTATAGTTATGAAGTAGCAACGAAAATAATTGTATGGCTGGGGGGGTCACCACAACGTGAGGAACTGTGTTAAAGGGTCAAGGCATTGGGAAGGTTGAGAACCACTGGCAAGGAAGGGCCCTTTGGGTGCTTTAAAAAGGGGCAGGTAGCTGGGAACAGTAAACAGCTTCCTGCCCCTTTCCCTCTCTCCTCACCCACTTTCTCCTTTTCCCTCAGGTTCCGTAGAGAAACACAGAGGCTGACGGTGGCTCCTTACTGAACAGACGAAGCCAGGCTGGGGCGTCCTGGCCTTATGAATGATGATAGCTGGGTGTCACTGGGCACACCCGGGGGTGGGAGTTGGGGAGGAGAGTGGTTGTGTTTTCTAGACATGCTTCAAATTTGTTGTTGTTGTTGTTAGACCCAGGACTCTTCGTGATCATTCTGCGTCTTCTTGTCCCCTGTAGATGTTTGACTGGATAAGCCACAACAAGGAGTTGTTCCTGCAGAGCCACACGGAAATCGGAGTCAGCTACCAGCACGCCCTAGACCTACAGACGCAGCACAATCACTTTGCCATGAACTCCATGGTGAGCCCTGGGGCTGTGCCCAGCTTCTGCGGGGGCGGGACAGTGGGGAGGGCCGCGGAGGGGAGGGATGTGCTTAGAACACTATTCAGCCCAAGTGAGAATGAGGAGCTGCGGACATACCGAATGTTAACATTCTATTTGTCTGAGTAGGGAAGTGTGCGGAGCACGGGCCAGCTAGCTCTCTGGGCTGCAGCCTGCACCCGTTTCTGTCGCCGACCCTGTGTTATACTGTGAAAGGAATGTACTTGGGGTTGTTGAAGGCATTCGCTCAGCTCAAGGCCAGAAAGGAGAGTCACCAATGCCGCTTCCCTGTGTTAACCACCATTTTGGTAGCGTGGTGGTTACGCATTGGGTGGTGATCTGCAGGTCGGCAGTTCAAGACCACCAGCTGTTCTGTGAGGAAAAAGGCCGGCTTTTTACCTTTTCTTTTTTTTTAAAGATAATTTTTATTTGGGGCTCTTACAGCTCTTATAACAATCCATACATCAGTTATATCAAGCATATTTGTACATAAGTTTCCATCATTATTTTCTAAACATTTACTTTCTGTTTGAGCCCTTGGTATCAACTCTTCTTTTTTACCCTCCCTCCCCCCTCCCAACTTTGTGAACCCTTGATAAATTATGAATTATTCTTATTTTAATATCTTACACTGACTGCTGTCTCCCTTCACGTTTCTGTTCATCACCTGGTTGGGGGGGGGCAGTTATGTGTCGATCATTGCGATTGGTTCCCCCTTCTTCCCTTTCCTTTCCCCACTTCCCCCCTCCCCTCCTGGTATCACTGCTCCCATTTCTGTTCCTGAGGGGTTTATCTGGATTCCCTGTAAAATGGGGCTTTCTGCTCCTGTAAAGAGTTCCAGTCTTGGAAATGCGCAGGGCAGGTTTGCCCTGCCCTGTCAGGCCACTCTGAGTCGGCAGTGAGTTTGGTTTGGTTTGGTGAGGTATTAATTTGGAATGTGAAGAGATGTGGCGCTCTGGGAATGCTGGAGAGAATTAGGGACATCCAGTCTGGAAACGAGGAGCCATAAGGACACACAGTTGCTGCCTTCCAAGACTTGAAGGCTGTGTTGGAGAAGAGAGTCCAGTGGCTTTCTGTCGTTCTCGGAGGCAGGCTGTCCAGAGAGTAGAGGGGCAGCCAGGTCATGGCTCAGCAAGTGGGATGCAGTCGGGTGAGTGAGTTCCCCGTGATGGGGAGTGGACACGCAGATGCTGACTGGCCCCTTTGGGAAACCAGAGAGGAATGTTTGCTAGCTGTTGGGCTAAGGAATTACTGCTCTCCACTGCGCTCCCCTTTCTTCACCTGTGAAACGGAAGTGATCAGATCTGTTGTTGGGTTGTTGTGAGGATTATTTGATGTTTGTGACGCAGTCGGTACTGTGCCTGGCACCTAGTATGTCCTCACAAATACTGGGGCCATGGTCATGACAGGGAAAAATGGTATCTCAGAGAGATGTGTTTATGGTGAGCCACAGGTTTTATCTGGACTAGACTCCTACGATTTTCCCATGTGAGTTTTCCAAGACTTATTTCAAAATCCTGCTTCTTGAACCCATTCTATTCCAGACACCTGCAGCCTAAGTACACTGTGTAGCGTGTCTCTTTCTCTCCCTCTGCCAACTCAAGTGGCACTAATGGTCAGAAGAAAAGCACTCTGCCATTCTCCAACTGCCTGTTTGTCTGAAACCCAGACCCACTGTCCTTCCAGCTCAGCCTCCCTGAGGTGGAGGCACAGACTGCCGCTCCAGAGAAGCCTTTGATCTCACAGGTTGAGATCTGTTTCTGCTTCGCTTCACAGTGAACTTGAGCTCACGTGAGCTTCATTTCAGTCAGGAGAGAGTGATAGCTGGTCCACGGGCACTTGGAATCATTATTTGAATTCCCGGTCATTGAGTATCTACTACATTCCAGATATGTTACATTTGTAGTTTCTTTTTTTAAAATCATTTTATCAGGGGCTCATACAACTCTTATCATAATCCATACATACATCAATTGTGTAAAGCACATTTGTACATTCATTGTCCTCATCATTCTCAAAACATTTGCTCTCCACTTAAGCCACTGACATTAGCTCCCCCCCTCCCTCATGAACCCGTGATAATTTATAAATTATTATTTTGACATATCTTGCCCTGTCCGATGTCTCCCTTCACCCACTTTTCTGTTGTCCATCCCCCACAGAGGAGGTCACATGTAAGATCCTTGTAATCGGTTCCCCTCATTTGTAGTTTCTAATCCTTCCAGCTACCTAGAAGGTTAGGTAATATTAACCTCCTAATTTCATTTTACATTTATGTAAAATTGGTCCATGGCAAAATACACACATTTTAAGTGTACAGTTTGGTGAGTTTTGATAAATAATGCATCTTCTTAACCACCAATCTAGTAAAAACATAGAGCATTTACATTCACCAAGAAAGTTCCCTCCTACCCCCTCTAATAAATTGCCAACCCCTCCAAGTAACCCTTGTGCTGATTTGCCATCATAAATTCATTTGATCTGTTTTGGATTTCTTAGACATGTCAGCATTGACGATAAATACTGTTGCCTCTTATTCTCTCACTCAACATGTTTTTAGACTCTATTTTATTATGTCCACTAGTTTTTATTTTTTTAATTTTATGGCTGAGTAGTATTCTATTGTATGAATATACCACAGTTGTTTATTCTTTTTCCTATTGTTAGACTTTTGTCATTGTAGTTATTGTTGTTGCTAATTTGGGGACAATTATAAATAAAGTTTCTATGAATGTTCCTACATAAGTCTAACCAAGTCAGAAATTGTAGGAACTGACCCCTGAAATCCTGTGTTTCAAAAAAATAACCTCCAAGTGATTCTGATGCACCCTTACATGTGAGAACCACCGATTTAGTGTAGCACCAACTTCCATACATGACACATAGCAATTCTGTTCTGTGTCAATCCCCATCGTTACCTTGTCCTCGCCACCACTTATTGGGAGGAGCCCTGGTGGTGTGCTGGTTAAATGCTGGCCTGCTAACTGCAAGGTCAGCAATTCAGAGCCACCAGCCACTTGGAGGGAGACTGATGAGGCTTTCTTCTCCCACTAAGAGTTACAGTCTGGGAGTATCACTCCGGGTAGACTAGAGAAACAAATCCAGGGAGACTCATGTCTGTGTAAGAAAGAATCAAAGAGCGTGTACATTGAGAAAACATTCCAGCCCAATCCAGGTCAAGTCCGCAAGTCCAATATTAGCCCATATGTCCGATACCAATCTATACCAGTCCTCTTCAGACTCACGGAACACATGTAATGAGGCTGACTGCAGGAAGATTGCAGATGGGAAGTCTTGTGGATCCAATGGCAGTGAAAGCAGCTCAACACTGGCAGGGGTCTCCACATGGCTCTTCCAGCTCTAGGACACTAGCGTAGCTCCATGTGTCTTGTCAGCAGAAATGTCTCACAGAGAGTGAGTGTGTGTCCCGCCTCCAATGAGCTATTTATCTCCTTAGTGCCTCCAAATGAGGTCATCAAGCTGCGACCTGATTAACAAGCTAAACTTCACCCCTTCGCTCCCAATAGTCTCAAGTTGACAACAGATTATGTAACTACCCAGACTACCCCTTGTCAACTTGACACTTTCACACAACTCTTTAGCTATATATAATTTTTAAACAAAACAATAATAAAATCATATCTGTACCTAACGGGATAAAACTAAAATGCATATAATTAAAAAATGTGCCAAAGCCTCATTTAAACATAATATTCTATAAATGAACAACACAACATATTCTATGCCTAATAATTGCAGTTAAGTAACACCTATACCGTAATCTTATAATCTTATGAATATATTCTCCCACCTATCAAAGTTTGTAAGCCAACCACTTCATGCCTTTATCCCCCCCACTTTTGGGTATCCAATTCCTATTCTGCCCACTTATATCAACCCAGTGTTCTGAGGAGACAGTCATATTCTTTGATATGAAGAGTCTTCATTCCAGTTGGAACCTTGTGAGTCTGCATCCATAAGCAAAGTCAGATCAGGACAGGCCATCCATAAAGTCTGCAGCAACATGCACCAGTTCACAGGCTCAAAAACCTGCTCTTCATCTGGTCAAGTTCCAGTCAACTCAATGTGGGCTGCCTCACTTAGCCTCACCAGGGCCCCCATTGGCTGGCTTGCCTTTAGATCATGGGCCTCATCACAAATTCTCAACAACCCTAGCCCCCTTGTGCTAGGTCATGAACTTTAGACCATTCAATCTGCTCTCGTCTTTTCCTCTAGTCCCTGTGAACCAGGTCCATGGGTTTCAGTGGCCAGACTCCACCCATCTCTTTGTTGCTGCATTTCTCCCACTTCCACTCAACAAGTATGGAAATCCACAAAGGCAGTTCTACCCGGCCCCATACCTTAGCTGAGTTGGAATCAGCTTGATGGCAGTGAGTTTGGTTTGGGAGTTTTTTAGTATATGCTGGGGAGCGCTGGTGGTACAGTTGGTTAAATTTTGAGCTGCTAACTATAAGGTCAGTGGTTCAAGCCCACCAGTCATTCCTGTAAAAATTTAGTCTTGAAACCCTAAGGAGCAGGTCTGCCCTGTTCTAGAGGATCACTGTGAGGCAGAATTGACTAGGTGGCAGTGGGTTTGGTTTGCCAGTACATGCCAGGTTCTTTTCTAAGAGCCCCTTACAATCTATATCATAACATAATGCTTTATATGCAGTATGCCATTAAGCTACCCCATAACTTTATAAGGTAGGTATGATTATTTTCTAGATGTTAAGATGTAGAAACCGAGGCCCTGGGATACTCCAGAACATACAGTAGGTGCCCTGTTGGTGCAGAGATGAGAAAGGAGTGGATTATGGATGTTGGGTGGGGGCTCGAACTTTGTGCACGAAGTGAGCCCTGGGGGATGCACGGAATTTGGCTGATGAGGGGTGGGGATGTCAGTCCAAAAAGACTTCAAGAAAGACATGAACATGGCAGGCTTGGGCGTCCTTGAAAAATCATTTAGGGCAACAGTGGGCTTGTGTTGTCTTGGCTAAGATAGGCAGAGTTTTTCATGGAAGCCAGAGGGTCCGGAGGAAATGCTAAGGAATGGCCAGATCCTACGAAAACAGCAGAGTTTCAAGGAAGGATCACGCTGCTCCTCCAAGATACAGACCCACCAATAAAGACTTTAGGTGAGACTAATTAATGGTCTTTATCTGTAGCCCCTGTGGGAACCACAGTAACTCCTGTTGGAGAACTACCCTGCTGCTGCATTGTCTAATTTGAATCCAGACTTAGCTCACCCAAGGGGAACAAGTGGGGACCAAATGGAGCAGGGGAGGCTGTGATGTTTGCTGAGGCAGCTCCGATCTGAGGGTGCCTGTGACAGGCTGCATCAGGGCCCTCGGGGAGAGAGGCCACACACATGCTTTATCTACTTCCCTTGCTCAGATTTCTTCCTCATCCATCCCTAAGTCTCCTTATCCTTCAGAACCATGAGATCCCCTAGACAGTTTGGTAATGTCTTGGGCCTGATTCCTAACAAAAATCTTGGACTACTCAACCTCCGCATAACTGATAGTACCTCTTGCCTCACCTCCATAATGCCACTCATTTCATCTCTCTCACCATGCCTGCTCACCATTGCTCAATGGGAAGAATGCAGTTACACTTGAACGTCAGCAGCCCTAAGACGGGCACCCAGGGCTAAGGGTGTGTCTACATACCCTCAGGCTGGGGAAGGAGAATGGGAGCTAGAGGATGTGGAGAAAGTGTTGAGAGAACATGGACATGGAGAATCACAGAGGTCAAGGAGGAAGAAATTTTCCTTTTCTACAAGGCTATTTAAAATATGCATGCCTTGCACTAAAGGTGGTCTGGTGTAGTGGTTATGCATTGGGCTGCTAACTACAAAGTGAGCAGTTCAAGCCAGCAGCTACTCCACAGAAGAAGGATGAAGCTTTCTACTCCCATAAAGATGTACAGTCTTGGAAACCCAAAGGGGCAATTCTGTTCTGTCCTATAGGGTTGCTATGAGTCAGAATTGACTAGAGAACAGCGAGTTTTGTTTTAACACAAAATTACTTGTTTGTTACAGAATCTTTTATCTCATTTCATAATTTCACTTCTTTTTCAAGTGCTCCGAATGGCATTAAGAATGGCCTTGTGTGTTGTTGCTGGGCAGGGAAAGGGGCAAAAAGAAGAAAAAAATCATGGACTTGGATGGGCAGAAAAAGACTGGGGAACAGGTGGCAGGAAGGAGGCTTTCAGAGCAGAGAATGGGTGGAAAACAGTGCGTGACCTTGGTCTTCTGGAGGCAGCAGTCATAGCAGGTTGCTGGCCCAGCAGATGCCCTGTGAGTCTAGACAAGGTTACTGAGCAGCCAAAAAAAAAAAAAAGCACAGTGTGGCCATACATGGATCACACATCCAAGCAGCAGGCCATTATAGAATGTGTGCCACTCCCTGGAGTTAACCAGATAAAGAAGAAAGAGTACTAACCTCAAGTTGTGTAGTGTCCAGTTGGAGAGGAGCATCCAGGCAGTCCATTGCAGTTTATGTGTGCAGTGACAGAGCTATGATGCTGACTGAAGCCAGAATGTCAAAATCTTCATGCTTTAAAACAACAGAGCTATATTTCCTGCTCCCTGACTGTGGGGCACTGTGTTCTTGACAGCCATTCAAAGACCCACGCTCGTGGGCTCCTGTGTGTGCCATTGAGTAAAATTCCCACGCAATGACTCATGAGGGCAGAATAGAATTACCTCGTAGTGTTTCCAAGGCTGTAAAGCAGGGGTCCTCAAACTTTTTAAACGGGCCCAGTTCACTGTCCCTCAGACCCGTTGGAGGGCTGGACAATAGTTTAAAAAAAAAAAACTATGAACAAATTCATATGCATACTGCACATATCTTATTTTGAAGTAAAAAAACAAACGGGGCAAAAACACCCGGCGGGCCAGATAAATGGCAGGCAGTAGTTTGAGGAGCCCTGCTAAAGCTTTGTAGAAACATTCTGCTACATCCTACATCTTTCTCATCTAGAGCAGCTGATGGATTTGAACTGCTGACCTTTTAGTTAGTAGCCATATGCTTAACCACTGTACTACCAGGGATCTTCAAGCAGATGGAGCAACCACCATTTCAGATGTTGCCAGTTGCCAAACAAAGTAGGCAGCCAAGCACAGACTGACTCATACACCTCCCCACCTGGAAATGCCACATGTCACATTCACCCACATTGCATCGGCCAATGTAGTCACGAGGCCATGTCCAACTTCCAATGGGCTGGGAAGTGTAGTTCCAGCCTGTGTCTGGGAGGAGAGTATAGGATGTTTGTCAGTAGTCCTAAAGACTAGCACAGGATGTGAGCTAGAGTTGGGCTGCCATGAAATTTGCGTAGAAAGATAACTCTGACCGTAAAAGAGAACGTTTGGAGACCAGGCCGGGGAATTACCAACATTGATTGTGTTGTCTGTTTTGGTTGCAACACAGTCTTGATGTCTTCATCTAAATCAGTGGTTCTCAACCTTCCTAATGCCGCCACCCTTTCATACAGTTCCTCATGTTGTGGTGCCCACCCCAAACCATAAAATTATTTACATTGCTACTTCATAACTCATTTTGCTACTGTTATGAATTGAAAGGGTTGCGACCCACAGGTTGAGAGCCGCTGGTCTAAATGTAAAGGCACATTCCCTTCCAACTCCTCCCCTGTAATTTACGTCTCATCCTGGGCTCCTTCAGTCACATAGGAGCAAAGCAATTGATGATAGGTGATTAAGAACGTGAACTCAAATCTAGTCAAGTTTGATTATCTGCCTGCCTTGTGGATTTCCCCTGGTAATTTTACAAATCCAGGGCCTAGAATCTTCTTGTCACCCAGCCACCTGGCCCTAAGGCAGACAAACTCATTTTAATAAGGAGTAGACAAACATAATTAGAGAGGTAAGTCTGTCACTAAACCTCATGTTACAAGGAACGACAAGGCTACGTCGAAAGAGCCTTTGGCTTTGAATTTTGCACACTGATGCTCTTCTCTGTTCGTGTGGATAACTGGGAGTTCATGGCACATCAGAACCTTCCCTTGACAAATGCACTTTGAAAGTCTCCGTCGTTAGGACAAAACGGGAAGACACTCATTGAAGGTGGTAAACATCTTCAGTCACTGGGAGAGAGAGAAGAGAGGATTTCATATACCATAGCCAATTAGCGTATTCCAGCCCATTCCTTAGTTCCCTCCACTGTGGGTGTGTGCTGCGCTCAGGACCTAGTTAGCCTGATGGGGCCAGGTCTCCTCTGGCTGCTGCAGGGAGCGGCGGGAGAGAGGGAAGGGAAGGGAAACCCTGTGGCTGTCGGACCCAATGGCCCGGGTCCCTGTGCTTATAAGATGCCTTTGTTAGCCAGGAGGTTTACAGTTGAGTTACTAAAAGGAACTTCCTACCAAGAAGGGTGTCCGCATCTCAAACAGGTAGAAGCAGGGAATCCCAGGCTCCTTTTTCTTGGCCTGAGTGACGGATGCTGCTGCCAAGGCCCGGATGAGTGCTAGTGGCTACGGCAGGATCTCTTCCTGGGGAAGCGGATGAGTACTAGTGGCTACGGCAGGATCTCTTCCTGGGGAAGCGGGAATGTGGATTGTCCTGCACATTCTCGGGGCAAGTCTCATTTAGTTGGTGAAGACGGCACACAGACGTCTACTACACCCACACATCTGTACACAAGAGTATACACGTAGCATCCGTTGTTTCATGGGAAGGTGAGTTTGTGTGTATCGACTCCTGTGTTAACCATCGAAAGAAACCAGTGATTTCCTATCTTTCAGGGAGGCCACCGATCCCTTCAAAATACAATGAAGGCTCTGGGTCCTCTCCCCAGACCCCCCCAAAAGGTGTGTGTATGTGTGTATATATATATATATATATATATATTGATTTTATATGTGTGTGTGTGTATACACACACACACATATAAAATCAAATTTTAAAATACTGTCTCAAGGGATTTAGAGGCTTCTAAAGCCTAACCAGTCAACCCCCTAGTTTAAGACCCCAGGAATCTCGTTATTTCACTCATTAGCGAATAATTGAGCTGGCAGGCCAATGGTGTTGATGGTCACTCACGTTGCATGAGATCCCAGCGCAGAGATGCATGCGAAGTATGTGGGTACTCTCGCAGAGACAGATGTACTGACAAATGAGTGAGTGCTGTGATGAGAGAGCGAGGGGTGCGATGCCAGGCTGACAAGAGCCTCCACTGGGTTGGAGATCACTCATTAAAATGTACTTAACTTTGATTGCTCCTTCACTAGTAGAAATTAGATTGGTGGATTAACTCTAGGCTTTACCAGAGCATTTATCATTTAAAGAAGCCTGTAAGTACATTGCTTTGTAAACTTTGCAAAAAATTTTGGAAATGATCCAAACTCACAGTGTTTCTATTTTTCAAGTTTTCTGGGTGTGTCTGGTTTTCCTACACTGGTGAAAGACCCAACTCCAGCTGAGGTGGCCACCAGCAAGAAAGGATCGCACAGTACTAAAACATGGAAGCAAAATCCTGTGTTTTCTAAGTAGGGTGTTCACTGGTTTTCATTTGTTCATTTGATGATGGCTCTTATTGCCCTGCTGTGTATCATTGTTGGTGGTAGGTGCTGTTGGGTCGGTTCCAATTCACCATGAAAGCCCCACCCACACGCGCGCCCCATAGCCAGCACTGCCTGGCCCCGTGCCATCCTCACAGTTGTTGTGTTCGAGCCCATCGTTGCCGCCACTGTGTCTGCCCATCTTGTCAAGGGTCTTCCTCCCTGGTGAATAGCATGCACACTACAGTGGGAGAACTGTTCTGTGGAGATCTATATGCATCTAGAATGGCTATGCTTTAAAGTAAAGCATCACAAGGAAGAGAGCTCAGCTGTGGGATGATGAGGAGCTCCACAGACCCATTTTCCAGCAATACCACAGGAAACTTGTTTTCTAAATAATTTTAAGGATCTGAAAATGGTCTTCAAGGCATACAGCTAATGAGAAAATCTCCTGAAAGTCATTCATTCAGAACAGTGAGAGCCTGTGGTCAAACCAAGAGCTCTCCCACTGCTGCCCTGGCCTCCCTCAGGGAGACAGAAACGCCACTGCAAGCTGGTGTGGTGTGCACACAAGTCTCTCTCGCCACCAGTCCCCATCAGAGGGCTGTATTCCCGGAAGTGACAGGGTATGCGGATTTTGCATCTTGTCCCTAGCTCCTATTGCTGAGACGACGTTACAAGAAATGCAGCCAAGTCATGATAGTGTCTATCTTCCTCCAACCCCTACTCATTGGCCAGAAGAAGCCCACGTTGGACAAAACAGCCCTAGGAATATTGAGAGCCCCAGTCAATTACTTTTGCGCCATCTCAGAGGTTCCACACTGGGATGGGCAAGTGGAATAGACCAAGTCTACTGCCCCATCCCTTCTGCTGAACACTCAGCTCCCAAAGCAGGGGAGCTGGACATACTGCCCCCACCCCAGCTCCAGATATGTCCTCTAGGGGTTGAAGCTATTAATCAGAAAACTCCATATCTTTTCCAAAGGAACCGGCTTCATTTATCACAGAGTAGAGGAACCTCAGAAACCATGGAGGCGGTGGGAAAGGCAATGGGAGATTGGTGGAGAAAGAAGTGAAACTACAGGCCAGCTGTCTCGCTGGGAAGAGCGGCTCTGGAAAGAGAGCGCTAGACGGAACCCTCTTGGTGCCAGAAAAAAAAAATCAAATCAATAAAGCTCATGTACTTCCCTCAGAAATTATCCATGCAAAGGAGACTTACTATGATTGAATCCGTCTTTGGAGAATCTTGAGTTCAATCCAAACCATATGCCAGGCCATAAAATAAACCTCAGTATCATTTCTTTGCTTATTTTATTTTTTAGCAGTTTTATTGGCACATGATTTACATATCAGACAATCCCAAGAGCTCATTCGTTTGCAGTCATCTCAAGGAGAATTGTCCGACCATCACCACATCAGTTCTAGCGCGTGCCTCCCCCATGGTTAAGTTGCCTTTAAAATGAGCTGTGCAATCACAATCCATTCTAGTGCACCCTCCTTACTTCCACTCTCATTATCTACTACCCAAATCCCCTTTCCCGCCCTATCACCCATCCTAAACCCCTGTTTTCCCTCTATCCCCTTGTATCATTAAACATCCACTCTTCCTGTACTTCACAGCTGGGAGACTCAACAAAATCAACAGCAAACAAAATTGCACTAAGGCAGTAAGGTTAAAAACATGAGTACTGGTATATAGACAAAAATACAAATAATGCGTAGGAAGAAAAACACCCCCAACCACATTCACAAAACCAGGGAAAACATTTCTGTCATGGAACTAGCAAGAGATACTTGACCCAGATAGAGCCAGGTCACATCTACAGGGTGGTCAACTGGCCAGGTACCGAGTTCAGTCCATCATAATCAAGATGACAGGGGTCTCTGCCTGATAGTAAGGCTGTTTGAGACTCAATGGCATTTAAAAGGACAGAAATAATACAAGTGTGCTCTTCAACCATAATGTAATGAAATTAGAAATCAATCACACAAAAATACCCCACAAAATTTTAGAAACTCACAGATTCGTGGAGAAGGAAGCCCGGCGGTCTGTCTGCTGAGTGCCGGACAGCTCACCTCCAGGTGGGTGGCTGCACAGATCCGATGGAGAGGTCTGGGAGTTGGAGCGGACTGGTTGGCAGTGGGCGTAGTGGGAGGAATCCTAACCAGTGACTCAAAGACAAATCCCAAAGGGATATTAGAGAATACTCTGAAATAAATGCAAATAAAGACGTACCCAGGATGTATAGGATGCAACTGAAGCAGTGCTTAGAGGAAAACGTGTAGTCCTTGTGGTCTATATTAAAAGGTAAAACAATCACTAAAAGGACAGAGCTCAAATCAAGAACCTAAGCCTCTGTGCAAGGCACTAGAGAAAGAAGAGCACAGGGTGCCTCAAGCAGCATGAGGGAGGAAATGATGCGTCGAGGGGGTAAATGAAATGAAGGAAAAATCAAGCTCCCTGACACTGAGTCAGTTCTGACTCAAACCTACACAGAGGGCAGAGTAGAGCTGCGCCCTTTGGGTTTCCAAGGCTGTAAATCTGTATCTTTCTCTGAGTGGCTAGTGGTTTTGAACTGCTTACCTTGTGGTAAGCAGCCCAATGTGTAATCCATTGTGCTAAGGAAAAACAAAATTGAAAGCTAGTTCTCTGAACGGCTCAACAAAATTGAGACACCTTAGCTTGAATGACCAAGGTGTATGTGTGGGGTACAAGGGTAGAGCAGACAGAGAGTACTCAAATTACCTGAATGAGAAATAAAAGATAGAATAATTATTGGCCCTGTAGGAATAAAAAGGATTATAAAGGAATACTATGAACAATTGTATGCCAATAAATTAGTAATTTAGATAAAATGGTGTGTTCGGCTGGGTTGACTAGAGAAACACATACAGTGACATCCATATATGTATAAGAAAGAGCATTTATATCAAGAAGTAATTATATGTCAGGAAAACATCCCAGCCCAGTCCAACTCAAGCTCACAAGTCTGAAGCTAGTCCATAAGCCCCTCTTCAGACTCATGCAGCCACATGCAATGAAGAAGGTGGCAGAAAGATCCCAGGCTGGTGGGTGGAAAGTCTTGTGGATCCAATGGTGGTGGAAGCATCACAGGGCTGGCACAGGTCTCCATGTGGCTTAGCAACAGGCAGAGAAAGAGAGTGGCTCACCTCAGAGAGCCATTTATCTCCGTGGCACCTCCAAATGAGGTCATCAAGCTGCGACCTGATTGATGGGCTAAACTCCACCCATATCTTCTTACAGGTGCCATGTTGGCACAAAAAAACTAGCTATCACAAATGGAGACATTCGTAGACAGGCATAGACTACCTAAGTAGACTAGAGCAGAAATCAACAATCTGGATAGACGTATAGCAAGTAAAGAGATTAACTAAGATTATATAGACCAAGCTCACTACTGTCGAGTCATTTGCTTATTCATAGCAACCCCCCTGTGGGTTACCATGAGGATAACTGTTTATGGCAGTAGAAAGCCCAGTCTTTCTCCTGTGGAGCTGCTGACCATGCAGATCACAGCCCAATACATAACCACTACACCACCAGGGCTCCTTTGAAGTAAGAGCTGTATGTATATTTTAAACCTACCCTCAAAGCAAAGCCTAGGTCTGATGACTTTACTGCTAAATTCTATCAAGCATTGAAAAAAGAATTAGTAGCAATTCTTTATAAACACTCTCAAAAGGTAAGAGAAGAAGGTATTTTCCAACTCTTTCTACGAGGCCAGTATTATCTTTTTTTATTAAATATTGAGTTTATTATTCCTTGTACATATGCATAAGGGTTTCTGGGATACAAGATATACACATTTTTAATTTACAATGCACCCAAATTGGTTTTCTTTTTAAAAAAAATCATTTTATTGGGGGCTCATACAATTCTTATCATAATCCATACATACATCCATTGTGTCGAGCACATTTGTACATTTGTTGCCATCATCATTCCCAAAACATTTGCCTTCTACTTGAGCCCTTAATATCGGCACCTCATTTTCCCCCCTCCCTCCACCCTCCCCCCTTCCTCAGGAACCCTTCATAATTCATAAATTATTATTATTTTGTCATCTGTTACACTGTCCAACGTCTCCCCTCACCCACTTCTCTGGTGTCCATCCCCAGGGAGGAGGTTATACATAGATTCTTGTAATCAGTTACCCCTTTCCACCCCACATTCCCTCCACCCTCCAGGCATCGCCACTCTCGGCACTGGTCCTGAAGGGGTCATCTGTCCTGGATTCCCTGTGTTTCCAGCTGCTATCTGTACTAATGTACATCCTCTGGTCTAGCCAGATCTGTAAAGTAGACTTAGGATCATGATAGTGGGAGGAGGAAGCATTTAAGAACTAGAGGAAAGTTATATGTTTCATCGTTGCTACCCTACACCCTGATTGGCTCATCTCCTCCCCACAACCCTTCAGTAAGGGAGTGTCCAGTTGCCTACAGATGGGCTTTGGGCCTCCACTCTGCACTCACCCTCATTTACAATGATATAATTTTTTGTTCTTTGATGCTTGATACCTGATCCCTTCGACACCTTGTGGTCACACAGGATGGTGTGTTTCTTCCATGTGGGCTTTGTTGCTTCTGAGCCAGTTGGCCACTTGTTTATCTTCAAGCCTTTAAGACCCCAGATGCTCTATCTTTTGATAGCTGGGCACCATCAGCTTTCTTCACCGCATTTGCTTATGCACCCATTTGTCTTCAGCAATTGTATCGGGGAGGTGGAGCAATATTATCTTGAAACTAAAACTAGACAAAGAATCAGAAGAAAAGCATGGTATTGACCAATATGTTTTATGAATACGGACACAAAAATTATTGGTATAAATTTAGCACTTTGAATCCAGTAGCTTATAGAAATAATTATACCCTGTAACCAAGTGGATTCTATCCCAAGAATTCAAGGTTTGTTTAACATCCTAAAATCAATCAGTGCAATATAGTGTATCCAGAGAATGAAAAACAATAAAACGCATGATCAACTCATTGGATGCATGGAAATCATTTGACAAACTCAAGGACATTTATGATAAGAACACTCGACAATGAATGGAGACAGCGGTCCGTGTAAGACACGAAAAAATAATTTATAAATGATCAAGGGTTCATGAGGCAGGGAGGGTGGGAGAGGGGGGAAGCTGATGATATCAAGGGTTCAAGTAGAAAGAAAATGTTTTGAAAATGATGATGGCAACCTATGTACAAATGTGCTAGACGCAAAGGATGTATGTGTGGATTATGATAAGAGCAGTAAGAGCCCTAATAAAATGATTAAAGAAAAGAAAGAACACCCGACAAACTAGGAACAGAAGGGCACTTCCACATCGTGACAAAAGCTGTCTGAACACCTGCAGCTGCCCTTATACTGAATGTTTAAAGATCGATGCTTTCCCCTTACATTAGGAACAAGAACAGTGTGTCATTGCACTATTTCTATTCAATGCTCTGCTAGAAATTCTAGATTGGGCAATTATGCCAGAAAAAGAAATGAAAGGCATCTATTTGTCATGATCTTGTATATGGAAAATCCTTAATAGTCTACTGATAACGATTTGAATTAACAAATTAGCTCAGCAAGGTTGAAGGTTCCAATATCATTATAAGAACAATCTGAATATGAAATGATGAAAAAAATTCCATTTATAGTAGTATCAAAAATAGTAACCCACTTAGAAGTAAGTTCAACAAAAGAAATTCAAAACACATAATCTGACAACTGCTGAGCCCTAGAAAGAAATTCATGAGCTGAGTAAATGGAGAAGCATATTCATAAATGAGAAGACTTATTACTGTTCTGGTGGCAACGCTCCCCAAGTTACTCTACAGATTCAGCATAATCTTTATGCAAATATGTCTGGGTTCTTTGTAGGAATTGACAAACCAATTCTAAAATTCATATGGGATCGAAAGGGCTCCCAGACAGCCCAAACAATGTAGCAAGAACAAAGTTGAGGGATTGCACTCTGGTTTGAAAACCTACCGTACAATTACAGTCATCAAAAGGTGTGGTTTGGGCACCTAGACAGACATAGAGATCAATCGAACAGGATTGAGATATCAGAAATAAACCCATGTGTGCACAGTCACTGAATGGGGGGAAATAGTGTTTCTGACAAATGATGCTGGTACAAAAGCAGAAAGTTGGATCCTTACTTGACACCACATACAAAACTTACCCAAATGAACCAGGGAACTAAAAGTGAAACACTATCCGAAAATGTAGGAGTAAATCTAAATTTTAAGTTGGGCAATATATTCAAAGAACAGCAAAAGCACGATCAAGGAAAGAAAAACATATTTGACTTATGGAAATGAAAATATTTTGTGTTTCCAAAGAAGCAAGACAGTGAAAAGGCAGCGCCAACCCTGGGAGAAAATAGTCGCAAATCAGCTTCTGATGTTGTTAGGGAGCCCTGGTGCTGGGTTAGGGCAAGCCTCGAGCTGCTAGCTCCCGATTCCACCCCCCCCAAGTGCCCGAGCGCTGCACAGGAGCAAGAGGAGACTGCCTGCTCACATGAACGCTAGATAGGATTGTGGAGCCAGAATTGACAAGACAGCGGTGGGGTTTGGTTTGGGTGGTAGTTATTGGATGCCGTTGAGTGGGTTCTGACTCATACTGATCCTATGTCCGAGAGCAAAACGCTGCCTGGGCCAGGCACATCACAATCATCACAATCATTGCTTTGTGTAAGCCTATTGCAGCCACTGCTGCGTCAATCCATCTTGTAGAAAGCCGTCCTCGTGGCTCTAGACACCAGCCCTTGGGGCTGCCCTATTGAAGGAGGAGATGAGAGCTGATGTGTGGGCACTGATGCTGGGTTTGGATGTGGAAGCCACTGAAGTCCCTTGGAAAATAAACTGAGAATGCACTCTTCGGTGACGCGAGAGCTTTCCCAACTCATAAACGTCAGTTTTCCAGTGGGTCCCCAAGCACAGGTCTCTCTGGGCCATTGTAGGGAGGTCAGGGGGCTCTGATCTGTACTCTGGAAAATACACATCCGTTTCAGCACTCATTCCAATTGGCAACCCTGTGCCCTGACCTTGGGGCAAAAAAAAAAAGGGTCTTTAGTGGACATTTGGGATCCAATCAAAGCAAGTGGAAGGTTTATGATGGTCTTCATCTGGTGAAGTCCCATCCGGGTTCTCAGCTGGCCATGCTTGTTGACCAACGAGCGGATGATGACTCCCTCTCAGAGGAACACTTACTGCCTCATGGCCTCATAGCTGCCTGCACAGCAAAGAAAATCCCCATGAGTTTTGGGTTGCAAGAGAATTATAATCATAGCTGCTGCTTCATTGCAGTCTTATCACCAATCACATCAGGCATCGTGCAGAATCCCTGAATTTATGAAAGATATCAGGTACTAATTTTCAGAATTAGAAGAGTTAATAATAAGCCAAATTACAGAGGAAATAAGGATGATTTCAAAACAGTGGATCCCTAAATGAGTTTTATTTTATAACTGAATCTCCTTGATAAATATATAAAACCTAAAAAAAAATAATAATGAAATATTTCCATGAACTTTTGGATGCCATTTTGTATCATGCTTTGGTCAGGAATACCTTAGAACTCAAAGTGAAGGTTTTGCATTTTAAAACGTTGAAGAGTTCTTGTGCAGCGCATTTGCCCTGTGCAGTGTATGGTTTGATTTCTCGACTGCGGCGTCCATAGGTGTTGATTGCAGATCCAAGTTAAAAATGAAGGCCTTGACAGCTTCGATCTTTTCACCATTTATCATGACATTGCTTGCCGGTCCATTTGTGAGCATTTCTGTTGTCTTTATGTTGATGTGTACGTCATCCTGCAGACAGTCGTCTCGGTAAGCCCTTCTTGTCCTCTGCCTCCGGCAAGCACAGTTGTGCCATCTGTAGGTTGCAGCTGCTAATGAATTTTCTTCAATCCCGATGCTGTGTTTTTCTTGTATAAACCAACTTCTCAGTTATGATTTGCTCAGCATCTATATGGAATAAGTGTGGTGAAAGAGTGCAAACCTGGCACATCAACTTTGCTTTTAAACCGTGACTTTAAACCTGTCTCTGTTTGAAAGACTATAGCTTAGTCAATGTACAGATTCCACATGAGCGCAACGAACTCTTACGAAATTCCTATTCTTGGCAACCTTACCTATAATTTGTCATGATGTATGTACCATGGAATGCTTTTGCATAACAAATAAAACACAGGTAAACTTCTTTTTTGGTAGTCTCTGTCTTCAGCCAATATTTATCTGACATGAACAATGATCTCTTGTTTTCTTCTTCTGAATCTAACTTGAATTCCCAGCAGTTCTCTGTCAGTGCATAGCTATAACCATTTTTGAGTTATTGTCAAATTTTAACTTGCATGTCATATTAATGATGCTGTTTTTGAGAGTGTCCAAAATTTGGTTGGATTACCTTTCTTTGGAATGGGCACAAATATGAATCTCTTCTTGTTGATTGGCCAAGGGACTGTCTTTGGCAAATAAACACTTCCAGCGTTACATCTGTTTGTTGAAATACCCAAGCTGCTGTTCAGTCAATCCCTGGAGCATTGTTTCTTCCCATTCCCTTCGGTGTGTCGTAGACTTATTCCTTCAATACCACGAGTTCTCTATTACTTGATTTTGCTTGAAATGATTGAATGTCTAAAAAAAGAGGAAAAAAAGAAATGATTGGATGTCAACCGATTCTTGCTGGAACAGTAGATCTGTATTTTCTTTCAACCTTCTGTTGATGTGTTTCATGCCATCCAATATTTTGCTCATAGAATCTTTAGTGTTGCAACTCAAGACTTGAACTTCAGTTACTTCACCTCCAGAAACGCTGAGCATGTTCTTCCCTTTGATCCTCTAACTCTCCGGGCTTTGTACGTCCCACCGAGCTATTCAATGTCATCTTGTCAGCTGCGTTTGTTTGCCGTCGTGTCCTCCTTTTATTTCAGTTTCTCGACATCAAGATAAGTGTGGGATCTCCTCTGACGGCCATTCTGGTCTCTTCTTTCCAGTCTTTGTGATGACTGCGTGTCCGCCCACAACTTGTCCGGCCTTCGCTCACTTAGTGTTCAGCGTGTTAATGCTTCTTGAGAAGGCCTGTGAATTCAGGTGGGATATACGCAAGGTCATAATTTGCCTTTTGCGGATTTGTTACAATTTTCTTCAGCATCCATTTGAACTTGCATGTACGTATTGATGATCTGTCCCACAGTTGGCCCCTGACCTTCTTTTGACTGATGATAGTGAGCTTTTCCATCATATCTTTCCACGGAGACAGTCAACTTAATTCCTGTCTACTCTGTTCAGAGATGTCCACATATATAGTTACCACTTATACGGTGTAAAAAGCATTTCTAACGAATAAACTTTTGATTTTGCAAAATCCCCTCATGTCATCTCTGGCTTCATGTCTGTCACTGTGGCCATATTTGCCAATGATTGACCCTTTCTCTTTGTTTCCACCTTTCACATACCAATAACCAGTCATTATAAATGCATCTTGATTGCTTGTTTCATGAATTTCAGAGTACAGAAGTTGGGTAAAAACCTCTAATTTCTTCATTTTTGCCCTCAGTGGCTGGCACATAAATTTAAATAATGGCATATTAACTGGTCTTTCTGTAACCAAATCCAGTGCCATTGAGTTGGTTCTGACTCATAAGGACAAGGTACAACTGCCCCTGTGAGTTTCCAAGATTGTAAATCTTTATGGGAGTGAAAAGTGGTTTCAAACTGCTGACCTTGGGGTTAGCAGCCCAACACGTAGCCACTGTGCCACTAGGGCTGCTGGCCTTCCTTATGAGCAAGCATATGGATATTACCAACTATTGAAATGCTCTTTTTTACCATGACTGTAATGCCAATTCTTCCCCATTTTTCATCCCCATCAAAGCAGACGATATGTTTGTGTGATTTAAAATAGCCAGGACCAATTCACTTCTACTCGCTAATGCCGAGGATAGAGATCTTAAAGCAATTCATTTCGCTTTTGAAAACTCCCGTTTTTCTGAGATTCATACTTCATTGAATGTATTGCATTCATACACATTGCATGTTCTGGTTACCAGCGGATGCCCACAGCTCCACCACCAGTAAATGAAGTAGATGAAGGTCCTGAGAGCTCTACTCCATCTGTTTCATTATGGCCAACTTCACTTCAAGGAGGCAGTCTTTCTCAAATCGAATTTCCAATACCCTCCACCCTGAAGGGCTCATTTTCTGGGACGATATCAGACGATGTTCAGCTGCTAGCCAGTAGATTTCACTGGCTGATGTTTTTAGAAGTAAATCGCAGGGTCACCTTGCTTATCTAGCTTAGTCGCCACCCTCCACTGAAACTTGTCCACCCCAGATGACCCTGCTGGTATTCTATTGGAGATCATTCAGCATCATAGCAACACACAAGCCACCACAATATGACAAATCGATCCCCAAACACCAAACTCACTGCCACTGTGATCAATTCAATACTGCTGGCTCATAGCGACCCACAAAGTGATAAGAAAGAGAAGAGACGATGCAAAAAATTTTTTGAGAAATATTTGCAGATCATATTTCTGGTGAGTTACATTTAGAATATACAAAGAACTCTTAAAATGGAACAATAAAAAGACACATAATTACAATTTTAAAGTGGAAAGGATCTGAATAGATATTTCTCCAGATAAGACATACCAATGGCCAATGAACACACAAAAAGATGCCGACATCATTAGTTATCAGGGACATGCACATCAAAATCACAGTGCGAAACCATTTCACTCCCGGTGAAACAATGGTCATCAAGAGTCAAAGAGTAACCAGTCTTAGCAAGGATGTGGAACCATTGGAACCCTCATGCACTGCTGGTGGAAATGTAAAGTTGTGCATCCACCGAAGAGAATCATTCTGGCCGCTCCTCGGATGGTTACATTTATAGTTGCCTTGGGATCCAGCCCTTCTACTCCTTGACATACACGTCAGAGGAAGAAAAGCATATGTTCACATAAAAACGTGTACGTGAATGTTTATATCAGAATTATCATAACCCAACTTAGAAACAGCCCACATGCTCAGCAATAGATGAGTGGATAAAGAAAAGATGGCATAGTATACAAATATGGAATATTATCCAGTCGTGAAAAGATTGAAGCCACGATATATGCTACAATGAGGACGGAACTTGGAAACATTATTTTAAGTGAAAGAAGCCAGTCCCTGAAATCTGTGCATGACCCGGTCTGTTTCTATGAAAAGTCCTGACCAGACACAACAGAACGCCCTGGATTGTCACTTGGGGCTGAAAGCTTTGAGAAGGAGAGAGAGCAAAAGCCAGAGTTTCTTGTTCAGATCATAAAGATGTTGGAAACAGACTGGTGGTGGTTGTACGTAGCTGTGCACCATGACGATATTTACAACCACTGCATTGCATACTCAATGGGAGAATCAGACGATGTATTAATTATAACTTCATAGATCTGATAGCAATATAGACAGAGAGCTGGAGAGCAAGTGGCTTCCTATCGGCTTTAAGATAAAACGTTCTTACTGTTTGGAAAGAGTGATTGTGACAGAATGTGGGCACCAATCCTGCAGGTGTTGGTGGCGCTGAGGTAGGAGGGTCTGTGTGCCCCGCTCGGCATGCCCTCCCGTTGGATTTGTATTCTTGGTCCCCGTGCTAGAGATGGAGAAAGCCAAGATTCAGCAGACACTCGGCTGTCCTGAAAGAGCTCACCATTGAGCCACCGTCCCTTCATGCCCAATGGAAAAGGAACGTCTGCCCATTAGGATACAAGTTCCTAAAGACAGCACTTTGACTTTCTTTGTTTCATTCATAGTCTAGCTCCTGAACCGGTAACAGCGCCTGGCACTGAGTAGGTGCCTGGCAAATGCTCGTTGAATGAATAAGGATAGTACGCACGCCACATCTGCCTCCAGCCTTGAACAGACTGGGCAGCCTGGCGGGACATGCCTTCAGCAGAAGCTGAGTAAGCACCGCTAGAGGACGGCCAGCACAATGGTGCCCCTCAGGAAGGAGCCTGCGAACGGTATGCTTACAAGCTTCCCGGCACTGCGCACTGCAGTCCCAGCACTGCTGGGCTAGATGCACTTTACCAGTCCGCCTGACCCTGGTGGAGGAGGTGGGGAGGGTGCTTTCAGAGTCTAATCCTAATGATGGAAGTAACGGCGCTAAAAAGTGACTCTTCCTGACAAGAATAAATGTGACCAGTGTTTGCTGTGAACACTGGGGTTTCTAAGGCACACTTCTCAGGAAGCCTGTACTTGTGAAGTCTGCTTGTCATCAGAGGGAACAGGACACAGGAGATACGGTGTTGGTATCTCCACAAACAGCCCAGTGGGGGGAGTGTCCCCTTTCTTCCAAGTCAGTAGGAGAGTAGATTTTGTTTTCTGATGATCTCAGGACCTGTGGATGACCCTTGCTCATGGCACCATTGTCCCCAAAGGAGAGAGCCGTGTGCTTGAAGTTGATCCCAGTGTACTTGGTGTCTGTGTCTGAGGCAGCAGTCCCCTACCCTTGCTGCCCACTCAAGTTACCTGGGGAGCTTTTGAAAAGACTGCTCCTGGGGCCACCCCCTTAGATTTGGATTTAACTCCTGGGGTGGCTGAGCCTGGAAATCTCTGCAGTTTTAAGAATCCAAGTTGAGAATCATGGGTCTCCAATAAAGAAAAGAAAGCGGGATGGCATTCGCCCTGGTATCAAACACTAAACTACCAAAGAATGATGCCTGTGGAATTGGAAGGTGAGAATGTCCCTCCAAGGTCAGACATATCTGGGGAGAAAGAATGCCCATTTTCACACTTCTCCTTGCCCTCCACGGGAGCCCTGGTGGCATAGTGGTTATGCGTTGGGCTGTGATCTGAAAGGACCACAGTTCAAAACCAACAGCTGCTTCCACTGCAAAAGACGAGGCTTTCTACTCCTGTAATGAATTACAGTCCCAGAAACTCACAGGGGAGGTTCTGCTCTGTCCTGTAGGGTCAGTATGAGTCAGCATCGACTCAATGGCAGGGACTTTGGTGTTCTGATTTTGCCCTCTACCCCGAACATCACAAGGTGACCCCTTGACCTTCCCACACTGGATTTCTATCAGCCTTATGTGGTGATTGGTTCTTGTTCTGCAAGAAGTACATGACAGCTCCTTGGATGGGGCAGAGGCTTTCTGAGCGTCTCTCTGATGCTCAGTCCTGGCTTCCTTCAGGCGCTACCCCATCACCTGGCCTGGGCCCTAAGGAAAGGTTCTCTGAGCCGACCCCCAGGGCTTGGCGGACGACTCCGATTTCTGACTCGTGGCTGGCACTGGCCCCGCTCAGGCTTCTCTCTTGATTGCTCACCCGCTCCTGGCACCAGACTGGCCCCCCTTCTCCATACTCCTGGCTGGCTGCCCACCGCTCGGTCCCACGTTTCTTGTTTCAGCCCCCTGCTAGCAGGGGCTCTCCATCAGGATGTGCCTTGCCTGCAGGTTCTTTGCTGTGGATGCTTGACAGCTACCCCTGAGTTTCCTCGCATACTTCCACGTACTCCTCCGTAGCCTTTGTCTGCTCTCTGCCAGGTCTGCAGCTGCCAAGGAGTTAATCTGTCTGAAATCCAGCCAATGCTGACTCATTCCTCTTCTTTGAGGTCTCCTGGAGCTGAATGAAAGGCATGATATGGTTCGTGACTCGAGTGCGTCCGATGGTGTGTAATGTACACAAACAGACGTCAACTGGAAAGCACAGCACAGATAGGAAGTCCTGATAGCACTGAGCGACAGTGTCTTGCATATGTCGTTTGTGCCAGATGAGGGGCTGAGACTGACCAAGGACATCCAGGAAAGGCCTTTGTGAGTCAGGTCGTTCTGAAGGCAAGGAGTCAGGGCCAGGTGGATGGATGGAAAGGAGGCTGTACAAAAATGTCAGAGCTCACGGCCCAGCCAGAGGCCAGGAAAAGAGGAGCAACAAGCTTTCCATCAGGAGGTCCTTTCCACTCGGCCCTCAAAATGCACATCCGGAATCTGACCATTCTCACCTCTGCCCTAGCACCATCATCTCCTGCCTGGTCCTCCCGTTTCCACCTTGACTCCATGGAGTCTCCTTTCAACACAAGAGCCTAATGGCCCTGCCTGGATGTGAGGTGAATCACTCCCTCTCACCCCACTGCTCAAAGCCCTTGGCTGGCGTCCCATCTCTCTCCGGATGAAGTCGGGGATCTCTTCTCCGGGGTCTGCCCATGGCTCTGCAGGGCCTGGCCCCCGGTTACCTCTAGGGTCTCAGTTCCTGCTGACTACTCACCTGTCAAGTCATTTGGGCTCCTCGCTCCCTCTGGAACCACCGAGTTCTTTGCTGCCTGTGGCCTTTGCGCCTGATAGTCCCTCTCCCTGGCTCCCTTCCTCCAGAGGGTGATGTGGTTCCCTCTGTCACTTCAATCAGGGGGAAACCCAGGTGTCACTTCTCAGAGAATCCTGCCCTGACTCTCCAGCCCCCTTTCCCCATTCATTTCTATAGGAAATACTGGTTCAGGTCTCAGCTGACTCCTCTACTACATACCTGCTCCGTGAGTGTAGGAGAGTCTGCCCTACTTCCTGCTCAAACAGCGCCCAGCATGGCTGGGTGAATGAAGGGTTGAAGACACACCTCGAATAGCAGATTTCATGCGTGATGTCCATTAAAAGGGCCTGAGCTGTCTGTCCTGTGCTGCTGTGGAAACAGGCCTGTGCTTCAGGTAGCTGGTCCTGTGTTTGCACGTGGAAATCGTTGCTGGGAGGAGGGAGCTGGTAAGAGAGGCCCACCTGCCAGGCTCCTTCCCTCTTGGAGTTGCGCTGTTCCAATAGTTACAAGCGTAAGTTCAGGACCCTAGTGGGGGCAGACTTTACAGAGTTAGAGGCATTTCCATTGAGTTCTCTCTCGGGGTCTTATTTCCTTGAGATGGATGCTTGATTCTTTAGGAGATGTCTCTCTCCATTGTCTCCTCCCCCAAGAGGCATCCTTGGGCAGCCCACCTGCCTTCTCCTTCATGGCAAGTGCAAGAGCATGGTGGGCAGGAGCCTGGGCAGGAAGTGCTACCTCTGGGTCTAGATGTCCTTCCTAGCTGTGTGATCTTTGGCAAGTTATTGAAGCTTCTCAGAGCCTCACCACCTCGTCCACAAGTGGGGGACAGTAGTGCCTTTGCCAGAGTTGTTGTAAGGACGAAACGTGATTCGGTGGCACCGTGTCATGATTGAGCTATTATTGTTACAGGGTCAGGCATGCCAGAAGACATTGTTCTCTGTGTGCAGGGAACACAGAGGTTCAGACCGTCGGAGTTCTATATGTACAAACCATCTGTGGGGATCCTGTTAAAGTGTGAATGTGGATCTAGAAGGTCCGGTTGAGCCTGCCCTCTGTTTTTAAGTAACTTTAGGCAACGCAGAGGGCATAGGCCAAGGTTTCAGCAGCAAAGCCCTCCAAGAGAAAGGGCCATGGAATGAAATACTGGCAAATGTATTTCCCCCTAAAGTCTTGTAGCCTCTGCTTGCATTCTTAAAAACAGCCTAAAACCCCTGGGTCCTAACCCAGAGGAGCTACATACCCCACCCCACCCCACTTTCCCTGTGGGTGCCCCTGAATCTGATCCCAGCTGTACCCACCTCTCCTCAACAGTTCCTCCCACAAACACACGCATGTGTGCAAGGAAGATTCACTCCATGCTGAGGAAGGAGGAAAAAGGGGGCTTCACCTTCTCTGAAACCTGCTCCTGGGCATGCTGTGGCTCTCAGACATATGGGCAGGCTCTGGTTCCCATGACTGCTTAATGGTTTGTAAAGCAATTGCTGGAGGAAACATTGCTACAGTGAGCCAGGCCAGAGGGACAGAGGGATTCACGGGCCAGTGTTATCTTTGCTGAGCACCGGGGCTGCTTCAGCCTCTTTTCCTCTATGCCCGACAGTGACAGATGGCTTCCACATGCTTTGACCTACTGTTCGGCCAAAACCGGACCAGATAGTCATCCATCAGCTGCCCTATTTGGGCGCCCCCAGAGGGCACCCTGTAGCTTTTAGGAGGCAGGAAATGGAAGTTTCATTTAGAGCTCATCACATCTGAGAGCTAAATTGTAGTATCGTTTCAAGCATGGACGGTTCTTCCTCCAGATGTTACTAGCCCAGTGTCCATATGTTTCCAGGTGGACTCAGCAGGTTTACATGGTAATGTTAAACTAATTAATCATCAGCTGATGCTCTAACAACTTCAGGGCCCAGTGTGGGCTTGGTCCTGGCAACGGTGTAAATAACACGTATCCTGGTATGGAATGAGGGAAAGGAGGTGAGACCCAGCATTTTCCATTACTTTGACAGGATCTCTTTATTTTCTTACTGTTACGGAACGATTGCTTGCAAAGCCTCTAGAACAGCAGTTCGCAACCTGTGGGTCACGACCCCTTTGGGGGTCCAATGGCCCTTTCACAGGGGTCACCTGATTCATAAAAGTAGCAAAATGACAGTTATGAAGTAGCAACGAAAATAATGTAATGGCTGGGGGTCACCACCACTTGAACTGTATGGAAGGGTTGCGGCATGAGGAAGGGTGAGAACCACTGCTCTAGAAGCTGTGTGGAAACATTTCCAAATGCTTTCCTCATGGCTCGAGAGTGTGATGAAATAAAAGCTTGTGTTCATAAAAGTTGCCGGGCAGGAGGAGACCGCAGTCAGTGGAGGAGCCGTGCAGACTGGGATCCTGGAGACCTGTCTTCTAGTTCTAATTCTACCTCACCCTTGATGACTTTGAACAAACACTTGAGTGATTTAATGCATGTTTTAAGAATGAACTACTAATGAAGTGGAGAAAATACAGAAGTTGTCAAAGTTTTCACTTTTTTTATCCACAATCAATCCCCATGGAAGCATAGCCAAGAGACCGAGTGATGGACTGCATTAGGCAATCCTACTGCGGCAGGCCTATCAAGCACCTCATGGAGTAAGTCGCATGTGACCCAAGCCGTGGCCTTTCCAACGGGCTCCTTTGCATGCAAACGCTGGGCAAGAAGACATGAATGCCATTGACTGTGGTCTTGATGAAAAATATTAAATACACCATGGACTCCCAGAAGAATGAGCAAATCTGTATTGGAAAAGGAAGATCCAAAACGTTCCTCAGAAGCAAGGGTGGTGAGACTTAATCTCACGTGCTCCCGGCATGTTTTCAGGGAGGACCAGTCCCTGGAGAAGGACTTGGCCCTAGACAAAATGGGCTGACGCCGTGGCTGTAACAAGGGCTCAAACTGAACAACGGCGGAGATGGCTCAGGACCAGGTAGTGTTTTCTTGTGCCAAGTCGGAACCCACTTGACACCCAGTGAGACAACACGTGGATTCAAGAAATACCCATGTTTCCATTCCTTTTTTACCTTTTTCTAACTGTAAAGTAACATG
>NW_022103914.1:3026352-3031590 GCF_000313985.2 Echinops telfairi
GGCTGTGTTGAGACCAAATCCCCCTAAGGGCTCCAAATGGTCCTGGCTCCGACAGAGACAGTGGTGAGGCCAAGGTCAAGCCCCAGCCGGCTTCCACTGAGGTAAGCCAAAAGCTCCAAGCCCCTCAAAACCCCATGGGTCTGTGCCTACTTATCTTTATGATTCTCCTCCTGCGTTCCAGTTGTGTTAATGTTCCCTCTAAGCAAATCTCCTTGGCTGGATTCTGTGGAGTCCCTCTGGTATGTGTCACTCCAACACCATCTTCCCGGAAGTCCTATACTTTTCATTTGGCTTTTGATTTAGCATTGTTTGACCTGAATGGCTGCCGAATACCTGGCTTGCCCTTGGGCTGATTCTCTTGACTTTTAGATTTGGAAGCCCTTCTCTAGGATTCGTCAGGAGAACTGAGTGCCTTGGGAAAGTAGCCACTAAGTGGTGGTCATACCTCACATCCTTGGTCGATCTGACATACAGATCACAACTTTTGTTCTCTCAATAATAACTTACAAGCTATCACCCAGTTAACTGGGATGGAATGAGAGCCATGCACCCAGAATCCATTGCTAGCAGAGGTGAGACAGCTCTGAGATGGCTTCCCTCTGCCTCTTGGGAGGTGAAGACAAGAAACCTAGAGCTGAGTCATGTCACTGTGGGGCAACAAAGATAAAGGCCCCGGGTCCTCTATTCAGAGAATGGTATAATCAACCGAGCACAGGAATGAGGATTCTGTACCTTCTTAAATGCAACCAGTGGTAAGGAGAAGGACCTGTCATCTCTGATGTACATGGAGCAGAGGTTCTCGTTCCTGGTGTCCTGGGTGTGGGCCACATGTGCCAATAGACTAGAGATGCCTCAAGGTGGCTTTCTCATCAGACAGAGACCCCTGTTTTCCCAACAGGTAAGGAAGGACAGTGTGTTGCAAGTGCATAGCTCACAACATGAGTCGCTGGCTAATTCTGAATTCTCTGAGCTCTGTGGATCAAGAAAAGACCTATGTACAGGGCAGGGCTCCAGACCCTTAGCTCCTTGGGGAAGGGGGACTGCCAGGAGGGGTGTGTGGAGTGTAGAGCAGTGGCCTGGCAAGCACCACGGGGCACTGGGACTTGACACTGCTACAGGAGCAGGCACTGCCAAGGGACAGTGCCATAGTGCATTTGCCGTGAAATGTCACAATATGCTGAACTGCTTGCTTTGCCTCTTGTTGGAATCACTAATCGATTTTTGCTTGTTGTGCTTTTACTGAAACTTGGATTTAGCCTGCTCTTAATGTGGGAAGTTAAAACCACTCTGCTGGAACTGGATGATGGAGAAGGCATGTTGCTTATTTATTTCTGTTATATAATAGGCAACTGGATGCATGCTTTGTAGTATCTCATGCAACTCACTAGAAGAGTTTCTGGTTGAGGATGGGCACTTAACACACACGCCCAACAAAAAACTCGCTGCCAAGTTGATTCTGAATCTTAACAACCCTATAAAACAGGGTAGAACTGGCACTGTGTATTTCCAAGACTGTAACTCTTTCTAGGATTAGAAAGCTGGGTGTTTCTACAGAGGAGTGGCTGGTGGATTTGAACAGCTGGCCTGTAGCTCTCGACCCAACCACTATATAACTAGGGCTCCCTGAGCACACAGAAATGTAAAAGCCAGTCTCTTTTTCTTTGGAACGAAGCGGGTGTAATTCAAATAACACACACACTTGGCAATGTTTTACTCTGACAACCAGCCCCGGACACAGCACTTAGGGCGACCAAAATAGTAGCCTGTGTCAGTCTTCATTTCTGGGAGAACCTGTGTCTCTCAGAATGCACCACATCAGAGAACTCACTTAGAGAGCAAGTATTGCTAGTTTATTTTAAATGGTAACTTGTCATGATCATGCAAGCAACTTGGCGTATTTTTGTACCCAGAAGGGGTACCCAGGAACTGGGTTCCAAGGGAGAGCCCTTGTCAGGGCTAAAAACTGATCAAGATCCTGCAGAGTAGTTCTTTCTGGAAAACCAGTCTGCTCCATCGGTTTCAGTTAATCACCGCAGGAGGCCACCGGCCCCAGGAGATGGGCCCTGCGGATCTCCAATTAATGACTGCAGCGATAAGCCAAGGAAATGGAGGTAACAAAAGTGGGAGCAGGAGCTTTGGAAAAGGAGGTTTTTCTAGAACTATGCATTGTTCTCCTTCACAAAAATGAGAGGCGTGAGGCTTTGCAGGGAGGGTGGGGCAGCTGTGTTTCAGACGTGTTGCATTCTTTGGAGTAGACCGTGTTCACATCTCGGCCTGTGAGATGCTTTGACGAATAACGAAAATGCTAATAGCACCACGTGTACATGTGGGGATTTGAATTTAGTGAAGCAGTTTGGAAGTCAGGGCTGGGAAGATACTCATCAAGCCTGAGACTGTGGTCATGTTCTTGGCTTCCAGCCAGGGATATTGGGCTGCTCAGCTTAGGTGGAGGGCCTGAGGACGCGCAGAGGAGTGCTGCTGGCCTTGGTACTTAGAGGCTTGGTCCAGCCCCAGCTTTGGCCCCCACACTCAGAGCTGATAGAGGAACAGGTAGGGGCTGGGCTGTGTGCCCCGCATGGTCAGCAGCACCCCCTCCATGGCCTGGCTCCATGCGTGTTTGGACCACACTTGGCCATCCTGGAGCGTGGAGCAGCTGGGCCAGTCTTTTCAGAGTATGGATCAGGTCATGTCCCTACTCCATTCACTCCCCTCCTTTCCCTGTGTGACTTTCCCATCTTTCTCTCGGGACTTCTGGGGGCCAGACCCCAAATAAACTACCAGTCCCCAAACCCTTGTCTCCAGATCTGCCTGGAGGGAGCTGGGGCGAAGACGGTGACGCAGCAGGCACTGTGGGGAAGGTGTCCAACTGTGATCCCCTTAACAGTGACAACTATTAAAATCTGTCCATGCTTCCTCCCTCACCCCCCTCTTGTCTTCTACTTTTAAGTGCCGAGTTTGATTTTTCTGTCAGTTCTATAAATAGAATTTAATTTTTAGTTAGGATCTGTCTCCTAACTCAGAGAACAGGGATGAATCTTTGGATATTATCAAATAATAGAAGCTAGTATGATTCTAGTTCCGCCAAGGAGCTGCTCATGTCAGAATGGCCTCAGGCCAGACTGAAGAGGTGACCCCTGGGGGTCCCCAGCATTGGGACAGGTTGGTTTCCAGCACTTACTTCAGTTAACCTTTTCAACATCCACCTAAACCTCTTCAGTAAGAGAGATATTTATCAGCCTGACCCCAGTTCGCAGTGACTTGCGTGGCAGCGGTGGACAGCTAAGCTCAATGGAGACCATTGAGGAAAGAGAGAAAATAAAGAGCCTTCATTAACCACCACCCCCACCCCCACCCCCGCATGCATTAATGATCAACACCTGAGCTCGAAGAACCGAACCGTGGTGCAGAAACCCCAGGTGTGGGGATAGATAAGAACTATCTTATCCAAGAGCATCTGAAACAAAGAAGGAAGGGCTGCGAGCAGCCTGCCGCCACCCACCCTTCTGGGGGCCTATGTTTCTGTGATCCACAGAAGCACAGTGTGGGTGCCACAGTATTACATGATTGTTTTGGCACCTCCGACAATTAATAGGAGGTGGCAGTTAAAAATAACTGCCATCACTCCTGTGCTTGTATCTGTGGGGTTTTTCTTTTGTCTTGTGCCTTCCTGGAGGGTTTGCTGCTGGCCCAGTAGGAAAAAATACCATTGTCCCAGGCTTTGTAATTGGCAAGCAGAGATGGGTAGGCATGTGAACAAAACACAAGATGAGGGGAGTTGCCAGGAGCCCCCCACTTGCACCCCCACCCCGGGCCTCTGAAGCACCCACATATGACTCTTGTTAATGAAGCAGAGCAATAGGAAAGGGTTCCGTAGGCTTCAGTCTTTTGCAGCGTAGATATTTTCAGAGTACAGTTCTGTGGCATGGTGTCTGCAATGTGCGCAGCCTTCACAGTGATCTAGTTCCAAAGTTTCCATCACCCTGAACAGAAACATCTTAGCCTGAAGAACTGCTGTGGTTTTCACTGCTTTTCACGTCTCCCCCAACTGAAAACCAAGGGGGTCCCAGGTCTTTGGGGGACACAGAGCTGTGGGCCACGTCTTCCCAGAGTGTCCTCTGCACTCTGGAGCCAGCATCACCGCCCTGTTGTGGTTGCTGTAGGCTGCCATCTAGTTGGCCCGGGACTCGTGGCCACCCCCCACAAATCCAAACAGAAGCTGGCCGGTCCTGCACCATCCCCATCTCGCCTGTGAATGGAGCCCTTGTGATCCACAGCATTTTCCAAGACATGGTTTTTGAAAGAATTTCACCAAGCCTTTCTTCCTGGTTGGTTTCCATCCAAAAGCCCCACTAAAGCCTGTTCATCGTTGGCTTCAAAGAGCAAGCCTCTGGCGACACGGGTGGTGGCTGTGCATGAAGGGCATGGGCTGCGAATGGAACTCGGCGAGAATCCCCCACCGATCTAGCGATGTGCCCTGGGCGGCTCTTTCCTCACTGAGAGGCGTGCACTCGTCTTCTTTAGCATTGGCCGTAGTAGGCACCGTTGCTGCCAGGCTGCAACTCTTGACAGCACTGCCACCTTGGGTTGACCTCATGGGATGATACTGAGCATTAGATCAGACCACGCACATTGCCGGCCTGTGCACTGACAGCACAGGAACAATCCCAGACCCCCAGGATCAAAGGCTGCCACTACTGTCCCCCTGTCTGCCTAGCTCTTATGTCTTAGAGGAAGACACCCCTTAGTCCAAGACTATAAACACTTGGTCTACATCAGCTTCTCCCAAATGTTTCGTGTGGGGGCAGCCTCCTGCTCCAAATACTCTCTTTGGCCTCACCGTGCTTAACACACGCCCTTTCCGCCTGCCCCACTAAGCGCTGTCTCTCCTTGCTTCCCAGAATGCCTACGTTAACATCAACCGCATCATGTCGGTGGCCTCCCGCCTCTCGGAGGCTGGCCACTATGCCTCACAGCAGATCAAGCAGATCTCCACGCAGCTGGACCAGGAGTGGAAGAGCTTCGCCGCGGCCCTGGACGAGCGCAGCACCATCCTCGCCATGTCCGCCGTGTTCCACCAGAAGGCCGAGCAGGTGAGGCCAGGCGGAAGCAGGGAGGGACTGAGGGACCTGCTGGGAGAATACGCACATGGCTCTACAGAGGCCCTCCTCTCTCTCTGCACACTGAAGACGCTGCTGAACGTTTGCAGCGAAAACCCTGTTCTACCGCTTCCACTGACGC
>NW_022103914.1:3031690-3075604 GCF_000313985.2 Echinops telfairi
TGCACACAAAGAACCATTGGTACCTCTAGTGACTCTGCTTAGCATACAAACCAGAGTAGCTCAATGCCTCTATATATTCTGCTCGGTTGTTTACTCTGTGTGTGTGTGTGTGTGTGTGTGTACACCGTTTAATTTGCATTCCCTTAACACAGACCAAAGGGATGAAAAGTTCAACACAAGAAAAAAAATCGTTGAAAATGAGCATTTCCCATGGGTATGAATCATGTAGTCACATGGTGGATAGAAATAGTCATCGTTGCCAGGTCCTGTAAGGCCACACTCTGAGATCTTGCTAGCCCGTTGTACGGAGGTCCGTGGCCCACTCAATGCCTGATGGGTGTGAGTGCTGGCGCCTGTGAGCTCATGGAATGCTGGTTGTAAGTTTTTGCCAGGTATTGTGAGTTGCCTGTTAGACACAGCCTTTATTTTGTTGTTGTCAGTGGCCTTCAAGTGGATTCTGACTGGTAGCAACCCAGGGTGTGAAAGTAAAACTGCTCCTGAAGGCGCTCAAGTGTGTGACATTTAAGAAGCAGCTCTCCTGTGGAACGAAGCACCTCTGGTGCAGTCAGTCTGGGAACCTCACCATGTTCCCGTAGTCCTGAGTATTTGACTCTATTTTATTGCTGTCTAGAGCCCTGGTGATGTAGTGGTTCTGCATTGGGCTGTGATCTGCATGGTCAACAGTTCAAAACCACCAGCAGCTCCAAGGAGAAAGCTTGGGCTTTCTCCTCCTATAAGCAGTGACAGTCTCGGAAACCCACAGGGGTGGCTGTGAGCCAGCGTTGGCTCGATGGCAGAGAGTCTGGGGTTTGAGTTTCCTGCTCTCTGTGTCCGTAAGATTTTTTTCATTGATTGGATCTCTCAGAAGGGGACCCTGTGCCCTGCTGTGCATTCCTTCCTTATCAAACCCCCAAACCACAAACCAGGTCTTGATTGACCATTTTACTGATGATCTAGAGTCTTAACAGAGTGATGGTGACAATGGTTGAAAGTTGACAGTCTGTCGTGTCTGTAGCTGTGACCCCTACATTGAGGAGGCATTCTCTGCTTCCAGTGCTCAAACCCGTGAGGAAATTCCACAGTCACCTACATCCCTGCCTAGTGAAGGACATTCTCACAGAAGCCTTCAGCTGTTTTTCACCTTGACACCCTCAATGTCCACCATTCCACCCACGTTAGTGTCAGAATATACCCACTGGTAACGTGTCACCAGAGGTGGCTGTGGTGTTGATAAGATGTAAATGAAAATCCACCAGGGTGTCCTATGAGGCTCCAATAGCCGTGTGAAATTTAATCTTTGTAGATTATGTGCTACATGTCCTTTATAGCAGTAAAATGTATAATTGTATGTGTGTGTGTGTGTGATATGTGGGTTGTTAAATACCACACAGCTAAAATCACACAGTTAGTCTATGAACAGCTTGGATTTCAGCCCAGCTATGTCTATCATTAAAGTCTTACCCTCCAAGCTTTTTTTTCCGAATCACATTTTGGAGAACTTCAGATGATGGAGAGTTGGGCCCAAGGTTTAACCTTCCATCTCTTCCTCTGCTAGCCACTGCAACATAGACTGTGGCATGAGGTATCTAAGCCCCACCCCAGTATTGACGTCACTTCACCAATCTCATCCTGGTTCCTCCTCCCTGATGGGGCCTCAATGAGCCCTGGTGGCACAGTGGTGACGCTTGGCTGCTGACCAAAAGATCGCCATTCAAACGCACCAGTGCCTTGCAGGAGATGTGGCAATGAAGATTGATTGCAACCTAGAAAACGGGATGGGGCCATTCTACTCTGTCGTATCGGGCTCCATGGCTAGGCCTTGACTGGAAGGTGCCCAACACAACCACCACAACCTAAACCTCACAGGGCTCTTCCAAGGTCGTGGTGGTGCGTGGCAGATGCCTTGTGTCCTGGTTACATGGCAGGAGCGATTCCTGGGGGCATTTTTTCCAATGCAAATGCTGTGTAGTGTGGGCATCTTTGTGTTTCCTCCATTTGTGTCTATTCCCACCTGGGAACTCCCCCCACAGACTAAGCTCCTGAGACACAAGCCAAGCACAGTCCATCTATTGAAAGGGATCCAGTTGGGTCGTCTTCTTTTAAAGAAGGCGCTGGTGATGACCGATGCGACTGGTTCATTCATGGCAAAGGGGGCTTATTGATTTCTCTCCCGTTCTCCCTACCACTATTCCACATTTCCACAGATGGGAAGGAAGACGCCATGCTCCCCTCTTCTGGGTCTGGCTGGTTCCCTTAGCTGACTGTCTGTGCGATCCCCCTGTCGGTGTCCCATAGAGAAACCCAAAGAGCTCAGGGAGGCATCCCCCACGCTTGACACAAGAACGTGAGTTGTGTTCCACTGTCAGCAGGACACAGAAGCGTCCTAGGGGTTAGGAAGCGCCCAGCATGGCAGTCTTGAGCTTTTCCAGAATTGCCAGAAGATGGCCTCCTGGGATAAACACACCACACGTAGAAGGGAAACTCCGGGCCGCAGGCAGGGTCGGACCGCTTGGAAGTGACTCCAGCGGTGGTGGAAGAATGCGCAGTGGTAGGCCCAAGGGAACGGAAGGAGCCCACTTTTGATGCTACCTGACTTGGATGAGTTTGGGGCAGAAGAAATTGTGTGTGTATCTAGTTTTTCATGTGATTTCCGCAGGTATGATTGTGCCTCTTTGTTAGTTGGGGAGAGCCTCGTTCAAGGAGATTTTCCCAGTATTTATGTAGGCATCCCTTTATTGTCCTCCTACGGGCTGTTGTTGTAGGAAATGGGCGAGAAAGGTATTTAGGCAATTAATGTAGATGGGGCTGTGCGCCCAGGCGAGCCGAGTCACACAGACCCATTTCAAGCTGTTGGCAAAGAATTATTTGCATTTTAAGAGGTATGTTTTTCCACCCAATAAACCCGCGTGATTTCAGTTAACTTTCCCTTTGTGCGTGGAGACGCAGGGTCTTCCACAGTTGTTCATTCTCATTCTGACCCACCTTCACGTTGGCCAGGCTCCAGCCCAACCTATCATTCCCCAGGAGCCACACCGCCTGTCATCCAGCTGCCTCTCCCCAAGTCTACCCCTAAGGAGATTGACCCAGCCCTGGGAGTTCTTTGGGGGTTAATCTACGCCCCCTGTGGGGCCGGCTCTGGGTTCCTAATGGCTCTGTGTGTGGCAGGCTCTTTATTACACTCCACAACTCAGCACACACATGCGCTTCCATTAGAGCTACATGTCCTGTGCACAACCACAGGCTCATGGCCAGGGGTGGTGGTGGAGGGGGCTTCCTGCATCCCAGTGAGATGTTTCCACACCAGCACTTGTGGGGTGGGGGTGGGGTGACTCCCACGCGTGGTAGGTTCCTAACAGTCATCCCTGTGTGTGGAAACGACACCTAAAGAGGGCCTTCAGCCCTGCTTCTTACTGGGCTTGGTGTTCAGAGACGTCAAGGAAGAACTGGGCTCCGCATGCTTCCAGAGATCCCAATGCTTCTCCCCAGCATGCCTGACCCTCGCTGCCCTTGGTAATCCAACCACTACCCACACTGACCCCCACCTCTCCTTTTAGTTCTTGTCGGGCGTGGATGCCTGGTGCAAGATGTGCAGCGAAGGTGGCCTGCCGTCCGAGATGCAGGACCTGGAGCTGGCGATCCACCACCACCAAACCTTGTATGAGCAAGTGACCCAGGCCTACACGGAGGTGAGACCCCAGAGGGCAGGCAGCCAGGTGTCCCAGCAGCGGTGGGAGGTGGGAAGTCATCTGGGCTGCTGAGCTAAGGAGAAGGGAGGACGTTCTTCCTTTAGAGCTGTCTTTCCTGTCCTGAGCTAGCCAGGCAGCCGAAAAAATCATGGCATCACCTTGGTGTATGCGCACATGTGTGCACCTCCATGGAGGTGAAGGTTTAGACAAGCGATTCTCAACCTGTGGGTCGAGACCCCTTTGGGGGTCGAACGACCCTTTCACAGGGGTTGCCTAAGACCATCGGAAAGCACATCCTTCTGATGGTCTTAGGAACCGAGACACCACTCCTCTATCCGTCTCCAGGCCGGTCCGTCCACATGCAGATACTCCCACATATGAGTACCCGGCCTGAAGACTGTTACCCATGCTACACCATGCTTCAAGACAAAAGTTAATTTATTTGTCATTAGAAATAAATATTTCACAATATATAATTACATATAGTTTTGTGATTCATCACTGTGCTTTAATGATGTTCCATTTTTAACAATGAAAATACATCCTGTATATCAGACAATTCATAACAGTAGCAAAATGATAGTTATGAAATAACAAGGAACATAATTTTATGGTTGGGGGTCACCACAACATGATGAACTGTATGAAAGGGTGGTGGGATTAGGAAGGTTGAGAACCACTGGTTTAGACACTCCCCTGGGGGGAGGGCTTTTTTTAAGAGCACAGGTGTACTCCTCTAGAGATTGCTTTCTGGATGGTGAGTAGGGGTGTACCCACCAGCCCCGGGACCCCTTTTATGAGGCGGCCCATCAAAAAGTTATAATTTTTGCAGTAGATGGACTGAAGGGCACCCATGGGTGGAGATACGTGCCTGCAGCAGTGAGTGAGAAAGTGCCATGGCTGCGGAGGGACCTGAGAGACTCCTGAGAGAGTCAGAGCCAGGAGCGTGGAGAGGGTAGGGACAAATCAAGAAGGGGGGAAATGTCTTGATATTTCTTTAACGGAATAGGCCACCTAGGTGCATCTTCTCGGACGACACACACACTCACACACACACACACACACACACACACACTCACGGTTCACTAACTGGGTGTGGATTCTGAGGGGTGCGAGCAGGAGGAGGGCTGTAATACCGGTGGGCTGGTTAAGGGAGCCACTTTGCGCAGGGTCGGAGGGACGGAGGGAATGCCAGTCTGCAGGTTTCCTCTGAGCACGGTCAATCAGGGCTGTGTTTCTCAAAACAGTCTCCTGGAGCACCTGCCCCAGACTCACCTGTGGTGAGCTTGCTCCAGAGCCCCACCCCTGACTGACTCAGAATATCACACAGGAAGGTCTGAAACCTGCATTTTACCTTGCTCCTAGTTGACTTTGATGCACACAGCAGTCCAAGTGTCTAAGAATCAGTGGCTTCGAGGTAAGCAGTGGGGTTTTGCCTCAATCCAAGCTGAGTTTGGATCCTAGTTCTTCTCACTCGCAGTGTGGCCTCCGGCAAGGTACTTGACCATCCCAGCCCCTCCCCCCCACCCCCAGCCGCAGGGCTTCTCTTCAGTGAAGTGAAAGCGAGAGCATCGGCCTCAGAGAGTGGTTTACAGCGTTGTAAAGACACTGCACGAAATCCACTTGGCTGCAGTGTGGGCTGTCCTGCTCCGAAGCCTGGAGGAGGACTTGCAGCTGCGTCTGATCTCACCACCACAGATCCCACTGGTCCGAGGGCTTCTCTCTCAGACCACAACTTTCCATTTACCCAAGCATGAGTCAGGAACCTCTACTCCACTCCATGCGAAACAGGAAGAAATAGACGCATTGCATCTCATCATGGGGTGTCAGTATGAACAGTGTTTCTCCCCAGTCCCAGTCCCTACCCGTGTGGGGCCAGCACACGGTGCTTCGCCAGCTATAGACGTGGAAACGGAGGCAGAAGACTGGAACTCATGTTGACAGGATTTCTAAAATGTGGCCCTCCATTCCCGATCACCCTGCCCTGGACATAGCATGGGGCCAAAAGACAGTCCTTTCTCAAATCCCCTGTGTTCCCCTGGGTTTCGGCAGGGGACGCTTGTTTTATAAAAGCCTCTGCCACCCCTACCCCCCATCCTGTGGCAATAAATAAATCACTTGAGTAGGAGGCAGTGGGCACCTAAACTGGTCATGCTCCTCCAGCCAGGTTTCCCCTCCTGCCTCAGTCTACCCAGCTCTCCTCTTCACCGCCACCCAGCCTTGCCAAAGCTTTGCTGCCCCCCCGCCCCCATCCAAGCAGGAAGACTAACAGTTGAGTCTGTGCCCTTGAACCACTCCCCAACAGAGCGGTGCTCAGGAGGCACAGGAATGGGGAAGGGAGCGTGCAAGCCAGACACACAGAGCAGCGCCCCTTCGTGGTCCTAAGGGTGGAGGTGGAGGCCTACTCCCCTCCCCAATTCTCTGGTAGGGAAAGAAGACTGTCTCAACTCTAACATAACTTGGATTTCATTGTCAAGCAGAGTAATGCGGGGTCTTAAGCAGTCCATTGTCTCCCTAGGGATGTATCCCTCCTGGACACTCTTAGAAAAACACTAGGGCCACTGGAGTGGATTATGCAATGCCAAGCTCCCAAATTATTGGTGCTGGTACTTGTGCCAGGGACCCAATGAGTGGAAGGCTAAGGAGGACCACCCGCACTGCCCCCAGCACAGTGGATGCTGGAGAACCCAGAGCATGGGGGATGTGCCCCCAGTGAGCAGCCCTCCCTTCCTCTGCATATTCAAGAAGGATGGGGAATGTTGCTGCTCTTTGGTAGAAAGAAGAGGGGTCTAGAGAGGAGGTTTGAAAAGGAGGGAGGAGGTTTGTTCTGGACCTGGACCCTTCATCTGACCCGAAGGTTTGGGGACTTGAGACAGAATCCTGCCATTATTCTCGTGTCTCTGGAAGTTGTCAGTCTCAACATCCTTGGAGAAGAAGTCTGCCATCCTACCTCCCATCTCGCAAAAATAAATAAATAAAAGGAGGGAGGAGATAAGGAAGACAGAAAGTGGCAAGAAAATAAAGAAGGCAGAGGAATAAATGATGATGAAGATATCACCATGTGCCTCTTCTAAGCACTACATGTGTGTTTAAGGATCCCGGAGGGTTCTCCATGGGAGAAAGAGGAGGCCGTCAGTTGGATCAAGCTGTACAGTCTTGGAAAGAGCTGCTACGCGGCCGAATCGACTGGCAGTGGGTTATGCTTGTACAGGCTCACTGAATCCTGACTGCTGCCCTGCGGCCTGTACCGTGATTGCCTTCATTTTACAGAAGGGAAACTGAAGCCCAAAGACGCTAAGTAACGTGTCTCTGGCCACGCACCTAGAAGTTTGGAACCCGGTGGCAGAAAGTGAAGAGAAAGGAGGGAGAGTGGTTTAAGGTGGGGTTATTCTGAATGTCGTTCCTGAGAAATAAAGTGCTCCTGCCTGGTCCAGTCAGCGAGTCATTTATCAAGCTCGTACGATGTGCCTTGGAACTATAGGTTAAACGTTGGACTGCCAACTGCAAGTTCAAACCCACTCACCCGCTCCACAGGAGAAAGACGAGGCAGTTTGATTCTGCAAAGACTTGTAGTCTAGGGAACACTATGAGGCCATTGTACTCCACCGCGGGGGGTTGCCAGGAGTTGGCACAGACTCACAGGCAGTCAGTACTGTGTGCCAGGCACTGTGCGAGGCGTTGGTGAGAGAGAGGTGGAGAAGTCCCCACTCTGCCCTATAAACAACCCCGTGGGCAATGTGATTAGTGTACCTTCACTGAAGGGTTTAATCTGTACAAGTGAACAATTCATGGACTGCAGTTCAGTGCTGCTCTGTGCTTGTATAACTCCCCTTTCTCAACAGTGTGTTAAATTCCGTACTATTGGATAAATTAATGACGCTATCACTAGAATTACCTTATGCCCCAGGGAGATAATGGATAATGTTCTATGTCATAAAATGATAATGAGGCCGCTAAAGTGAACCAGAGAGGTATGTAAACCATCAGGAGCTGAAAAGATTTTAGCACTTAATTCTAGCCCCAACCTAAGAACAATTAGTTCTTACAATATGCTCAATACTCGATGCTTGACTTCATTAAGAGATCACTGAAGATACGGCTGCTACAGCAAAGTATGTTGAAGAAAACAGGTGGTGCCCGGCTATCAGAAAGAGTAGCATCTCGGTCTTAAAGGCCTGTCTTCAAATAAGCAGCCACCTTAGTAAGGCTTCAACTCAATTCACAAGGAAGAAGCACACCACCCTGTGTGATCCAAGGACGATAAATAACAAAATCCAAATCCAAATGAGGGAATGGTGTCAGAGCTTACATTGTGAACCCTCGATTTACAAAAGGCTATGCGTGACAATGGCAGCCCCAAATCCATTTGCAGGGTCCCTACACAGATTACGCCTCCGGTGGACCCCTCCACTGACCACAGTTGAGGATGGGACAGCCTTGCTGTCAGACAGAGAATACCGTGAACTCGATTCTGGCAGTTGTAATGACGTTGAAATGTAACACCGGATCATTTGATCTCCCTTTTGACTTACTTTAGAATTTATTCTTGTTTTTAAGAAGATAAAAGTCCCTGTTCATGAAGCCAAAGTTCATGACAGCAGAGACAGGGATGGGAGAGCCCCGCAGGCAGTGAGTGGGCGCTCCCGCAGCTCCTTCCTTGCACACCTAGGGGCAGACGGACTGCATCCTTTCTGAGCCCAGGTCCTGGCTCTCGGGGATGCTTGCCCTCTCCTGGGCTGTGAGCTAGCCACCTAAGCAGCTCTGGTGGGTTGGCATGCCCTGGGGACCAGGGGTATGGGGGCGCCCGCAGTCACCTAGGGCTGATGCATCCCCTGGTCCCTCTGCGCCCTGCCTGGCCCAGTCCTGGAACAGGCCTCCTCTTCTTCCTGCAGGTCAGCCAGGACGGCAAAGCCCTGCTGGATGTGCTGCAGCGCCCCCTGAGCCCTGGGAACTCCGAGTCCCTCACAGCCACGGCCAACTACTCCAAGGCGGTGCACCAGGTGCTGGACGTGGTGCACGAGGTGCTGCACCACCAGCGGCGGCTCGAGAGCATCTGGCAGCACCGCAAGGTGCGGCTCCACCAGCGGCTGCAGCTCTGTGTCTTCCAGCAGGATGTCCAGCAGGTAAGGGCTCTGTTTCCCCTCTGCCTACCCAGCACCCGCCTGCCTTGGTGGGGTGGGTGGGGGGTGAGTTCTAGGCCCTGAGCTAGGTGATCATCGGACTGGGGAAGCCTGGAGCTATGGCAGGAAGGAGGGTAATTCAGCCCCCAGCACCCTCCCCAGCAAAATGAAAACATCCGGCCAGACTGGTTCAGGCTCCCTTCTCCACCACCAGCCCCCTCCCTGCAAGCAGCGTTAGACCCTGGGCCTTCTTGCCAAAAGGTGACTCGAAGGCGTGGCAATGCCTTGCTGTCAGGTGAATCACTGTTCTTTGGCCTGGAGAGCTGAGCCCTGGCTGAGACAGTGGAGTCTGACCCCCACACACACATCGAACGCTGGGGAGGCAGGGGCTTGCCAGGGTCAGGTGGGAAGTTCAGAGCCTTATGGCAGTTGTCCTTGGGAGATGAGACTAGAAACAGGGGCTCCAGTTCACAGTGTGTCCTGTCCTGGAGGTGACCTTGGGCTTCATCTCTCTTTTTGCTTTCTTATCCCCGCCGTAGCTTTGCCCGCCACTGTGAACAACGCAGAAATGGCTACGTCTCTGACCCCAAAGGGACAGCTTGCCATGAACACTCTTTCAGATGCAGTAGCCCATCTCCCCGCCTACCCATGTACGTCTGTGCATGTGTCTCCTAGAGACGCACCCGTTCAAACACCCTCCACATCACAGGACTTCAGGGCTCATCCTATACAGCAGCATTGCCCTCACTCTGAGTGCACTGCTGGAAACAGTAGTGGAGCAGGATTGGAGGGGGAGGGGGAGGAGCGCCCTCGCCTCACCTCCCCCCACCCCCCCACTGACTGGGTAGGCATCCTGGTGCCTCTGCAGGCTCATTCCCTCCCCTGGCTGCCCTGAGACTGTTGACTGGGGTGGGGATTGAGTCCTCAGAGGCAACACCTTAGCCTCAGGACAGGCTGCTCCTGGGTTTGTGTTGGTCCCCACTTGCTCACTCCCTCACTGGCTTGCTCAGAGGCTGTGGGGGCCTGCTGGGAGAGGAGGGGCAAAGAGTCCGCTGCCTCCTCCGGCCATCTGGAGCCTTCCAGATGAATCTATCACCCGTGAGCCCTGGAGTGCCCTGGAGCCCGTCTGTGACTTGAGACAGAGCGAAGGGCCAGCTGCCGTCGAAGGCATAGAAGAGGGCCGGTGCCAGCTCTGTGACCCCTCCGTGACTCCAGGAGGTGGGAGAGCACAGATCGCTGGGCGTCCTTTGAGGCCCTGCTGTCTCCCTGCCTGTTGCTACTCCTCATCAGTGCTGACCAGGAAGGGCTGGTGGCCCAGGCGTCAAGCATGGGGCTGCTGTTGCTAACCAGAGAGGCACATCCTTAGAGCCCACCAGGTGCTCCCAGGGGGCACGGCCTTAGAAAACACATGGGGCTTCTTCCCCTGTCTTGAAGGGCTGTGGATGAGCATCCACTAGATGACAGTGGGTTTGCGCTGGTGCTTCTAATTAGTGCTGTCTGTTTGCCTGGCATCGAGGGGTGTGGAGGAACTGCCCAGAGCTGTGAAAGGCTTTTTTCCACGTGGGGAGCTCAAGGTCCCAACTGGATGATCTGGGAACTGCCATTATCTGGCTCTCCTGCACCCACCAACACATCTGCATCATGCCAAGCACACATGGAATCAAACAGCCGCAGCCGTCTGCAGCCTGTTCTAAAGAGGAGAGCTTTCTGAAGTTGAGACGCTGTCAGTTGGTCTTTCCTGTCAGAATCACATTGTTGGTCGAGCAAAAAGCAAGCGGGTGATCATAGGGTGTGTAGGGCTGGGGGCTGGTGATTCCATGGGAATGGAGTTTTCCGAGGTGCCTTCTTCTGGGGACAGCTTCCGTTTACTCTGCTTGCTCGCTCGCTCGCTCACTCACTCACTCACTCACGCACTCACTCACTCAGTCCGTATTGGACTAACTCATAGAAAAATACAGAAAAATAAGTGCCGCCTAACCTAGGGAGTGCCTTAATTACACACTTGCCACCCAAACAGCCATTGGTACCTGACAGGCATCCGAGTTGGTGCTTTGGAAAGGGGGCCAGCTTAATACACACAGGGACCGGCGAGAGGCTCAGTCTTTGATCTCCTGGTTCCTAGCTGTACACCTGTCCCAGCTGCAGGACCAGACTGGATAGGTAGTTCCCTGGCCATACTGTTCCCACAGCCATCCATGCATCCATCCATCCTTCCATCCATCCATCTCAATAGTAGCACTTTCACTTTGGAACTAACATTATAGTTGTGGGGTCTTGTTATTGTTATTGTTTTTACATGTCTCTGTTCCAATATCTCATTGAGAATAGCAGCTGTGCCTCCCATATAGCTCTAAGCTGTGTTGGCGTGAAGCTGGATTCTCTTCATATTTGCTGATGTGAGCTGCAGTTCTCTTTGTGGGGAGGAACCCTGGTGGCCTGGGGGTTACTCATTAGGCTGCTAACTGCAAGGTTAGCAGTTTGAAACCACAAGCTACTCTGCTGGAGAAAGACGGAGCTTTCTACTCCCGGAAAGAATTTCCGTCTCTCTGGAGATTCCCAGGGGCCTTTCCACCCTGTCCTACAGAGTCCTAGTAAGTCCGCAGTGACTCATGGCAGTCCGTTTGGTTTTTGTTTGTTTGTTTATTTACCTTTGGGGGGTTCCTGGTTTCTGCTTCTGTGAAGTGAATGCCATATAATCCTTCCTCCCAGCCTGTTAAGGAGTTTCTGGTGAGTATTAAGAATCTGCCCCGTGGGAACTGTGGCCCTGGTGGGAGGCTTGGAGTGAGGGTCCGCAGCTCATGCAATGTAAAAATCGCAGGTTAGCGCCTGAGCACGCTTCAGTCAGACAGCCTGAGTTTAATTCCTGCTCTGACATGTCTTGGTTGTATGCCCTCAGGCAAGTCACTTGACCTTCAGTTTCTTCACTTTTAAAACCAGGGTGATGATAATAGTTACTATCTCATAAGACCAAATGACCTGCCTGGCACACAGTACATCCTATCAGGAGTAGCTGGGTTGTTGTGTGGTACTCGGGCGCCCCCTGGTGCTTGTGTCATTGGGGACTATGTTAGACGGGGTTCTCTAGAGAAACAAATCCAGGGCACTACTGACTTTATATATATTAATATAGATAGATAGATATAACATAGAAGTAAACAGTTAATCTGAAAAGCAGTACAAATGGCTCAGTGAAACTCACTTCAAGTCTGGAGGGCTGCTGGGTAGTCCTCTGTAGAGCAATTCAGGCTATCTGACCACAGACAGCCAACCAGCAGTCAGCCAGAAGACAGGGTCCAACAGTCTCCAGCTCAAACGATGTATAATCCGGTAGCGTGGCGGAGCTGGTCTTGAAGGAACCTCAAACTACAGCGACACAGTCCATGGATTAGGTGTCCCTCAGGTAGTGTACTTTGCAATTTGAGGCAGAGAACAAGCTAAGGCAGCCGCACACTGGTCCGATGATCAAAGAGCAAGCCTCGCTGAGCCATTTATCTCTCTGCCCTTCAATTAATCCCACATGTGTTCATTGGCCAGGTTGTCACAATAAACCGACCTATCACAGGGGACTCCCAACATGATTCTCTTGTATCTACCAACCGGAAGGCTTTGTTCCGTTTTATTCAGCGATAGCTGTGAGGTTGCTTGCTTTTTGCAAGGACAGCCATTCAAATACACCAACTACTCCCCAGGAGAGAGAGGAGGCTACAGTTTCAGACACACACAGGGGCACGTCTCCTCTGGCCTATAGGCCCCTGGGAATCAGAATTGACTCAGTGGCAGTGTGTTGGAGGTGTTTTGTTTTAGATAATCCCTCAGAGCCATCACAGGGCTGAAAGGGCTCCCCGTCTAGTCGACTGTATTGTTGTTGTTAGGTGCCATCGAGTCGGTCCCTGCACACAGCGACCCTGTGCACAACAGAACGGAACGCTGCTCCACCCTGAGCCTTCCTCGCGATTGTTCCTGTCCGTGGCCCTTTGTTGCAGCCAGTGTGCCCGTCCGTCTCGCCGAGGGCCTTCTTCATTCTCACTGCCCCTCCACTTTCCAAGTGTGATGTCCTTCTCCAGGGACTGGTCTCTCCTGACCACATGCCCAAAGTATGTAAGATGAAGTCTTAGCATCCTTGCTGCTAAGGAGCGCTCTGGCCATACTTCTTCCGAGACAGATCGGTTTGTCCTTTTAATTGTACTTTCAGTATTCTTCTCCGGCGCCACAAATCAAATGCATCAGTGACCTCTTTGGTCTTCAGTATTCAATATCCAATTTTCATCTACATATAAGGCAATGGAAAATACCATGGCTTAGCTCAGGTATGGCACCTTAGTCCTTGAAGTAACCTCTCTGCTTTTCAATACTCGAGCGAGGTTTTGTGCAGCAGCTTTGGCCAGTGCGATGGGTTATTCCATCTCTTGACTGCTGCTTCCAAGCACGATGAAATCTTTGACAATTGCAATCATTTTTCAATTGATGATGATGTTACCTGTTGGTCCTATTGTGAGGATTTGGGTCTTCTTTACATTGAGTTGTAATCCATCTGAGGGCTGCAGTCCCTGATCGTCATCAGCAGGTGTGTCCAGTCGTCCTCGCTTCCTGCATGCAAGGTTGTGTCATCTGCATACCAACCTTCCTCCAATCCTGATGCCACAGTCTATGTCGTGTAATCCAGCCTCTCTGATGATTTGCTCAGCATACAGGTTGAACACATGTAGTGAGAGGACACAACTGTGAGGCACAAGGGGCATACTGATTCTAACCCATACAGGATGTCCTTGTTCTATTTGCACACCTGCCTCTTGATGTACAAGTTATGCATTAGCACAATGAAGTGACCCTGCTGGCATTTGAAATGCCAGTGACGTCACTTCCAGCACCACAGCCACACACAAGCCACCGCAGTGCAACAAATGGACAGACCCGTGGTGGTTCGTCTACGATACAGCTGAAGAAATGGAGGTTCAGAGATGTCCAGGAGCTTCGCCATAACCACACAGCCAGTGTAGGGTGGTGCCAGGTCAGAAACTATGTCTCCTGAGCCCCAGAAAGCGAGTGGATGAGAAGAGAGGCAGGCCATACATGTGCAGATGTGCAGGGGGGAGGAAGACAGATGCGTGCACACACCGCCTAGCACAGGAAGGTGGGGAGAGGAGCCAGACATTCAGAGAGGGAGAAGAGAGGGAAAGAGGAGACCAGCAGAAGAACGGGCCCACCTTGGAGGAGAACAAGAACCATGAGGGAGATGGAAGAGAACAAGGTCTGGTAACTTCTTGCCCCCTGGCCATTTCTGGAGGTGACCTTTGCCCCAGAAGCAGTACATTGCCCTTGAAGCAGCCCGAACCAGCCCACTGCAGAGACGTAAACCAAAGCCCGGTGCCTGTGAAGAAGGCTCTGTGTGGTCTCTCAGCCAGCACTGACCCGGCGCTTCAGCCCTGCGGTGCTTCGGCCTGGTGCCCAGCAGCCGTCTGCTCAAGAATTGTCTCCCTCTGGGCTGGGGCGGGCATGGTCTATGAAAGTAAATACCGTAGAGAAAGATGGGAATTTGGATCCCTTAAGGTCAGGCTGGGGCCCGTCCATCATACTGTTTCAGATGGTCATGCACTCAACTGCTTACTATAAGGTCAGCAGGTCAAAACCACCAGCTGCTCCTTGGATGATGGGGCTTGGTCCTCCCATCAAGAGTTGCAGTCTCAGAAACTCACAGGTCTGCCCTGTCCTGGAGGGTTGCTGTGAGTAGTCAGGGGCTCGACGGCAGTGAGTCCGGGTTTTTGATTTTTTTAATCTTTTTATTAGGGGCTCATACAACTTGTATCACAATCCATACGTACATCAATTGTGTAAAGCACATTTGTACATTCACTGCCCTCATCATTCTCAAAACATTTGCTCTCCACTTAAGCCCCTGGCATCAGCTCCTCGTTTTTTCTGCTCCCCCTCCCTCATGAACCCTTGATAATTTTTAAATTATTATTTTTGTCATATCTTGCCCTGTTCTATGTCTCCCTTCACCCACTGTTCAGTTGTCCGTCCCCCAGGGAGGAGGTCACATGTAGATCCTTGTAATCGGTTTTAAGAAGCTCTGGTAGCACAGTGGTCGTGTGCTTGATGACTCACTGAGAGATCTAGGTTCAAGTGCGTAACTGGTCTGTCACAGCAAGAGGCGACTGTCAGCTTCCAGAAGGATTATAGCCTTGGAAACCCCGTGAGGCACAGCTCTACTCTGCCCCATGAGGTCTCTATGAGGCAGAATCAGCTTGGTTGCAGTGGGTCATTATTTATTTTATTTTATAGTACCGTAGCACTGACCAAGAAAGCCCTCCAGCACAGCATTAGCCGGTGTCTCCCTTCGGCCTCTCATGCTCCCTGCTCCTCTGCGTCCAGATGTCTGCACTTGGAATAGCTGGGTTGTGGATCTTTCTATAAGATGCAAAGTCTTCCATTTCTCTCCACCGGGACGACTGTTTCAGACTGCCCTCCGCATGCTATCTTGTTTTGTGTCCCCTTCTTCACTGACCTCCATTTGAAACTCTTTTTGAAGAGGAAATCGATGTGCTTCAGTGTTTCGGAACACCTGCTCTGTGCAAAGCCCTAGGCTAGGAATTTGAAGTCCGTGTGCTCAAGAGAAGTGGGGACGAATGGCACCTGGCTGTTTGTCGGCCAAACTGCAAAGCAGTGGGTGGGTGGAGTCCTTATTGTTGATAAGGGATTTGTGTGGGTCTTTGGAACGTGGGCCCAAGGGAAGGAGGGTGGTGTGTTCCCGGGGAAGGACAAAGAGCCAAGTCATAACAAGAATAGACCATCTGACCATTGCCCTCGCTCTCCAGGCAGTGATGGTGGGAGGCAAGGCTGGCAGGGGCAGGGGTGGCCATGGGGGCAGTGGGAGTGGTGAGGATCATGCATTTGAGACTCCTCTGCCTGACCTTAAAAGTGATGTCTTGACTCATCAGTTCACGAAGGCAGCGATGGCAGGTGTCCGGCTGAAAGGCTGCCCATTGGCTTCGGAAACAACGTTTTCATATTAAAGCTCATCGCTCATGTACTACAGATGAGCATCTGCTTCTATCAGCTTTGCTAGAGCCTCATGTGGACAATTAAAGCTTTCACTATGTCAGCTCTACCTGCCAAAGAAGGTCTAAAAGGGATGGGGGAGTAATTTGAAGAAACAAACAAAACAAAAGGCCTCCAGGGAGCAATATGTTACCAACTGTAGAGAACTGTAGCCGCTCAGTCACTAAACGTGGTTGGGCAGTGTGTGATCCCCGTAATACAGGCTTCCTGTAATACAGGCAAGCACTCCAGTTTGCACACAGAATAATCAGTTATTTTTTTTTAAATGGCCATAATAATGATGCATTCAGAAATTAACTCTTCTTACAAAAGGAGAACTAAAAAATCTAGGGAAGAAATGCTGAGGGCATAGTTTGCACCCTGTTCGGTGAAACAGAACAGCGAGGGAACCATTTTCAGAACTGAGATAGCATACTGGATACTTAGGGAGTATGTTGTAGTTGTTGAGGACCATCCCTGAGATTTTGTTATGGAGATTAAATGTGTCTTTGTTGTTCAAAGACCAGGATTTCTCATCCTGATGAGCAAACATGAGTGTACAGCTATACATATAACAGCCACTCCACGTGCCAGGGCCTGTGCGTGCATTTTCTCCTGTCTTCTTCCTGGCACTATGCGGCGGGGGGAGGAATACAGGTTTGAGAGCATTTGTGGAAATGCTTACTAGAGCTTGCTGTCTGTTTTGGTATAGAAAACAAGGGTGGTGTCAAGTGCATTATGAACGTGTATTTCTCAAAGATTGGTTCTCACCACCCTGGCATTTTAAAAATGTAGGCACACAGGAGGGGTTGTGAAAAATGCAGACTATCGGACTCTGTTCCTTGTGGCCCAGTGGGTAAGTGCCTGAGTGCCCACCGAAAGGCCAGCCACTGGAAACCACTGTTCCTCGGGAGGAAAGACCGCCTGCCCTGGACGGAGTCCCCTACAAACCCTGGCGTAGCTCTGCCCTGCCCCGTTGGACGGCTGGAGTCAGGATCTACTTGAGGACCCGGCAGACGCAGCAACAAGCCCACTTTCTGAGTCAGCACCAGGGGAGTCGGTGCTGACTGTAGTCTCAAAAGAACCCCAGGTGGTTCTGAGGCCTTGTGCAGTCTGAGAACCTCTTACTTAAGGGTGTAAAGCCTGAGTGGCAGACATTAAGATGCCAGGATGAGGAGAATCTCTCCAGGAGGTGCCAAGGACAAAGACAAGTCCCAGCGATCTTGGGAGTCTCCGCTCTGTTGGGAGGGGCAGGTGTAAGGCTGCTAGGGGGAGCGGTGGGGGGAGATGGAGGTGGGGACAGAGCTCAGGACTATCTTAGCTGGCTTCCACTCAGCATGGGGTCTGTCAGGCAAAGAGACTGCAGTTCTCCGGGGAAGGGGATTTTGTACACCTGCTAATGAGCTTCCTTCCGAGAGCCCTATTGGCAAAGTAATGGCTTCTCCTGCCACCGCAAGTCATTTATTCGTATTATAGGTGTTCCAAAGAAGGGGCAGAGAAGGCGTCGCTGTAATTGGGCATTTCAAGTGGCTCCTGGGTGCTCTCCAGTCCCAGCCCCGTGGGGAAGTTGGGCGGGGCTGGCTGTTAGTGAACCGCCCCCCCCCTTCCAAGCCCACACTCCATATGCCATTCAAGAGGCAAAACTCATGACCTGAGGGTCTGTTGGCACGCTCCTATCTGCTGAGTCTTTCCTAGGGCGAGACACCTTGCAGACGCCCCAAGGCACATAAACAGACTCCATTTGACACAGACCAGGACTCTGTGCAGTGGGTGTTTCTGACCCAGGCCATGATCCCTGCAGGTGCATGCCCCTAGGCATGCGGACGTGGAGGGAAAGGGAGGCTTGATCCATTTCAGCTGGAATGCTGGTGAAGCACATTGATGACACCAAACTCACTCGCTGCCATTGAGTCGATGCCGGCTTCCCTGACCCTGGACCCTGGAGGACAGAACCGAACTGCTCCTTTGCGTTTCCGAGACTGCCACTCTTTACAGGAGCAGAAAGCCTCCTGTTTCTCGTGAGGGATGCCTCCAGAGGTGGTTTCGAACTGCTGACCTTGTGGTTCGCAGCCCAACGTGTAAGCACTACGCACCAAAGCCACTTATCGTCTAGACCAGGAACATTACAAAAGAATGAACAATGCCGTCCGGGAGGAAGTCCAACGGGGATAGTGGTAAGAGGAAAGATGCCGGCTCAGCCATCAAGGCAGGCTGATTGCTAGGATGGACAGCAGGCTTGGTAATGTAGGGGGCTGGCAAAGGAGCAAGACCCTCCCTGCGCAGGACTGATGCGGTCACCACACCATGAACCTCAGCATACTCAGGACCATGACCATCATAGCAACAGCGGGTGCCATTCACACACACACACACACACACACACACACACACACACACGCGCCGTGAGTCCGAGCCCACACAACAATCAACCGCCACAGCGGTGGGGTTGGAGGTACCGAGCTGAGAGGGAGAAGCTCTTCAAATTATGTAGAGCAGCCCAGCATCGTGCCTGTTGTACTGTGGTTCAAATGTGCTTGCGAGCTAGAACCAAGTGAGAATGCAGTGACGTCTCAGAGGAAGCCAGGGGAATGTTGGGGTTCGGGTTCCACAAATATGTGCAAATATGTCTCTATTACACGTGGGGGTGCTCATCCTCCTTTCGACAAGAAGCTCTCAAATCAGATTCATTTATTCCCTCACTTGTTCCACGAATACTCTCAGTAGTGTGCAGTGAACACAACTAGCCATTGGGCTTACGTTCCGGGGTAGAGGTAAAACATCAGAAATAAATGGATAATGCATCCAAGAGTGTGTTCCGCATCAGTGACAGAATGAGGAGGTCAGAGGCACACGGATCCGGGATCTTTAGAGCTCCCGAGGCTGGAGCAGACTAGATGCATTCATGAACATAGGTAAATAGAGAGTAGGGAAAAGTGGTGAGGAGTGAATGTGGAGAGGTGAGCTGGGTCCAGGTGAGGCCAGGTAGGCCTTGGAGAGAATATGGGGTTTCTAAATGTTATGGGAACGAATGATAGAGTTTTGCGACGGAGAATGCTTTGACAAACATAATTAGATCTGGCTTCTGAGTTGGGGAATGGTCCGAGGAGTAAGGATAAGAGAAGAGAGACCCGTCGGGGGTTGTTAGGATACGTGAGAAAGGTGACTTTGACGAGAAAGGTGGCAGTGAAAAAGTGCATGATGAGGAAGAGTAATTAAGAAACACTCTGGTTTGAGACGAAGCGCTTCAAGGAGGTGGAGGATTTTTGCCTCCTGGGACCAGGAAGAAGTGGGGAGGAGGGAGGTGGGGGCAGACGGAAATCAAGAGTTTGGTTTTACATGTTTCGTGTTTGAGCTGCCTGTCATGTGTCAACCTGGAGAGGAGGAATAGGAGTTCAATGTGCACATCTCCATCTCGGGACAGAAATCGGCACTGGGACAGGAAATATGGAAGTGAGAGGCACATAAAAAAGATATGATCGGTCACCGTGGAGTTGATGCTGATCCATGGTGGCGTGTCGATCAGAGCAGAGAAACGGACTGCGTCTCACTTTTGACAGCTGATTTTCTGAAAGTAGCTGCCGAGGTGTTTCTTCTGTGACGTTTCTAGGCAGACTTGAACCTCCAACCATCTGATTAGTAGCTGGGCTCATTAATCCTCTGCATGAGCCACGAGCTCTTCTCCATGGTACTTAAAGCCATGGAATGGGATGAAATTGTAGAGTGAATGAGAGAGGCTACAGAAAGGAAGAGGCCCAGCATTGTGCACCCGTGTAATCCAAACCTCAAGGTTGGGTGGGAAGATGATGACTGAGAGAAGTCAGAGAACCAGAGGAATTCCTCATGAGGAGATCGTCCCGGGAGTTCGTGGGGAAAGGTTACCACAAGAGGGGAGGTGGTTCACAGCGGGCATGGCTGTGGTGCACGGTGCCAGCGCCTGGGCAGAGAGAGCAAGGGCTCCGTGAAGGGGAGGCACAGCCTGCCTCAGAGGTGAGACTCCGACAGGGTGCCTGCTCAGGGAGGAAGAAGCTGTTTATTAGAAAGGTGGCTTGGGACTAACTCCTGGGACAGGTAGCGAAGGGGAGGGAAAAGAAAAAGGCAAAGTTGCCCTGCAGTGTCATCGCTCGAGGTCCTTGGCCAACCTTCTAGGGCGTCATGGTGAGGGAAGAATGGTGGAGTGGCCCCAGTGTTGGGGGAGAGGGCTGGGCCCTTACATGGTAGAGGCCATCAAGCATGGGATTCCCCCGGCCCCGCCTCTCCCCGGGGGAAGTAGTTCCTTCCAACTAACGTGTGGATTCCCTTCTTTACCTCCTGAAACTTCAGGTGCCTGCGAGGGATGCTGCTGCACCCTAATTATGTGCCGTAGGATTGTGAAGTATTTGTGCGGGAATTGGGTCTGATCCAGTGTCCTCGTCTGTGTCAGGAGCTAGAGAGGCGGTGATGCAGGACATGTCAGGAGAGGACATTATGCTTGGTCAAGTCGAGGGGCAGCGATAGAGAGCGAAGCTCTCGAGGGTTGACACAGTGGCCGCCACAGTGGCTGAAACAGGAGCAATCACGAGGATGGCGCAGGAGCAAGAAGTATTTCCTGCAGGGTCGCTAGAAGCCAGAACCACTTCATGGCCCCTAACAACTGCAGAAGGAGAATCCAAGCCGGCAGAGCCATGGGAGAGATGGCAGTGAGGGCCTTCATAGCCTCCCATTCACTCCATTGTGCTCATGGCCACCATTCAGACTCCCCATCCTTCTCTTCAGAGAGACTTCCTCCTGTTTCGGCAGTAGCTCAAAAGGGCTGCCTCCATCTCTGAAAGAGCTCCCCCTTGATTGTATGCTGGGCGGAATCAACACAATTAGTTGAAGAAGAAAGGGGGTGATTAGTGGATTATGCTTAATGACTGTTAGATTGGCTCCCCAGTCAGGTTCAGGACATGAGTTTCTCTCTTGGAAAAAGGCTGTTCTGAGAAAGGACTAGTTTCTGGTTGAAAGTTGGGCATGAGGAGAGAGGAAGAGCTCTACAAACGATTCGCCTGCCTGCCTGCTGGCGGTAGCAGCCAGGAGGTCTCTATTAGCCGATGTGATGGTTCCCAAAGACAGTGCAAAGATCAGACTTTCAGAATACACTGGCTCAGCAAGTGTGTGTGCTTGGCACTTCCCGCTGACAGTACTCTGCGTAACTCCTGTGTGTGAGGTGTTAACCAGGATGCAGAGAGGTGGGGTTGGGTAGAAGGAAAGGGTGGGGTATAAGGGAAAACACTTGATATTGCTTTTGTTCCCTTAGGCATGCCCTGCCAAGTGGGGCCAGCGGAGAGGGACCACAAAGACAGAACTTTGAGTGTAGGGTGTGAGAGGTGCTAAGACAGTGACGTGGGGAGGTGGTGCTGGAAGCAGTTACCCCAAAGTGCTGTGTGGGAGGAGTGAGATTGAGCTTCCAGCAGTTAAACAAACATCTGCTATGCAGCTGCTATGGGCCACGGTCCATACTGTGTCCTAGGCTCGCAGATTATAGCCCCTGCCACTCAGGAGGTTGGGGCCAGCGGGGGAAGCAGATCAGGGAGCAATAATTGAGGCGTGAACAGAAATCACAGAAGAATGATGCCCACTCTGGTGTGGGTGGGTTGGTAAAGAGGAGTAAATGCTTTCCAAGCTGGTGATTTTGAGGTGGGGTTTAAGATGAATAGGTGGCAGCCCAGGGAGAAAGGGGCATTTCAAATGAAGGCAAGAGCCAAACTGGGTTGAAAAACAGCTGTGGGGGCGCTGAGGGCTGAGACAATAACTCCCAGGAAGTAGATTTGAATGTGAGGGTGGGGCTTGAGCACCAAGGACTTCTCGTGTCAAGGTAAGAAGCCCCTCAGAGATGATGTGAAGCCCCTACGAGGTTGCACGAGTCAGTAGAACTGAGTGTGGGAACACAGGTACCTGTGCACCAGCGCTCATTGCAACACTAGTCACAATAGCCCAAAGGTGGAAATAGCCTAAATGTCCATCAGCAGATGAAAAGATGGCAAAGCGTGGCACATACATACAATGGAACACTCTCCAGAGAAATGGCATTCTAATGCAGGCTACAGCATGGGTCAACCATGAAAATATTCGTAGTACAGTAAGTCGATCACAAAATAGACAAGTGAAATATCTCAAATAGGCAAGTATATGGAGACCAGAGATGATTAATGGTTGCCAGGGACGAGGACAGGGAGTGTAGGGAGAAAGAACTCGATGCTTAAGAGACCCTGGGCTCTCTCCTGGGTGGCAAACCGGGGCACACGTAAGTGTAATGGTTGAACAACACGAAGAACCTCAGGTAACGCCCCTGAGCTGTCCTTGTGAAAAATGTTGAGATGACAGATGTTCCATTCCAATAATAATAATATAAATGGATTTGTGGTATTTAGGCCTAAGGTTGTGTTTTTAAATTGAGGTGGCATCTCTACTTTATTATTTTGAGCCAGTTAGATTAACAACTTATAATTTACTTTCACACCTTAGTATGTAAAAACAAGTGTATAAAGCCACATCTTGTCAGAATCAGATTGACAGCTATTATTGGTGCCAATTCCCACTCCAGTTCAGGGACACAACCGCCTTTTATCTAGGCCAGAGCATGAGTAGACCTAGAATGAAGACAGATCTGTCATGTCAGCTCTGTCGTTTGCTTCTGTGACGGGGACTGGTCCCACATTCCACCCCGTACTCAAGCCTGGGCCTCTCTGTCACCGCCACCACCACCACCATCAAATCTTGGTCATTCTTCCTTAGACAGCTTCAAACCTGTCTCTCTAGGGCAGTGGTTCTCGACCTTCCTAATGCCTCGACCCTTTAATACAGTTCCTCATGTTGTGGTGACCCCCAACCATAAAATTATTTTCATTACTACTTCCGAACTGTAATTTTGCTACTGTTATGAACCGGGCGACCCTGTGAAAAGGTTGTTCCACCCCAAAGGGGTCAAGACCCACAGGTTGAGAACCGCTGCTCTAGGGGCTCTGCCATTGCTTGGTGGGAGCCACCATCACCGCTCATGGGATTTCTGCGGTGGCTTCTGCGTCCCAGCTCTGCTCTTCCTTTCCTCTGTTTGGTTCTCCCACAAAGCAGGCAGAGCATGGTTTTCAAATGTGCGCCTGGATGATGTCTACCTCGCTCTCGCTCTCGCTCTCTCTCTCACACACACATACACACCTTCAGCGGCTGTCAGGATCAACACTGCGACACTGGAATCTCAAACACACCAGGGGTCATCAGATTTTCTTCAGCTCTCCCTCGCTGCCCTCATTTAAGCCTCTCTTCTTGATGATGCTGGAAGTTTCATTTCCAGTGATTGAGTCTTCCTGTCCCTCACTGATTAAGTCCTACTGTCTCTCTGGTTCCAGCTTGCACCTCACTTCTTCGGGGAAGCCTTCCCTGGGCCCCCAGCGAGGGAGGATGCCTCTGGCAGTTGGCATGTCTCGTGTCGTGATTATTGGTGAATGCTGTGTCAGTGTTTCTTGCCCCACACACAGACAGGGACTTCCTGGCAGCAGAGGCTCTGCTGCCATGCTGACTACAGCACCCCCCGGCACTAGGGCATCATGAGCATCTGTTTGAATGTGTGGGTATCTGTACCGCACACATCCTTCTCAGCTGATTGAGACACCCCCAGACTAAAACAGAAGTATCAAATCTTCAGGTTTGGAAATACTCAAATACCAGCTTGCAGCCATATATGATCTTCAGTATAGATGATCATCATCCCAGACTATGCCAGCTAGTTGGTAACTGGTCATTGATTATTTTAAATATAGTCTTGAAGATGAGAGAAATGAAGCCGGGAAGGGGGGGGGGCGGCACTTATGTAGGGGTCGTGATTTGGCTAGAAGCGCAGTAGTGTTATCAGTGGTGTGCAGATGTTCAGAATCTGGAAGTTGGACTCAGATTAACCTGACTCACCAGTCACTGAAGGATAGCCAGAACCCCAGCGCTGCCCGTAAACGTATGGGGTGCAAAACCAATTGTCGGGCAAACCAGGATCCTAGTGCCTGCTCTCTCTGCTGTGCAGAGCCTACCTACGAAGCATGATTCCACTCGCAGGGTTTGGGGACGTGAGGTTGTGGTCAAGAGGACCTGGGGTCCAAATCTACGTCAGATGATGACACCCTGCATTAATTGAAGACAAAAGAGCAAGAAAACAGCGTCTAAACAATGCCTCCTGCGCAGGCTGCGCCCCTCCCCTGCTTGCCGTTCAGGTCTTTCTGCATCCTGAAAGGGATTTGTGCGTTTCGTAAATCATGGCCTTGTTGGTCAGAGTACTTTTGCTGTGGTCCCTGAATTCCCATGGAGGTTGCACCCGTCTTTCCTCACAGTTTCCATCCTGTTGGTGGAAGTCAGACTGAATGGTGGCAAGTACAGCATGGCAGAGCCGTGAACGTGTGTTTAAATTAGGTGACGGCTCCTCACATATGAGATAAACGTATTTGATGTTGCAAAGGCATAGCTAATTAAATAAAGTAAATAACACTCCTTGAGGATGAATTGACATTTGTGAGAAAGCAAAATACTTTTTAAAGAAAATAAATTGCTTAAGAAAAAAATAAAAGGGGGGAGCCACCACCAGAGAGCGTAAAAGCAAACCAATGGTGAACTCAGAGAGGAAAACATGCCTTTTTGACAAGTTTGCTTTGGAATAGTCACTTGTCATAAAGCTAGAGATTTAAACAAATCAAATACGATTTATTGTCAAACAAACAGGTCACAGGTAACCACCCAAAGGGGAGGGAAGTAGTTATCTGAAAATCTGCCATCAGCTCCCAAACAATCCTGAGCTGCTTCAAGACAGATCCTTTGTTTACAAAGATTACCTCCAATCTTTAATGCATTCTCAAAGAGAAGTGTGAAGGTTTAAATGTGCCTAAAATGTACGCAACGTCACTGCGTCACTGTAGGAGGCGCACCGTCTGTGAGAAGCGCTGTGACTTGACAGACTCGCTTGGGGCCAGTCTGTTTCCTCCTAACAGCCGGTCTGCCCCTCCTGCCTTGTCTCATCTCTGTTGCAAGAAGGCATCATGAAATCAAACTGTGGCAAGCCGAGTCAAAATACCCTCTCCTGATTTTTTTTTTTTGGGGGGGGCCGCTGCTGCTGTTGAAACGTCCTTCGGCAATTCTAGAGAAACGCAGGCCCGTCTAAGGGAAGCCCCGGGAGTCCCTTGCACTGCTGCCTTCCCCTGTTTGCCAAAGGTCAAACTCATCCCACTCGGTGCTGTCACGCCTTTTCACAAGCACACCTTCATAGCGTTAAATCGATATGTTGCCATGCAACAATACAGAAACAACGTAATAAAATGAGTGTATAATTTAGCAAAACACTATTTAGTGAGATGGAATCCCAAGCGCAGACCATTAAGCAAGCCCTCAACTACCAGCAGGAGGGTTGTCGGGCCAACCCTCCCTAGAGACACCTCGGACAGGTATGCTCAGCACTCGGGGTCACTGGGAGTCAGAATAGACACACACACACACACACACATACACACACACACCACACACAAACACACCACACACACACACCACCACCACCCCACCCCTGCGGCCTATAGAGCAGTGTATAACTGCTCCTTGGGGTCTGCTACATTTTAAATCTTTACAGAAGAATACAGCCTTGTCTTTCTCCTGCAGAGCCGCTGGTGGGTTTGAACTGACAACCTGTGGTTAGCAGCCTGAGGCTTATCCCATTGGGTATCATAATTTGTTACAGGAAATGTTTTAAAATCATCGTGCCTAATATTTAGATGAAGTTATTTTTTTCAAATATAAGTTTTCCCTTCATTTCAACAAATCTGACCTTTCAGCTTGATAAGGTGGCTCTCTCTCCAGCTTCATTTTTATAAGCATCTATACTTTTCTCTGAACTAATACCATCTTGGTGTGGCCTTTATTACAGTGCCATGGAAACTTGGAAACCTTCCACATTGTGCATAACTGCAGGCATAAATTTATCCCAAATGTTAACGGGAAATGGAGCCAAAGGCTCCATTCTGCGGGGCCAGAGCTCACATCCCACCGCCCTCAGGAGGAGTTGGTCTTCCCCTGCTGGCCACCAGACAGTGGATGCAGACAGAGCTACAGACTAACGTGTCCTTTTAAATAGATTGTGTCCATCTAAATCGTGTTCCCAACACAGCCCCCTAATATCCAAGAAGGCTAGTCCATCGTCAATGAAGTGTTTGGTTGATGTTTAGGGTAGCCTGAGTTGGCTAGGCTCTGTGGAGTCTTGGCCAGGATCTGTAACAGGTGTGTCTCCACCATAATTCCAGTCTAATTGTGGCCACCTGATTTACTGAGCACCTGCTCTGCAGAGTCCAGAAGCTGAGCCGCTGCCCTCCTCTCCGCGGTACGCGCTTTGTTATCAGACCATCTGGGTGAGTGCAAAGTAGAGATTGGAAAGCTTTGACCTTCCCTGCATTTCCAAGTTTCTACTCTCCTCCTGGAATGCTCCTGAGGACAACATATTCTACTGCCTCCTCAACATCTCCTCCCTCATCTCTCATGCTTCAGCTACCCCTGTTCCAGGTGCTAACCACTAAGAACAATGTTGTGAGAAGAAATCGCTTCATCATTTTGTCAGCTAGCGCTTTAGACTCATAGATACTAAGGGCCTGAAGATGCTAACGGCCTTCACATCATTGGTTGGCTGGCTGGCTGGTATGGACTAGAGGGGAGTGGCATAAAGAAACCAAGCAGGGATTGGCCCCTCTGGGAATTTGCTTCAGAGATCAGGAAAGGGGTTTCGGGGCACAATGAGAAGGAGCCTCGGGACTGGCAGCCATTGGTGTGAACAAAGAGTGGTCAAGGGCTAAGGAACTGCCTTGATCAGATGCTGCCTAATTTCCTGCCCACGTGTCTGTCCTCATGTGGCTGGGGCACAGGGAGTTAGAGGGTTAACTAACCTGTGCCCGATGGTCTGTGTAACTAGCTAAGAATCGTGGACTAATTAAGATAAGGAAATGTAAATATGAATGAGAGCGATTCTGGAGATCAAAGAAGATGAGTTGCATTTACTAAGGGGTATGACTGTTGCTTGTATTCATGGGAAGAGTGGCGGTGGCGGTGGCGGGGTTCCACATTTCTGCCAGGAGTGCTGCTGTGGGGCCTGGCGTTGGGGTGGGGTGGGGGTAGGATTCTGGCAGTCTCTCAAGTTGGCACAGAGACTACAAAGCCCTCCTGTCCGCGGAGAAGTCATTGTTCCTGTCTTCCTTCTCTGACTAGGTGCTGGACTGGATTGAAAACCATGGTGAGGCCTTTCTCAGCAAACACACTGGGGTTGGGAAGTCCCTGCATCGAGCCCGGGCCCTGCAGAAGAGGCATGATGACTTTGAAGAAGTGGCTCAGGTGAGAAGGAGGTGGCGGTGGTGTGTGTGTGTGTGTGTGTGTACACAGACTCCCAGCTTGTCTTCAAAGAAAATCTTTTTAGCAGCATGATCTGAAAATGCCTTGTCCACCAGGGAGTGCTGACGGGAAGGACTGACTAGTTCAGAGACATCATGACCCCAGGGCTGCTGCTTTGATCAGGATTCCTAGTGTGGTGGTTGCAGTGTTGGGCTGTTGTCTGTTGGGTCGGCAGTTTGAAACCTCCAGCAGTGTAATGCACAATTGCAACAGTGTTCACTCTGCTCTCTGAGAGATGCTGTATGAGAAGCCCCTTACCACTGATCTTAATCTAGGGGGATTTCTGCTCCAAGCCTCTAACTTGAAACTTTTACCCCAGCTCCCTTCTGTTCCTCTGGTGGGAAGTGCTTCCAGATGGATTGTGAAAGTCCTCGTAGCCCAGATGCAGTACTGCTAGCCAGCTAATTTTGTCCGCTCACACCCTTGTGTGCCATCGATCGCAGTGGACAATTAAACTCTTAGGAATCAATTGGGCGGGGAGGAGGTTCTGGGCAGGGCGTCAAGATGAGACTGAGAGGCAGGTGCTGCTAGAGGTGCAAACATGACCAGGCCAGGTCGTGCTCTAGCCTGGGCCGACTCCCAGCCCACTGTACGGCAGACCTCAGTGTGGGCATCCCATCAGGGATCGTGCTTACACCAGGACCTCACCTAGGGAAACCAGCAGTCCCAGCCGTCCCAGATCGAAATGTGCTCTAGGGGGGAAAGGAAGGGGCCAATCGAGGACCAGCTGGACCTGCCAGAGGCCAGGCATATGGTGAGAGCACAGCCACACCCCCAGGGGAGCTTCAGCTAGATCGCTGCAGAGGGAGAGGCGCCACGGGCAACAGAAAGACAGCGCCCACAGTGACTGAGCCCAGTGACTGGACCAGTCTGTGAGAGGAGAAGCACCTCACGGTCTCACGGAGGCTTCCTCAGAATGAGCAGGATTTCCCCAGCATTATGGAGATACGGGTCCCATTGTGTCTCCTGATGGAGAGGGTGTAGCTGAGACCCCAAATCTCTGGGCAGCAGGGCATCCTGGGTGCTTCTCCAGCCTGCTGGGGTCAGTTTGGGAGAAAGCCACAGGTGTACCCTGTCTTCTGAGAGGAGGGTGTGGGTGGGGTTCAGTCCCTGGGCAGTTTCTGTGCTGCTGGAATCGAGCCATCCCACATGCTTGCTGCTCCCTGGAGTAGTAGTCCCCTCCCTGGTGCTCCTGCCTCTGAGGTGTGCAGTGCTCAGTCCCTCCTCACGTAGCAAAGTTGTCTCCAAAGTGACACCAGCCGTGGTTCCGCCTGTTCTCATTACTCTGTGTCATCTGTAGTCACAGGGGCAAGGCCATGGCTGCTTTGGCTGCAGGCCCAGGAGGCGGCGGTCATCTGTGTGTGGTATTACAGCCAAGCAAGCTTGATGGCCTTGCTGAAGCCCACCCCTCCGCTTGCCCCTGAGGGAGACCTGCTCAGTGATGCTTGGATATTCCTCTCACATGAGACCATGTCTTTCATTCAACCATAGAAACATATTAGCTTAAATTCATAAGGGTTAGATGGACACATTGTGTTTTTTTCGGTAATAGTTTTGTTGTTGTTTTGTCATATCTTACACGATCCATTATATCCATTCACATACAATTCTGTTGTTTGATCCCATTGAGTGGGATTATACAATCATCAATGCTATCAGCTCTCCATTCCCCACTTCCTCCCCTTTCTCTTCCCATACCCTCAGGGAACCATTACTCCTGTTACTGTTTCTGAAGGGTTATCCATCTTGACTTTCATGTACCGAATGATCTTAAATATACAAATGAACCTATGCAAATCTAACACGATTAATGAGGTAAAACAAATAAAAACCATAATAGTAAATGGAAGAAATACTAAAAAACTAGAGAATAGTTATGTGGTTCATCAGTACTATATCACACCCTGGATTAATTTTCTCTTCCGTGTGACCCTTCTGAGAGAGACTGTCCAATTATCTTATGGGTGGGTTTTGGGTCTCCACTACATCCATGCCCCTTCGCATTGATTTGGTTGCTTGTTTTTGAACCTCTAATACCTCTGCCCATCAACACCTCATGATCACACAGGGTGGTGTGCTTCCCTGGTACTTTGTTGCTTCCCTGGTAGGTGGCCCCTTGTTTTAACTACAAGCCTTTAAGACCCCAGATGCTGTATCTTTTGATAGTCAGACACCATCAGCTTTCTTCACCACATTTGCTTATGTACCCATTGTATCTTCAGCGATCATATCAGGAAGGTGAGTATCATACAATATATTAGATATATACATATGTATCTATCTATATCTATATATAGATATACATAATATATTAGAATCAACCGTTCTTGTACTAAGCTAAGATTTAAGTAGAGGCCCAAAGTTGGATAGACACATTTTTGAGAGCTTACAGTTACATTACCTATTTTATCTCACGCCAATTCTGATTGATAGATAACGTGTCATCGCCACTGTGTTAGTCTACTTGGAGGTGCTGAGGCTCAGAAAGGTGTGCACTGTGCCCAAGGCACTAGCGCATGGCTGCTTTGCTGAGACTTAGACCCAAGTCTCTCTGCCCTCAGAGTCATGTTCTTATTATGTGCAGGTCTTTCTTGTGGAGGTACAGTAAAAGCAGTTGCCGTCAAGTTGATTCTGATCATGGCAACCCCATGGGGGTCAAAGTGCAACTGTGCTTCAGTGGACCCTTGGCTGTAATCATGGAAGCAGGTTTCCAGGCCTTTCTACCCAGGGAGTGCCTTGGAGTGAGCCCAGCCCTCCAGCCTCCTTGTTTTCAGGGAGGCGCCTACGTCATTGGCACCAGTTTGGGGCTCCAGGGAGGTGTGGTGAGGGCAATGCAATGTATTTCTGAGTGCTGGTTGGTTCGTGGAGAAAGCAGGTCAGAGAGCAGGGCTGGAGATGGCACTGCCACCATCTTGTTTGACACTCATTGTCACCTCTTCCCTGGCCCTTCTCAAGGCCCCTGGTCCTCTGCTTTCTGATAGGAGATATCTTTGGAGGGAGAGTAGAGAATTCTCAAGTCCAAGAAGGCTCCTATTTTGCTCCGGAAAGGAGAACACCAGACATGGACCCCAAAGGGAACATCTACGCTAGAGGTCATTGCTCTGTCGCCTCACATTCCAGCTGGCCTCCCTAGAGGGGGCTTGTGGCTCGGCCCTGTGACCCCTCTCCGAGGAAAGGGACAAGCAGTGGAGCCACTCAGCAACTCCAGGTTCGACCTCAGCAAAGGCAGATGCGCTGTCGGCAGGCCTGCCTCAGAACTGGGGAGGTGGAGAGCAGGGCGATGCAGGCGAGAAAGGGCTCCCCATACCTGATAAATGATATCTGTGAAGGAGGAATGTGGGCATCCACGACATAGCTTTAACATCTAACAACTTCAGGGTTTTAAAGAGGGCCTGATGGTGAAGTGTCTGAGCGTGTGACTGCCAACCAAAAGGGCCTTGGTTGGAGCCCAACAAGAGTTGTGATGAGTGGGACCGGCTATGGCCATGGGTCTACTGTTAGCGTCAATTTTGTGTGTATTGGCTCTCGGTTTTAAACCGATTCTTCAAATGTCCTTTAACCCATTGCAGTCCGATCACTCCAGACTCTCACAGCAACCCTGCAGGACAGAGTAGAGCTGCCCCATCATTTCCACTTCTGCCATCTTTACAGAGGAGGCTTCCCGCTTTCTCCCACCATGCAGCTGGTGGGTTGGAGCTTCTCGTCTCTTTGTTAGCGTTTGAGCACTTGCCCACTGCACCCCTGCCATGCCCAAACCAAGCTTACTGGTGTGGAATCTCTTCTGATGCACAGCCACCCTGTCAGACAGCGTCAAGCGGCTCCCTGGGGTCCTGAGGCTGTAAGTCTTTTCGGTAGCAGGCCGCCTCGTCTTTCTCCCCTGGAGTAGCTGATGCATTTGACTTGCTGGCCTTTGGGGTAGTAGGCCTATGCTTAATGCACAGGCCCAGCAAAACTGAACTAAACCCACTGCCACCGAGTTGATCCTGATTCAAAGCAGAATAGAACTTCTCTGAGAGCCTCTTCTGTCTGCCAAGGCGTGACTGGTGGGTTGGAACTGCCAACCTTGTGGTCAGCAGCCCAATGTCCCACCCACAGCTTCACTAGAGATCCTGCCTGAGTCACCAGGGCTACTTGGATTTCATTTGAAGATGAAATAAATGATGAGTCCTTGGTTCATCCTGCAGGTGGCACTCATTGAACAGAGTACTTTACAGACTGGACTGGACGGGAAAAAGAGCCGCAATTGTGACAGCCTCTGGGGACCCACCAGCATGCAGGCCATGTGGGTCTGGGGCAAAGCCGTGCACCAGGGGCTCTACTTCTGCTGGACTCCTGGTCCAAGCTGTTGGCATTGTCTGTGATCAAATAGGAGATATGGGCACTGGCAGGAATCCCTCCTGGGTCTGGTAAATACTTGTCGCAACTTGCCCGTGAGCTTATGACCTCTGTCATGCCACGGGGTGAAACAGGCTTTAAGAGGCATTTATTCTCGTTCTTGTTGCACGTGAGTGTCATTGGGAAGACAGACTAGACAAGATGAAGTTACTGCCTGTCATAGTAGGGCTGTCCGGGGTTCTGTGTGCCTTTGTCTGCCCAGAGGGTGGGCTGCGACGTGGTGCTGACTTTTCCTTCTTCAGCCTCCCGAGGTGCTTGCCCTTGCTCAGTACGAGAGTACTCAGGTTTAGATGGCAGCACTGCCTGCTCTGTTTTACACACACACACACACACACACACACACACAGAGATAGGTAGGTATAGATTTATATATGTATATGTTTATATAGATATAAATATAACAGATGAGACAGCGCTGCCATCTAAACATGTATATATCTTTTTATATATTATATATATGTACATATGTATATAAACTCAAAGCTAGGCATGTGAAGGAACACTAGAATAACCTTTTTGAACTGATAGCCATGTAAAGAAATACAAAACCATGAAGCACAATGAAATGCTTCTTTCAGTGATCTCTGGTTAACTGTTTCCTCATCGGAACCCTGTTTGTTTTGTTCTTGAAAACTTGAGTAGCACATAATCTTAAAAAATATTCTGAGAAGAAGCATACCAACCTGTGTGAGCACGAGATATTGAAGGGATCAGGTATCAGGCATCAAAGAACAAAAATTCATATCATTGTGAGTGAGGGCGAGTGCATATTGGGGACCCAAAGCCCATCTGTAGGCAACTGGACATCCCCTTAAAGAAGGTTCTTGGTGAGGAGACGAGCCTGTCAGGGTGCAGTGTAGCAAGATGAAACATACAACTTTCCTCTACTTCTTAATTGCTTCCTCCCACCCCTACCCCCACTATCATGATCCCAATTCTACCTTACAAATCTGGCTAGACCAGAGGATGTACATTGGTACAGACAGGAACTGGAAACACAGGGAATCCAGGACAGATGATCCCTTTAGGACCAGTGGTGAGAGTGGTGATACTGGGAGGGTTGAGGGAAGGTGGGGTAGAAAGGGGGAACGGATTACAAGGATCTACATATAACCTCCTCCCTGGGGGATGGACAACAGAAAAGTGGGTGAAGGGAGACATCGGATAGTGTAAGATAGGACAAAGTAATCATAATTTATAAATTATCAAGGGTTCATGAGGGAGGGGTATTGGGAAGGAAGAGGGGAAAAGGAGGAGCTGATAACAAGGGCTCAAGTAGAAAGCAAATGTTTTGAGAATGATGATGGCAACAGATGTACAAATATGCTTGACACAATGGATGGATGTATGGATTGTGATGAGTTGTACGAGCCCCCAATAAAATGATTTTTTAAATATATTCGGAATCTTGAAATCAAAATAACAAAAACAGATTCATTTTAATGGCTAACATGTGATATCTACCAAAGATATGTAGCATGCAGTCAGTGTTGAGAGCAAATAAATTTGCAAACTCATTGCCATCAACTCGATTCTGACTTATAGAAATTCTATCAAACAGAATAGAACCACCCCTATGGATTTCCAAGACTGTAACTCTTTATGGGCCTAGAGAGCCTCATCTTTCCCCCGCAGAGTGGCTACTGGTTTAAAATTGGTGACCTTGTGGTCAGCAGCCTAAGAAGTAGCCCCCCAAGGCAAATAGAGTAGGCCAGCTACCGAGAGGAGAAACCTATTCTCCTCAGGCTGGGTGGTGGTATGACTCAGCTTCTAACCACCAAGGTTCCATGTCAGATCTAGGAAACTGAAGAGCTGCAGGTGGTGAGCATAGTTTAGCCCTTTAAAAAGTCCTGTAGGCAGAGAAAGGTGCACTCCTCGATCTGGGGCTTTCAAGGAGATTTTCTAGTGAAAACTAAGAGAAACCATTCATTCACCTGGAGCTCCAGTAAAGTGCTTACCGAGGAAATGGCGGTGTGGCCTCTGGAGTAAGGCGTTCCTTTCTGTGCCTGCCCGAGACGGTGACCGTTCATTCAGCGGCAAAGGCAAGTTGGAGGGAATACGAGCTTGGTCTCTGGATCTTGCTTGGCCCTCGCTGGGCATCGCCCATGAAGCACTAGGAGAGGTCACGGGCAGGAGCTGACGGGAGAGGCCTTGCTGGCTCTGAGGAAAACAGATGGATGTTCTGGGAGCTGGGAGACTCCCAGCTTAGGGTTTTGAGAGTCGCTTGTGTAGATGTGGTGGGGAAATTGGGAGGGGTGCGAACAAAAATCCACGCATGTTAATACCCTGTGATCGAGCTCAGGACCTTTCCCCTGACTTGTCTGCTTCAGGCAGGCAGCCAAAAACACACCGAGAATCCATCGAGTCTGAACGTGTAATGACTTTGAAGTCCTGGGCAACAGACTGAAGGACTGGAGAGCACAGGTGGTGTTTTCTCTCCTGTTGCATGTGATGGCATTGACTTTGAGACCCAAACGGGGCCTGTGTAGATGGTGTTTTCTGTTTTCAGAATTATGTCCTACAGAGCCAGGACGATGGGAAGGGGTGGAGTGCATCTTGTAAAGCCTGGGAAGGATTTACAGAAAGGCTTGTTGATCAGATCTTGGGACATTTTTAGGGAATTTCACATTAGAAGGAGAACATTATCCACCAAAAACAAAACTGCATATATGAAGCTTCACACAGGTGACCTTCAAAGAAGTAGAAAATGACCCTAGGTAATCTTAGATTAATCAAAATATCAAGAATATGAAATGCAGATAATACATAAGGCTCCCTGCTCTGTAAGTCAAAGAGTCCCAATGATGTTGTGGGTTATGTGTTGGGCTGCTAACCGCAGTCTGTTTTTTCAGGCCCACCAGCTGTTACACAGGTGAAAGATGGGCAGTCTGCTTCTGTAAAGAACAGCAGCCTTGGAAACCACATGGAGGCAGATCTACTCTGTCCTCTCGGCTCACATGAGTCAGCATCCACTCCACAGCAGTGGGTTTGGGCTGGCTTTCACCTGCAATGGAAAAGGAGTCTCTGTTTAGAGAACTCGTCCTAAGAAAACTGAGAATGATATACTACAATGGAGCAGATAGTTTCAGTGGTAGACAGACATACTCGACAAACCTGAGAGTCGGGATATGGAGAAACAATATGGAGATACAGGCAGGAGGTGGGGAAGAACCATGTTCCTGGTTCATACCATCGTCTATTCCATCATGGTGGACTCCCTCAAAAAACTCACTGCCATCAAGTTGATTCTCACTCATAGTGATCCTATAAAACAGGACAGCACTGTAACTGGGTTTCCGAGACCATGATGCTTTGTGGGAGTAAAAAAACTCGTCTTAAACCTGCAGAGGAGCTAATGCCTACAGTTAGCAGCCCAGATGACACCAAGGCACCTTTATCAAATAGAGCGTCTGGACGTAGCCCTAGTCTAAGGACAGTTAATTAGTTCTTATGACATGGATCTACTCGATATTCACCTTCATGAAGAGATTACTGAAGATATGGATGCTGTAGCAAAGTGTGGTGAAAAGAGAAGATGGTGCCCAGCTACCAGAAAGAAACGTGTCTGGGTCGGAAAAGATTGCCTTCAAATAGCAGTAATCTAAGTGAAGTATCAGCTAAATGCACATGGAAGAAGCACACCAACCAGGGCAATCCAAGGGTTGTTAACAATAAAGTCCAAGACTGGAGGAGAGAATGATATGCGAGCACAACTTCTGAGCACTCAGTTTGCAGAAGGCTATGGATGACAGTGGAAGTCTAAACTTCATCAGCAGAGTCCCCGTGTGGAGTCAGCCTCCAGGGGTGGGATTAGACAGAGTGCATTGAAAAGTGGACAGATGCAGATGCTTTTGGATTGAAATGTAGCACCAACTTACCGTTTGTTCTCCTTACTGACCCATTTTAACTTTGTTCGACTTTTTATTATTTTCTGTCATCTTTTTCCATTGAAGTTTTTCTCTATTTTATTTTGTTATTGTTGTTGGATTTGTTTGTTTTTAATGCTTTTGGGTTTTATATGTTTTCTTTCTTTGTGTATATGTGTGTTTCTTTCTGTGAAGTCCAGGATAGGTAAATCTATAGAGATAATAGATTAGAGGTGTCTTGGAATTATGAAAGAGGAAGTTGTGGGGAAGTGGGGAGCTAATCATGAGTACAAGAAAGAAGAAATGGTTCTAAAATTAAGGTATGATTGTACAACTTTTTAAATATGTTTAAACTATTGGATTGTATGATTGTGAATTATATGTAAACAAAACTGTTCAAACCAAAGAAATTGATGATATGGAAATAAGAAGACCCTCATCACCATCATAGCTTTCCATAAATCAGAAACAAAATTAGACCAGTATTTTCCATCAAATGGAGGGTGTGATCAATAGAGCATATGAAAAAGACTGTCTTGGTGTGATTTTCTGACTTAAGAGAAGCTGTGGTTGTGATGGAAGTCATCTTATTTCTTCAAATCTCCCAGGAATTTTGTAAAACTGTAAATTAAATATCAATGAATGGTGTAACACTGTTAGTTTGATGTCACTAGATTGCTGAAAGCAAAGGATTCTACATGGTAGAAAGTGAATCGCTGTTAAAAAAAAAAAAAAGCCTGGAAATAGTGTGTGTCTAGTACCAGGGGTCCTCAAACTATGGCCCACAGGCTACATGCAGCCCGCCAAGGACATTTATCCGGCCCGCCAGGTGTTTTTACCCCTTGTGTTTTTTTACTTCAAAATAAGATATGTGCAATGTGCATAGGAATTTGTTCATAGTTTTTTTAAAAACTGTAGTCCGGCCCTCCAACAGATCTGAAGGACAGTGAACTGGCCCCCTGTTTTAAAAGTTTTAGGACCCCTGGTCTAGACTCTTAAGAATCTTAACTTACAAAGGTGGACTTGGGGGCTAGGGCGTGGCACCCCAGTGGGCTCAACTGGAAAACACTCATAAAAGTCAACGACTTTGGGGGCTTTTCTTTTTTTTGCTGTTGGTTTTTTATTTTTATTTATTTGTTTGTTTTTGTTGTTGTTTTGCTTTGCTTGGTTTTTGTGCACATCATTGTCTCTGCATGTCTGTCTGGACAAGATAGGTGGGATGAACAATTCGGAGGAGAGAGCAAGGGGACTGATGGTTCCAGGAGGATGGGGGGGAGGGGCACCGGAGAGGGGGAGGCGGGGAAAAGGAAGTGAGTGTTAGCAAACCCAGGGACGAGGAAACAACAAGTGGTCTAAAATTGATGGCATGGAGGGTGTAGGATGTCTGCTGGGGCTTAATCAAGGGCAATGTAGCCAATAGGAATTACTGAAATCCGATTGAAGGCTGAACATGATAGTGGAAGAAGAGGAAAGTAAAAGGAACTAGAGGAAAGAAGTAGGAGGCAAAAGGCACTTACAGAAGTCTAAATACAGGCATGTGCATATGTAAATATATATATGACGATGGGGAAATCGATCTATGTACATATATTTATATGTTAAATATTAAGGTAGCAGATGGGTATTGGGCCTCCACTCAAGTACTCCCTCAACACAAGAACACTTTGTTCTAATAACCCGGCATTCTGAGATGCTCCCTTCCTAACACAATCGCTTAGGACAAGATGAGTGCATAAGCAAATGTGGTGAAGAAAGCTAATGGAGCCTGGCTATCAAAAGATAGAGCATCTGAGGTCTTAAAGGCTTGAAGATAAACAAGCGGCCATCTAGCTCAGAAGCATCAAAGCCCACATGGAAGAAACACACCAGTCTGCATGATCTTCAGGTGTTGATGCGATCAGGTATCAGGCATCAAAGACCCAGAACAAAAAATCATATCAGTGTGAATGAGGGGGAGTACGGAGTGGAGACCCAAAGCTCATCAGTAAACAATTGGACATCCCCTTACAGAAGGGTCACAAGGAAGAGATGAGCCAGTCAGATTGTAGTATAACAACGATGAAACACATAACATTCCTCTAGTTCTTTAATGCTTCCTCCCCCCACTAACATGACCTCAATTGTACGTAACAAATCTGGCTAGATCAGGTACAGATAAGAGCTGAAAACAGGGAATCCAGGACAGGTAAATCCCTCAGGACCAATAATGAGAATAGTGATATCATAAGGGGAAGGTGGGGAGATAAAGGGGAACCGATCATAATGATCTACATATAGCCCCTTCCCAGGGTGACAAACAACAGAAAAGTGGGTGAAAGGAGACAGCAGTCAGTGTAAGACATGAAAAAAATGATAAATGATCAAGGGTTCATGAGGGAGGGAGAGTGGGGGAGGGGGGAAATGAGCTTATATCAAGGGCTCAAGTAGAAAGAAAATGTTTTGAACATGATGATGGCAACATATGTACAAATGTGCTTCTGATAAGAGCTGTAAGAACCTCCAATAAGATGATTTAAGAAAAAAAGACAAAGAAAATTGAAACAACTTTAAGATGGGTCAAAAGGGAAAGCCAGTGATATTACATTTTCTCCTAACTGTATATGCCATAATCAACTTCCCGATGCTCTCTGTCAGATCACAACAGTGTAAACATTTCTCACCTATGGTCAGAGGGGATTCATCAGAGGTTAACCTTACAAAATGGATTTGGGCTTCCCTTGTCATCTGTAGCCTTCTGCAAACTGAGTCCTCCAAAGTTAAGCTCTAATGCCATTCTCTCCTATGGTATTGGATTTTATTATATACAATCCTTAGATTACACAGGCTGGTGTGCTTCTTCCATGTGGATTTAGCTGATACGTCACTTATCTGCTTGTTTGAAGGTAAGCTTTTTAGATCCCAGACACTATTCTTTCTGATAGCCAGCACCATCTAGTTCAGTGGGTCCCAACCTATGGGTCGCGACCCCATTGGGGGGGGGTCCAACAACCCTTCACAGGGGTCGCCTGGTTCATAACAGTAGCAAAATTACAGTGATGAATAGCAACGACAATCATGTTATGGTTGGGAGTCACCACAACATGAGGAGCTGTATGAAAGGGCCGCAGCATGAGGAAGGTTGAGAACCACTGCTCTAACTTCTTCATCAGACTTTCCTCACACCATTTCATGAGTGAAGTATTTCTCATTCCGATTTTTTATATAGGAATCGGAGGCTAAAAGGTTATATAACTAGCTCAAGTTGACAGAACCAGTATGTCGTGGAGCTGGGATTCAAACTCTAAGAGTTCAGTTCCTGAGTAACCACCTTGCCATAGAATTTCTGGATCGAAAAGAGCTCTGAGTGTCTCTCGGACACAGAGTGGCAGGTTCCGCCCACTCAGAACCAGTTCCTCGTCTCGTTTCTTTGAACAGATGCAGGTAATCCCCCAGACACTGTGTGTCATCACAGAGGAAGACCTCTTCCCATCTGTCTTTACGATTTCCTGGGGACCCCAGCACCGCATTTATGATTCTTCAAGACTTTGTGTGTGTGTCCAATAAGGTCTGTGTGATTCCAGGCCTCCTGGACCCGTTCCTGCCTTTTGCCTTCATGGTCAGTCTGCCCTCTGGCTTATCTGAAGTCCATGCACAATGGACGATGACGGCTGACCCTGCTCCCTACGTGGCCTATCTAACAATTGGCCTGGCCAATGTCTGGCGTGAGTCGTCATTTCAATTTTCTAGCACAAAATGGTGGAATACACTTGGCCCACGTCATAGATTATTGGACCCTTGTCTCTTCACCTTTTGTTACGGTCAGGCTGTCTTTAATTAAACCTCTTACATTCCCAAATCCCATCACCCTCGTGAGCTCTTTCAGCCAATTTTAGGTGCCTCCATCAGTTCTGGGCCACTGTGAGTTGGGACTGGCTCGGCAGCGCCTAACAGCAATGACAGAAGTGACAGCAGTGGGTCTGACACCCGTCTGTTAGTACATATCTTCTCTCACTGACATTGAGTCCGTGGTGACTCAGAGTGACCCCCTATGGGTTTCTGAGGCTGTAATTGTTTATGGGAGTAAAAAGCCCAGTCTTTCTCCCTCAGGGGCACTGGTGGTTTTGAACTGCCAACCATGCAAACCGCAGTCCAGTGAGTAACCACTATACCACCAGAGCTCCTATACATATAATGAGGGGGGAAATGAATATTTGGAGATAGTCTCCCCCCCACCCTCCCGCAATTTACTGTTCTTGTGGCTTAGTGGGTGACACACTGGACTGCTAACCATGAGGGTCTGCGGTTCAGAACCACCAGCAGCTCCAAGGGAGACATGTGTCGCTCCTTCTGCTCCTGAAAAGATTGTTAGTGTCTCGGAAATGCACAGGGGCAGTTCTACTGCCCTATAGGCTTACTGTAAATTGGAATGGAATTGACTCAATGGCAGTGAGAGATTTTATTTTTATTATTATTATTATTAGCCTTGAGATCTTGTGACAATCACTTAATTTTTTGAGCTTCAATATCTTCCATTTAAAATTGATATAACACCTACCTTAGAGAGTGATGTGATGATTAGAAGTAACATGAAACATGCCTATGAGAATTTTGTTCTTAGGAGGTTCTTAGTAAACAGTGGACTTTGTGGCAGCAGTTGTGACTACGGTAGTGCTGGTGGCAGTACTTCTAAGCCTCACTCCCTTCCAGCCTGAGTTAGGAAGAACCATGAGATCATCGCTCAAGACTGAAGAAGGAGGCCTTAACCGTATTGGAGAGACTAGACCTGTCCTTGGACTTGGGCCAAGAACAACTGTGAGGAGGGCTCAGGATGGGGCAGTGTTTCAGTCTGTTGTCCACAGGGTTGCTATGTGTTGGAACTGACTCACAGACACCTCACAACCATGGGTATACAAGGGACACATCCGTTTCAAATACTGACAGACTTACTGACAAGCATGGTCCATAGGTTGAAGACTATGGTACAGGTGGTCGTCCAGTGGAGGGGCCAACAGAGTAATGGTTCAGCCTGCCCAGACATAGGCAGTACCCAGCAGTAGGGCATCTAAGAGCCAATGGTGTTCACACATCCAAGAGGAAGATGAACAGTTTGCACTGAGACTCACATCTAGGGTCCCTGAGTCACCAGATAACAAAGAGCAACTCTTAGGGAGAGGTCAAAAGTCTGGTTATCTCATGGGGACAATTATACCCTGTCCCTCAGGGTCACTCTGGGTTGGCATTGACGTGGTGGCAGTGAGTTGGGGTTTTCCGTTTTTCTGGAGCTGGAGTAAGGGGAGCATGAGCTAACCGGCAGAGATTTAGTACCGTGCCTGGCATGTGATAAGGGCTCCATCAATGGTGATGTGGTTAAGATTAGCTGTAGCCATTTGAAACTGATTGTGATAGCAATTGTACAATACTGCACTGATGTGATTGAACTATGGAACGATATGATATCTGTATTAGCTCCCAATAAAAATGCTTTTTTGTGGGGGGGAAAGTCTAGTTATCAAAACTAGGCACCAGCACAGGACAGGACTGTCACCCAGCTGACCTAATTCAGGTGACTAGCCTGTTAGGTCAGCGAGAGCTGTGTGTCTCTAGCTAGGCAGGAGTTGGGTCTGCCCCAGGGCCCAGAGAAGAGAGAAGGAAGGACGTAAAACCAAGGGAGGGGAAATAGACTTTCCCTTTTCAAAACTTCTCTAACCCAGTGGCCTTCCTTACAGAGCGACCAAGTGTGCAGCCACTGGAGTTCCACACTTGGCGGACATGTGTATTTTGTGTGGTTGAAAGATACAAATGGGAACAATAAAGTTACTGTCTCTCAGAGAGCATTGATGTGGTTTAGAACACAAACAGAGAAAGCTCTTCCGGTCCAGTATTGATTCTGAAAGCAAACCATTTATTACTGTTGTCTTCCTCTAATTAATTTCAGCACAGGTCAGCCTGTCTGAATCGACTTTCTCTTCCCCCTCATTCGTTCATCTGACAGATAGCCAGTGAGGTGGGCCACTGGAGCATGTTGGCTGCTATAGAAGCCAGCACTGGCTAAGCTGGAACTAAGGGGAAAAGCAGGGGATTCATTTGCATACAGGAAAAATGTATGCAAATTCCACAATGAATTTTTTTTCTAGGTATAAAGATTTTGCAAAGTATTGGTAAAGTTTAAACCTGTGTTATAATGAGTGGTAAGCATACAAGAAAAAAATAATAACTATCACTTACTAAATATTGAAAATACTGTGGACTGCTAAAAAGACAAACTGATCTTAGAAGATGTATGGCCAGAGTGCTCCTTAGAGGCAAGGATGGCCAGACTTTTCTTACATGCTGTGGACACGTGGTCAGGAGAGACCGTTTCTGGAGAAGGACATAGTGCCTGGTAAGGTGGAGGGGCTGCGAGGAAGAGGAAGGCCCTCCGGGAGCTGGGTTGACACTGCCTGCTGCAGTGGGCTCAAGCGCAGGAACGATGGTGCGGATGACCCAGGGCTGGGCAGTGTTTCGTTCTGTTGTACATCCGGTCACGATGGGTCGGAACCCACTTGGTGGCACCTGACAGAACACCGCCACCACTTACGGACGGAGCCCTGCCAGCACAGTGGGTTACACATTGGGTTGTCAATTGTAAAGTTAGCAGTTCAAATCCACTAGCTCCTCCAACGGAAAAAGGTGGAGTTTGAAATCCCTACCATTACAGTCTCGGAAACCCACAGGGGCAGTTCCACCCTGTCCTATAGGGTCGCCAGGAATCAGAATCGGCTTGATGTCAGTGGGTTAGTTTTGGAGTTTACCACCTCCTGACTACAGCTCATAAAAACAAACACTGTTTCGTTTAATCCCGAAATAACATGGGTATGTGTTGACATAGTCTGATTTTTAAAAAATAAATCATTTTATTGGGGGTCTTACAACTCTCATCACAACCCTTACATCAATTGTATCAAAAACATTTGTACATATGTTGCCATCATCCTTTTCAAAACATTTTCTTTCTCCTTGAGCCCTTGGTATCAGCTCATTTTTTTTTCCTCCCTGCTCCATCCTCACTCCCTCATGAACCCTTGATATTTTATAAATTATTATTATTTTCATGTCTTACACTGACCAGTGTCTGCCTTCACCCACGTTTCTGTTGTTCATTCCCCTGTTGGGGTGAGCGGGTGGGGGGCAGGGGGGGCGTTTTAATACATCCATCATTATGATGGGTTCTCCCCACTTTCCCCCTACCTTCACTTTTGGTCCTGAGGGATTTATCTGTCCAGGATTCCCTGTGTCGAGAGTTCTTGTCTGTACCAGTGTACATATTCTGGTCTAGCTGCATTTGTAAGATAGAACTAGGGTCATGATAGTGGGGGAGGGGGGAGCATTAAAGAACTAGAGGAATGTTGTATGTTTCATTGGTGCTATACTATACTCTGGCTGGCTCGTCCCTTCCTTGTGACCCTTCTGTGAGGCAATGTCCAATTGTCTACAGATGGGCGTTGGGTCTCCGCTCTGACACCCCCACCTCATTTGCATCGATATGATTTTTTGTTCTGGATCTTCTGAGGCCTGATACCTGATCCCATGGACACCCCATGATCACACAGGCTGGGGTGCTTCTTCCATGTGGGCTTTGTTGCTTCCCAGGACATTGTCCTGATTTTACATGTGAAGAATAAGAGCTGATAGAATGATCTAAATGCTGGTGGCAAGATGTGAACCCAAGCAGGCTGAGCCCAGAGCCTCCTGTTCTGCTTCTCACACCCAGACTTTTGGAGGGATGGAGGGTGGGGGCAGGAAAGGAGTGGATGCAATACTCTTTTTGATTAGTTTCCAATGAAGATTCTATTTTCTTTTTAACTTTTTTTAATCCTCAATTATGAAACTATCATTTCCAATACAGAAATTTCAGACAAGCAACAAAGAACACCAATGAGCCACCCACTCCATTGTCTGGCTGACGGTTGGTGTTCTCGCAGCTGCTTCTCTATCGATGTGGATATGGGGACGTCTGGTAACCAGCATATCTCCTTTAGGGATATGTCCACGGCAGTAGATGCACTCACCTATCTACAATACTATGTTTCTCTACTGGTTACGTTCTTAATAGTACAGCTACTTCCTCTTTCCCAAAAGAAGCCTTGGTGGCACAGAGGTTAGCGTGCTCAGCTGGTCACCAAGAGGTCCGTGGTTTGAATCTACCAGCTACTGTACAAGAGAAAGGTGAGACGTCTGTTTCCGTCCAGACTGACAGCCTTGGAGACCCAGCGGAGCAGTTTCACCCTGCCCTACAGGGTCGGTGTGAGTCAGAATTGCCTCAAAGACTGTGGATTCGATGTTTCGCTTGCTTAGATTTTAGGAACTTTAGGTTCTTAAAACCAGGTACAGTTATAAAAGTCTACAAGGAGAAGCAAGACCAGCATGGAAAACAGAGGG